>NC_136421.1:51997500-52597500 GCF_052625555.1 Lactuca saligna
GATGTTCTATCAAATGGGCTACAGGGAGTATTTAGCCATTGTCTCCAAATTCAAGAAGCCTAATCTTCCACATGTATGGAATGCTCTATTCACCTCGCTTTTTAAAATTCTCTCTAAAAGGGTAACAGGCTCAGACTGTGCGAGCAAGCTGTTTATGACCATCATGTATGGTGTTTACTTAGGAGCCAATCTTGACTATGGATCGATGCTTTGGGCTCAACTGGTTCAGAGTACGATTTCCATAACTAGACATAATGAAATTTTATGTGCACATTTTCGGACACTTGATGTACAACGGGCTATCAATCGCCTCAACATTCCAGTAAATGAGGGTTCGATTATGGCTAACATTCAAGTTTTCCATGCCACCAACATCATTCTGTTAGACACTACCAAATTCGCCTTTATTGGATCAATACCAGAATCAATGCTTCGCTACATCCCTACTACGAGTGAAGTAATTCAAGCCTATCGCAGTGTATCACATTCTGGTCCAAGACCAATGACTGATGAAATACGAAAGGTACTTGACGAGGTTGATAAGCCAAAGAATGGTGGTAAACAAAAGGGGAAAGTTGGTCCGTACAAACCTGTCCAGACTCCAAAGAAGAAAGTGAAGCGACAACATTTTAGCCTGGGAGGATTTACTATGATGTTTTGATATATGATTTGGATACAGTGTTTTGACATGATGTTTTGAGATATTACCACTTATTTTTTTTATCTGATGAGTGGATTACTATGATTTATAATGATTTAAAACGAATTTTGTGGACTGTATTTTTGGGGTGTTTCAAGTTGGTATCAGAGCCTTGGTTTGAGGGATTTGGGTACACTCTCGGGTGTGTCTGGACTCAAACTAGGAACTTGGTATGAAAATTTTCAAAAGAAAATCATTTTTATATAAAAAGGATTTTGAAGATAGAAAAGAAATTTGAAAAGAGAAAAAGAACTTTGAAAAGAGAAAAGGGTGTGGTGCAATCAATCAATCAAGCTCAAGTAAGTACTCCTAAATTACCCATATAAGTATATGTTATGATATGTTTATGAGAACTGCATGCTAGATTAGGGCTAAGGATTTAAGAAGGATGCCTTATGTGCATGTTATATGTATATCAAGTTTATGAACTGCATGCTAGTACAAATTAGTCGGTGATGGCCTGAATGAGATATGCTTGATTATGTTTACCCAATGCTCGAATAATGCTTGCTTTGTGCTTTTAGGAGTTCTATTTGTCTTCTACTAACTAGTAAATGAATATGTTAAGTTACATATTGCGAGGACAAAATAATTTCTGAAGGTTAGGTCTAGCACTATTTCGCAGCTCTTATTTTAGTCCAACCGTAGTAGGGTAGGAACTCTCATTCGAAGAATTATCTAGTAGTGCTATATAATGGTATTCGCGATCTAGTTAGGGGTAGATAGCAGGCACTTCTTATGCAGCTGATGGTGAAGAGTGGGTTGGTGATTACCCTGGGGGACTGTTGTGAAATTTCCGACTAGGTCCCGATTAATCCCTAGGCGCTACTCGACTGATTAGAGGGTGCCTAGCGATTAATACTTGCATACATAATGAGTGAAACATTATAAAACGATGAAATTTTAGCATTTTGAAGAAGTTTTATCGCAATGGAAACTATTTGAGGCATGATTAGTGTTATATTAATCATATTAACCTATTTTGTTGTCATATTAGTGGTATTTAGGTACTTTGATGTGATATTAGTCATATTTAATTTTTTAAAATTCAACAAATTAGTAATTAATGGTCCCCGATTAATCTCTGCCTAGCCGATTAATCCATTAACCCTAGTCCATCGACTAGCTAACGTCGAGCGTTTTTTACAATCTTGCCCTGGGGTAAGCCTAGTGTCACACCGCCGAACCGTAAAAACAAACGGCGGAAACGTCCGGAATTGGATGGCGTCATGCGTAGTATCACAACAATTGCATCATAGTAATCAAAGTAAATACAACCATACATTACATATGAATATTTACATTTGTTTGAAAAACATAGTTTGTATACATTAGTATCTAACAAAAGTAAAAGACGAGACTCCAAAATGCTCCATCTTCTCCAAAAGTTGGCAAGAGTACCTGTCTATTGTTGTCCTGAGAATACAAGTGGTTTTGAAAACGTATCGGCATAAAGCTGGTGAGTTCATAAGCATATTTTTGTAATGAAAACTAGCCACTGAATTTGTATGAATGATTGATTTTCATTATATGTAAAGTATGATTTGTATCTTTTTAAAACCCTGGCCACCACCAGTATGTAAAGTATGTTCCGTTTGAAAAACCTAGCTACCGCTAGTATGTAAGGTATGTTCCGTTTGAAAACCCTGGCTACCGCCAGTATGTAAAGTATGTTCCGTTTGAAAACCCTGGCTACCGCCAGTATGTAAAGTATGTTGTTGGGTCTGGGAAAATCCCTTATTTTCCCTAGTATACATGTGTTTGTTGCTTTAATGATTTAAAAACTGTAAGGTGTAAGTACTACACTTATGATATTAAAGCAATTGTTCATGAGAAGTATATTATTACATAAAAGTGTCGTATTATTGGCGAGTTTTATGACCATACTTAAACTTGATATGACGTGAAACGGACGCCGATACACTTTATGACATCTATCACCCGTAGACCTGCCGCTCTGACTGTAGCTAGCAGCAAGGTGCGGGATAGTCAGTCCCGTATAGATCTATACACAAAATCTACGCTTTCCATCCAGGAAACTCTGGTTCATAAGGGTAGTCCTCCACTTAGTTAATGTTGTAAGAGCCCAAGGATTTGTCTCCCAACAAGGTTAATGACTTTACAAGTAATAATATATGAGCGTAAAGTTCTTTCGTATGTGAATTCAATGTATTTTTGTAGAGTAAAAATAATTATACTAAAATAATTATTTATTGTTGTGCTCTCGTAGTAATGTATGTTATAAACTAAATCTGTCATAGTTTATCTATTCAACCGTGTAGTAGTTTGCATCTGTAAAACTGGTAATGAAATCCTCAAACTATATCCATTATTGTTTAATTGTAATGTTATGTTCATTAAATGTTCAGAAACTATGCAATTAAATTTAGAAAACGTCCCTTATGATCCGCATAATACAAAAGGGATTAACTATCTAAACACTTTATGAAAACCGATGATTTGTATAAATTGAATAAGTTCTTATCCATTGAAAACCTTTATGTTTGGCTTGTATTCCCCCTGAAAACGTTTAAAAACCATGAAAGCATAGGGTATGAACTCACAGTTTGACGTGGGATTTGAAGGTGAGTCGATAGGAATGTTGAGTGTCAAATGAAGTCTCGGACACAAATGGATCCTATTTAACATAGAGTAGCACATATATGAATTAGATAAGGGTATAACACTAGTTTTTATAGAAGGAAACCACCTTAGGGACTAGGAAACACTTGTAACTAAGTGTTAGAATCAAATGTAATTGAAGGAGATGAGTTTGTGGTCATAAAAGGGGTGTACAGTCATGGGTTTGCGGCCCAATGGGGTTTTCGGCCTAAGAGTTTGCAGCCTAGGTGTTTGCGGTCCATGGGTTTACGGCCCAATGGGTATACGACTCATGAGTTGTGTACAGTCGTACACATGGGATTACGATAGTCACCCTTCGTGATCATGTCTTTTGGGTCGATTTCTAGGTGAAAATCAAGGATTTCTAGTAGATATCAAGCATAGGAAGTAGTTACTTACTATTAGGAGCTTGGAATGATGTTTTTAGCAACCAAGAACTAGTGTGTGTTCTTAGTGTTCTTGGTGAGAGAGGAGATCTAGACAAAGATGAGATTAATGAGATAGGAACATGGATTCATCACAAGATAAGAGATTAAAACACAATCAAGATGGAGAATCACTTACTTTCTTGAGGATCCTTAAGCAAAATCGACGGATGTAGAGAGACAGTAGAGAGAGAAAGCCTTGAAGTGAGTAAAGTGTGAAATAAAGGCTAAGCATCCCTTATATAGGGGTGAGTTTTCGGCCAAAGGGGTGAGTGGGGGTGTATGGCCGTAAACTCAAGTTTGCGGCCGTACACTCCTCTCGAAGGGGAGTTTGGCCCAGATGCTATGATATGACTTTGAAAAATTCATTCTTAGACCCAAACCTTGATTGTACTGAGTTTAGAGTATTTAATTAGACTCAAAATAATGCTAAGAGCAGAAATAATTCCGAATCGGTTGATTTTAAATGGTTCATAGAAAAAGAAAATTCGGGTTGTCACACCTAGGATGAGATTAGTGTGAGAACAACAGTAGTAGTAGAAGGGATTTAGTGGAGTCAAGGCAGTTCTTGAGGAAAGTACGGATAGATGTGGAAGTTAGTATGGGTTCGTACTACTGAAAGCAGAGGATCTGTACGCGAATCAAGGAAGACTGAAATGAATCCATGAAACTTGCAGTATGTGAGATTCCTCAAGTTATGATGTGTATATTGTGTTTGTTATGGTGTATTTTTAGTATGGTGATGCTACGCACTAGGCCACTCAGCAGTTCAGGTGCCAGTGAGGGACCAGGATCGGGCTCTGGAGTCGGGAAGTTCGACAAGCAGAAGAGAGAGTTTATTTCCTCTAAGGTCACGCACAATATTTTAGACCAGATTCTTGTGATCTTCGGTACGATCAAGGAGGGTATCTTAGAGCTTTTAGATGAGATACCGAGTGCATTCCACACTGAGGTGGCGGCCATGATGGGGTTGCGCACACTGACATTCAGGGAGTTCAGAGCTTGTGGAGCTCCCGACTATCATGGGGCTCGGGACCCCATTGCTAGCAGTAGATGGTTAGCTGATATCATTAATGCCTTCCGTACGATCTGATGTCCCGAGGGGAACAAGGTCCGACTCACTTCCTGTCTTCTGAAGGACAGGGCATGTGACTGGTGGGAGGAGGTCGGACATGCCATTGGTGATGATGCATCTCTTGATGCTATGACTTGGAGTAACTTTTCAGCTAGGTTCAAGGCCGAGTTTGCACCTGTGATTGAGGTGCAGCAGCTTGTTAAGGATTTCCATGATCTCCAGTAGATGACTGAGATGGTAACCGAGATCACTGTTATGTTCAGGGAGAGGGTCCTTCTTGTTCCGCAGTATGTGGTGGACTAGGAGATTAAAAATG
Organism: Lactuca saligna; assembly: GCF_052625555.1. Lineage (NCBI taxonomy): Eukaryota > Viridiplantae > Streptophyta > Magnoliopsida > Asterales > Asteraceae > Lactuca > Lactuca saligna. The sequence continues at coordinate 52,002,639 of NC_136421.1, forward strand.
CCCGGTACCATAAGATGTTGAGGAGCAACATTCAACAGTTTGTGAGTCGATCCAGCTACAAGACGATGAAGGATATGATAGTGAGAGCTAGGGAGAGGGAGAGGGAGATTGATTTACAAATGGAGAGGAAGAGGAAACTAGATGCTGCCTCTAGTGTGGAGGGTTCGGGCAAGAAGCCCAAGGTAGATTCCCGAGGGAAGGGCCAACAGGGCCGACGCTGTTATGGCAAGTGTGGCAGGACACATGATGGGGGCATGCAGGGCAGGTAGTTCGGGCTGCTTTAAGTGTGGCCGAACTGGTCATGTTAGCAGGGATTTTACTGCTACCACCACCACCACTTTAGTATCTGCTCTGATTTGCTTCCAGTGCAATCAGAGGGGCCACAAGAAGGCCCAGTGTCCCAGTTTAGCAGCATCAGCAGGACAAGTGGCGGCACCCGCTCCTGCTACCTTGAGGATTACTGACGGATACCAGGGTCGGGTAGAGGTGCCAGTGGCGAAGAGTGGAGCCTTCCAGTTGACCGCAGATGAGGCTCATGCAGCACCTGACATCGTGACGGGTATGTATTCTCTCCTTATCTCTTTATTTGTATTGGTTATCGCTTATGTTTACGTGTTTTGTTATAGGATCGTTCTTAGTAAATAGTATATCAGCTCTGGTATTGTTCGATTCAGGGGATACCCGATCTTTTTTGTCGCTTGCTCTTAGGAAGCAATTCGTAGGGGCTCCAGGGGAGCTGGATTGCCTACTTGATGTGGAGATAGAAGATGATAGGATTGTTAGGGTTGTGAGGGTTCATCGGGGATGTACACTATAGTTGTTCGACCAGTAGTTTTCCGTGGATTTGGTCCCTATTCCCTTGTGAGGGAATAAGGTTATAGTTGGTATGGACTAGTTGAGCCCCAATGGGGTAGTGATCAACTGCAAGCAACAGCTAGTAAGAGTTTGGACTCCTAGTGGGGGAAGGTTAGTGATTAAGGGCGAGAGGCCTCAGAGTGGACCGACTCTATGCTCAGTAGCGAGAGCGAGGCGCTACCTTCAACAGGGCTCAATAGGTTATGTTGCCTATTTCATAGATACCCATGATAAGGTTAAGGCGACAGTCGATGATGTACCAGTCGTGTGAGAGTACCCGGACGTAATCCCAGAGGATTTGCCTAGGATACTTCTGGAGAGACAGGTCAAGTTCAGGATTGACCTGGTTCCTGGTGCGGCTCTGATAGCCAAAACAACATATCAGTTGGCTCCTCCCGAGATTCAGGAGTTGTCTACACAGCTGCAGGAGCTGTTAGACAAGGGATTTATCAGACCGAGCAGTTCACCATGCAGAGCCCCGATCCTGTTTGTGAAGAAGAAGAATGGGTCACACTGGATGTGCATAGACTATCGGGAGCTGAATAAGGTAACAGTGAAGAACCGTTATCCCCTTGCATGGATCGATGATTTGTTTGACTAGCTACAGGATGTATCTTGGTTCTCCAAGATTGATCTGTGATCAGGTTATCACCAGATGCAAGTCAGGGACGACGACGTGCCGAAGACAGCATTTCAGACTCGCTATGGTCACTATGAGTTCGTGGTGATGCCATTTGGGCTCACCAAGGCTCCTTCCGCATTCATGGACCTCATGAAATGCGTGTGCAGACCAATGTTGGTTCGGTCTGTGATAGTCTTGATTGATGATATATTGGTTAACTCCAAGACACAAGAGCAACATGAGGAGCACCTGAGGGAGGTGTAGGAGACACTAAGGAAGGAGAGAATATTCACAAAGTTCTCTAATTGTGAGTTCTAGTTGCGTGAGGTACAGTTTATGGGGCACCTAGTCAACCAGAAGTGTATTCTGGTCGACCCGACCAAGATTGAGACCGTGATGCAGTAGGAGGTTCCGAGGTCTCCAACTGAGATTCATAGTTTTCTGGTCTAGCGGGTTATTATCGGAGATTTATCCAGGATTTCTCCAAGATCATTGTTCCTTTGACCCGACTGACCAAAAAGTCGGTGACATTCCACTGGGGGCTTGAGTAGCAGTCAACCTTCGATACTCTCAGACAACGGTTATGTGAGGCACCAATTTTGACTTTGTTGGAGGGATTCGATGACTTCATGATTTACTGTGAGGCTTCGATTGCAGGCATGGGCATGGTATTGATGCAGTAGGGTCACGTGATAGCTTACGCTTTGAGGTAGTTGAAACATCGCGAGGCTAACTATCGGACACATGATTTAAAGTTGGGGGCTGTGGTTTTTGCCCTCAATATTTGGCGGCATTACCTCTATGGGGTCCGTTGTACCATTTACACGGACCACAAGAGTTTGAGGTACCTCACGGATCGACCGAATCGGAACATGTGGAAGCACTGATGTTTATATGTGGTGAAGGACTATGACTGTGAGATCCTTTACCACCCAGCAAGGCCAATATAGTGGCCGATGCCCTGAGCTGGAAGGTAGTGGTGGCCCCGATTCAAGACATATGTATGACTATGATGATGATTACTGCATTGATAGAGGGGATCTGGGAGGCGCAGGTCGAGGGTATGAAGGAGGAGCGCCAAAAGTGCGAGAGGATCATAGGCCAAGTGGCCTCCTTTGATTATGACAACCGTGGGTTGTTAACCATACATGGGAGGGTATGGGTTTCGTACTAGGGTGGAGTACAGCAGGTTCTGATGAATGAATCCCACAAGTCGAGGTTATCTAACTATCCTGGGGCGACGAAGATGTATCGGGATCTTTGCCCTGATTACTGGTGGTCATACATGAAGCGGGACGTATGTGGAATGGTGCTTGACCTGTAGGAAGGTCAAGGCCAAGCACCAGTGACCCCTCAACAATATGCAGCCGTTGGATATTCCTGTTTGGAAATGGGAGTATATTACCATGGATTTCATCACCAAGCTTCCCAGGACCGCACGTGGAGTAGATTCAATATGGGTCATCGTGGATCGGTTGGCCAAGATTGCTCATTTTATCCTGATCCAGAAGAGTATATCAACTGAGAAGCTAGCCGATATCTACGTTCGAGAGGTGGTGACACGTCATGGAGTGCCCGTTTCGATGGTGTCAAACTGAGATGTTTGTTTCACATCTAGGTTTTGGAAGCGGTTTCACGACAAGATGGGTACTCGTATCCACTTCAACACCGCTTTCCACCCTCGGATGGATGGACAGAGCGAGAGGACGATACAGACACTTGAGGACATGCTACGCGCATCTGTCTTGGATTTCGGTGGCAGTTGGGATACGTATCTTCTGTTAGCGTAATTTACGTATAACAACAATTACCATGCTAGCGTAGACTTACCTCCCTTCGAGATGCTTTATGGGAGGAAGTGTAGGACCCTAATCTATTGGGGTGAGGTTGGTCAAAGAGTCATGGGGAGTACTGAGGTAGTACTCAAGACCACTAAGAGGATCCAGCAGGTTCGGAGCAGGATCCATACTGCTCAGAGTCGACAGAAAAGCTATGCCGACAAGCGCTGTTTAGATTTGGAAAGGTGACATCCGGTTTAGGAAGCGGGGCAAGTTGGTCCCCAGATACATCAGTCCATTCAGGGCGTTGGCTTAGGTAGGCCAGGTTGCTTACCATTTGGGTCTTCCAGCAGAGCTCAACCAGATCCACAACACTTTCCATGTTTCTCAGCTACGGAAGTGCTTAGTGGATGACTCAACAGTTGTGCCTCTAGAGGATATTAAGCTTGATGACAGCCTAAATTACATCGAGAGACCAGTATCCATAATCGACAAGAAGACGAAGGAACTGGGGAACAAGAGGGTTGAGTTGGTGAAGGTGCAGTGACAGCACCGCAAGGGTTCCGAGTGGACTTGGGAGCCCGAGGAGTAGATGAAGGAGCACTACCCAGAGTTGTTTCCCAACGCAGCAAACTTCAAGGATGAAGTCTAAGACAAGTGGGGGGGCATTGTCATGCCTGGTTTTTGGTACGCATTTCAATATAATTTATTCACGTTGTAGAGATACTCGAAAAGTTGGGAGCCCCAAACTCGTCGAGTAGAAACCAAAATGGTTGCGAGATTTTAAGTCACCTACTCAATGAGTTGAGAGCCTCAACTCGACGAGTAGGGCTGCCAGGATGAAATCTTAATTTCAGGGTTTTGCACCCTATTTAAACATCCAAATCCCCACTTGCTAGCCTCAATTCCAGCCTCCAAGTCCCAAACCCTAGTTTTAGAAACCCTAATGCAATTGTTATCTTGTGAGACATTTTTAGTGATGTTTTTGTGTCTTTGAAGCTTGTGTGTGGCAACCCGAAAAAAAAAACTTCTGGAATGCACTCTTCAATTCTTTCCAATATTAGACTTATTTTTCTATATAGTAGTACCCTTTAGAGTCTAATGAAGCATTCTAAATGTGGTATAATCAAGGTAGGAGTGTTAAAAAGGGTTAACTCGAAGCGTAGGAATCAAAACCGGGCTAAACACTCCAACGCATGGAGTGTGCGGCCACACACTCTTGTTTGCGGCCTCACACCTCCCCAACCGCACACTCTACATATATATATACCACCCTTAGATCATTCTTGAACACTACCTTCACTTCTTCAAACATAGAAGACGAAAATCCTGTCAAGTATCATCCATTCTCCTTGAAGATCTTCATAAAAGGTACCAAGAACACCAAGATCTTCATCTGGCCGCACACAGGGCCGCACACATGTGCTGGCAGCACACTAGGCCGCACACCTGGCCGCACACACACATATAGTGTGTATTTTGGCCATACACCCTCTTGTATAGCCTTATAAACCCTCATACGATCATATATGACTATAACACTTATTTATAAGTGTTTACTAGTTCCTATGATGGTCCCAAAAATCATCAACTAGTTGTTCATAACACTAATTATATCCATACATGTGCCAATATATGCTAAATAGGCTTCGCGTGTGTACTCAAGTCACCACTTGACACCTAGCATCAAATCCAACTTTGTCATCAGAACCACTCACTACAGGTGAGTTCATACCCCTTAAGTGAACCTTTCAAATGTTTTATATGTTTTAGGGTGAGGATACAAGTTGATTATACATGTTTATGGAAATTTACATAAGACAATTATTCATGTTACGGAAATTAATCACATGTGCTTCACTATCCCTAGTTCAAATCACATGTGATTTATCGCTATGCCTTATAAATAGATTCTATGTTTTCAAAACTATTTTGGATAAATAATCAAGTTTTTAAATGTTTCTTTTGGACAATACTTTTATTAAACAAATATTCTTATAAAATGTAACCACGCTAATATAATTATATAAGTAAGACTTGAAGGACTTAGGACCGATAACTCGCCTTATTTCCTGTTCTTGTTTGATTGTGGACTTAGGGTAGTGGTTATCCGTCCGACTTTCGTTGATTTCTTAGTTATATATCTTGTATATTAGTATGGGACATGAGTATTTCTCATTTCATTAGATGCCTAAATCACTAACATGACAAGAACCATACACACTAAGTTAACTATAATAGGTATAGTTAATGTTACTAATACTACTACTCACTATAGCTATTACTCTCTACACTATAATATGCACTATTACCAAACAATACACTAGTAAGAGAACACACTATGAACTATACTAAAAGACTACTACACTATAACAAAAGAGAAAGCACTAAACAGACGATAACATGCTAACTCACTACGAGATACTCTATACGCTACCCACTACGCCCAGAGTTTTCCGACAGGAAGACGATGCTATATGTATAGATCTATACAGGGCAGACGCTATTACATCCCGACTGTTAACTTCAGTCCGAGCCGCACAGGTCTAGGGATGCCACTACTTCACTACACTGTGCATGACCGGAAAGGTCATGGGGTCCACTATTACTCACACTATTGGTAATATACAAGAAATACACTATAACCGCACTAAAATACTAAACTAAAGGTTAAGTTAATATCCCGAAGTAACCAAGTATCTAGCACTAAAGGAAGTTGGTACCATTATTATTAACTTCAGGCATAACTTACCATATTGCATTACTTATTGGAGAGTCACTATTATACTTTTACGATAAATGGTTTTTCAAAGATGAAAATGACATGTTTCTTAAATTTTTCACTTACAATGTATTTCTGGAAAATATAGGACTTTCTAGGTTTTACTACTACTTATGAATGTGAATTACAGCTTTTCACACTATCGGTTCTAATGCTTTTTGATACAAAAACTCACACTAAACTCTTATGAACTCACCAGCTTTATGCTGATATTAGTTTTCCAAATAACTTGTATCCTCAGGTCAAAGATAGACAGGTACAGGTGCAACATTTTGGAGAAGGTGGAGCATACAAGATCCATCTCTTATTTTGTATTACTTTTGGTGTTTGGTGAACATTACAAAAACACACTTGTAATTAAACTCACTATGTAAATGAAATGGTTGTATGTTTCTTGTTTATACTATTATTCAATTGTGATGATACTGTACACGACGTCCTCCACCCCGAAACGTATTCCGCCGTTATCGATTTTGGGGTGTGACATTGTAGAAGAAGAAGAAGTCAGAGGATTCAAGGAGAAGATAGTATATCCAGATACCTTCATCCATCCTTATCATTTTCTAGTAATCAAGTATCTAACTTGCCTACTAGTTTCTTAGATTCCCTTAGTTTCTCTTTATTGGGTTTTTGGTCCAAGAAACAAGATCCTTAGGATTTGGACGTCCCAAGTGAGGATGCTTTCCGATCTAGAATCATTAAGCCTTGTTATGGCATAAAGGTGAAAATTTTATGCCATTGGAGCCCCCATGCAAGCTCTAAGATGTCATCTTGGCCTTTTAAGCCCCAAAAAGGCCATGCATGGAGGAAAAGGCAGAAGCTTTACATGCTCAAATGATGCTTAAGGCTTAGATCTCTATTTATATGCTTTAGTTTGGAGTATGGATGACTTGTAGACCAAGATCGAAGTTCTAGAGAGTAAGCTTTGAGCCAAAGTCGTTAATAGAGGGTATTAACGGGTAAAGTTGGAAACTTTACCATTAAAGGGAAGTTTTCAGTATGTATGAGGAACAAGAAGCTTAGATCTGAAGTGTAGGGGCTTAATCCATTAAGATGGCCCAAACAGACAGAGGAACTCGTCGAGTTCATAGAGAAACTAGATGAGTTAATGCGAGTTGTCCTGATGCTAAATATGATTGAACTCGACAAGTCTGAGGATGACTCAACAAGTTGAATCGCTTAATCACGACTATGAGAAGCCAGGGAACTCGGCAAGTCAGGGGGATGACTCGACGAGTCTGATCGTGATTTCAGGGTTCTACTTTATACTCCGCGAGTTGAGTCAACCCAGAACATTGACTTTGACCAGAATGTTGACTTTCACAATGGGTACAATGTTCATTTTAACCTAAGAAGGATTATGAGTTTTTGACTAAGTGTTATTGTGATAACGATAGTCGGGGAGTCGTTGGAGCAGCCGTTAGAGATTCCTCACACGATACTTCACAGTTAGCTTATGAGGTGAGTTCCCTTCAGTAGGAACGGGTCAAAGGCATCAATGTCAGCCCGTGTAGAGTATGTATGATGATTAGTAGCTAAGTGTAGGCACGACCCATATCTAAGCATTATCTGAGTATGATTATGAATCGGTAGATTATGGTATACTTGTTGTCTGCGTGATACTTGTATGTATGTTTAGATAGCAAGGTGTGGGCAGGGGGTATATCCTCCAGATAGAGGAGCGTGGGCGAGGCCCATACCTCCTAGTTAGCTGAGTGTGGGCGAGGCCCATATCTCATAGGTAGTTGAGTATGGGTGAGGCCCGTATCTCATAGTCAGTCGAGTGTGGATGAGGGCCCGTATCTCCTAGCTGCATGTTGTATGTTATGTTATGTGTATGGTATGCGGTATTTTGGGGAGAATCACTAAGCTTCATGCTTACAGTTTTTAGTTTTGGTTTCAGGTACTTCTGGTAGCAAAGGGAAGAGCTCAGGACGACTGCATTGCACATGCCACAACCTTTTAGCCTGGGAGGATTTACTCTGATGTTTTGATATATGATTTGGATATAGTGTTTTGACATGATGTTTTGAGATACTACCATTTATGTTTTTATGTGATGATTGGATTACTATGATTTATAAGGATTTAAAACGAAAATTTTGGACTGTATCTTTGGGGTGTTGCATCTTCGATGTGTCAAACCTCAAGAAATATCTTTTTAAGGAAATGTTTGTAATACCCTTCTAAGAGATACAGATCAACATGAAACTCAAAATTTTGGAACTTTAATAGAGGGCTGAAGTACACCTAGGAGCATGAAGACCAAATGAAAATCAAGTACCCTCACTTGTTCGAGAACATCCCAACCGCAAGCTAAATTTTCAGACAAAATTTCCTTTAACGAGGGGAGGATGTGACAACTCGGAAAAATATGTCAACAACCGTCGTTAGATCCTAATATCGTTAGCAGAATGTAATAGGACAACCATGTAAACATTCGACATATATAAATAAATATATTCAATTTCTTCTTTAATTACGTTAACATTTAGGCTCAAAATTAAACGCGTGAAAAATTGTGTCACCTTGAGAGCAGGTTTAAATTTTTAGAATATATGCGTTGTCGTGGTTCTCGAAATATAAACTTTGTAAAAATATGACCTAGTGTGGAGGATATATGGTTTTCATAGTAAGTAAAATCATATTGTGTATAAAAAGTTACAACGTTAAAAACTACAAGGAGAACGGTCGATTTTTCGAAGAAAGCACCAAAATGAGAAACGTATTACTACTTAAAGTAGAAATTTTGAGACAAAAAAACACCTAAAAAGGAAACCATATGTGAGAGTTATTATTTTAATAATATCATAACGGTTATAAAACATAGGCTAAAAACAAAAGTTGGAATTAGCCTAAACGACCAAAAGCAAAGTTGTAGTATACGTCGAGACCTACACAGATATATAAGAGTCATTGAAAACGAAGCTCATATGCAAGATTTACGATTTTTTTAAGTTGATTTTTCATGCTCGTGTGCACCTGCGCAGAGTGCACGCCGTGCACCCTAACACTCGATTGTCAAGAAACGAGATGACGTGGCACAAGGAGATGATGACATGTGGCAGCTCCACATGGCCCATGCGCACTTGCACGACATGCACTTGAAATTTGGCTATCAATAGCAAGTTCCAGCATTCAGTTCCTCACACCCCAAGTTCGCACCTCTCTCTCTCTCTCTCTCTCTCTCTCTCTTTCTTTCTCTCTCTCTCTCTCTCTCTCTCTCTCGATTGTCGTGCCACTGATTCCCGAGCGCCTCCCGAGTTCTAGACTTCTGAATTCTACCATACATCAGCACTTTCATGCTTCAAGGATGAGTTCATGGTCTCACTATATTATTTTCAAACCTTTTCGTCTTTTCGGGGGGGGGGGGGGGGGGGGGGAGTACATGTTATAAACTATTTCTTTCATAAATATTATTGACTCTATAAAGATTATGCCTAGAACATTAGGATGAGATTATGCTTGGAAGATACGTTGCCCAACTATAAAGGATAATATTATGTCTAGTTGTTATGCTAACTCACATTCGTAGAAACCACCACACCTCGTTGTTATACTGGCCAGTTGCCAGGTTACGTTGTTTAGTTAGTCGTTACTATATCCAACCTTTGTATAAGCTTAATACCTAGTGGTTACTCTGCCGAAATACCCTGACTACGTAAAAAGCTTTCACTTATATATATATATATATATATATATATATATATATATATATATATATATATATATATATATATATATATATATAGGCTTAGGTTATTATATTCAAAGTAATTATTGTGTTATTGTATACATAAATGTGGGCCAATCATTTTACTTATTTTAAGAAAGTGATTAATACATATTATTTAATTAAATGTAATTGAAAAATACCATCTAGTTTAACTAGAAGGGTATTTTAGTCGGTTAACATATATTTAATAAATAAAATTTGCATATGTTAAGGGATCAAAGATTCTATTAATTTTAAAAACTCGATTTTACAAATTATAAGGTTTTTAGTTCGGACATTCTGACAGAATATGTTTGAGTATGTTCAAAAATAACAAAATTTCTTGTAGAATAACAAAATTCTCGAACCATTAATTGAAGAATTAAAGCAAAAATTAAATTAATTATTAAAGAATACATGTAACAATTGCTAAGAATTACATTTATTTTTAAAGAATAAAACTAAAAAATCTTTCAAATCTAAAAAAAAAAAACACCAAAATCTAACAAAAACACTAATACATTAAAAAAGAATAATTTTGCTAAGAGGCGTCGTTCAAATTTTGTGGTTCGTTCTTCAAGCATCAGCTTCTATAGAAACAAATTCAATGATCAAATTAGTGATTAAATATCTATACTCCATTCCAACATGATTGCAATTCGTGATTCCGTTCTGATAGAATTGGAATTCATTTACCAATAATTATATTAATTCGGGGAATTCTAACAGAATATGTTCATGATTATCATAAAAAACATTCTTTTCTGATAGAATGCTATAGACGAAGAAATACCATTCAGTTGAAGCATTTTAGCGAACGCTTTGTGTGCATGAAAACAACTTTCAATTCAGTTGAAGCATTAATCTGTCAAATAAGCAACCAAAACAACCATGATTTGTGTTCAACCAATCAAACCCAAAAATTCATCAAAACCTATCGATTAAACTTTGTTGATTTACAGTAAATCAATCAAAATAAGAAAGAAGATTAGAGAAACCTATGATTATCCAACCAACAACAGCCCTTTGTTTCTTCTTCTGCTTGCCCATTGATTTCACAGCCTCAATCCAAACACCCATATGCTTTTGGTTCTTCTTCCCTGCCTCCACCGAACCACCTTCTAACCATCCCTTCCTACCTCTGTTTCTTTCAAATGGGAGGCGTCGGGCAGCACAAGAAACTATCGAAGTGGAAAAGAAAAAAAGGAAATAATTTGATGTACATCAGCCCTGGCTTCAATGAGATTTTCAACACAACTGATCTTCCCATATATTGTAGCCAACATTAATGGAGTCTAACGAGGAATGCCCAGTTTTCAAATTAACCAAAATCAGTCAAACTTTTAAAAAAAATGGGAAAAGATAGTTCACATTTATTCAACTAAAACAGGAAACAAATCGATGAGACCGCAAAAAGAACACATAATCACACCTTTTTTATGAATATTCAAAGCATCGGGATTCACTCATTGATTGATCTTCCAAAAGCAGAGAAACAATCTGAGAAGAAAAAACCAAAATGACATATGTCAAGAAACCCATGAAATATCATAAAAAATGAATTATTTATCGAACATTGAAATGATAATTCAAGAAATCTTCAATTACCCACATCGATATCGGCTATGTGAAGAGCAGAATTACGATCATAGGTAGTTTGTTGAACGAGAGATGGATCTCTTTCAAGAAGGTTCTTCAAAAGCTTCAAATCCCCAAACTGTACAGCAATGAATAACCCATGTTTCTCTTGCACTCTGCAACTAATTGTTGGAATAGTGTCTAAGGCTGCAACTATATTAGGCAAGTATTTGACCTGATTGTGCATAGTCCTTTTGGGTTGCCTTCACCATAGCAACTTGGTATGATATTTATTATGATAGAATAGATATTATTAATATATTATAAGAATAATATAAGGAATAATAATATAGTTATTTGATTAATATAAGTCATAGATTAATTAGTATTAATTTGGTGACTTAAAGAGATTAATTAAATAAGAGGGTATAAACTATCAATTGTTTGATAGTTAAACTTTAGACTGTAAATCCATATTGATATGCATTGGACGGATTCTAGAAGCTAAGGATTGCTTCAAATCGTCCAAGGGGTTATCTAAGGAATGGATTTGGATAGCTTTAAGAGAAGATTATCCCATTAGGGTTTAGGTTGTAACCTTAAGGAGTCTACAAGTATAAATAGACCCTATGGCATAAGGAAATCGGTACTTCACCTAAAGTATAGAAGCTCTGGCCGAATTCCTCCCCTCTCCTCTCTTTCAAATCATCCTCTCTGCTAGTTGGTGTTTGTAAGCCATTAGAGGAGTGACAATTGTGACTCTAAAGCTCCAAGAACAAGAAGATCAAACAAGTGTCTCAAGGTATGATTCTAACTCTGATTTTTGAATTGTTTTTACACCTAATTAGTCATTGGAAGTCTTGGATTCAAAGCATGTTTAATAGAGAAACCTAGATCCGAGCATTAGGGTTTGTATGCGCACTTAGGAATGTTCTTATGTATAAAACCCATCAGTGGTATCAGAGCCTAGATTGGTTTCTATTAAATTGATGCTTGAATGTTTGAATCTTAACTGCAAAATTCGATTTTTGTGTTTCTGAGTCATGGACTCGGCGAGTCCCATAATGGACTCGGCGAGTTGGCCTGACTCGGCGAGTCCAGTGTGGGTACTCGGCGAGTCCGAGCGTCAGGATTAGCCAAAAACAGGATTTTTTCATATTTATCTTATGGAAACTTAACTTAATCATATTAGATCAATCCTAATCCGATTTTATGATATATATGACTATATTTTTGATCTAATTGAAGATAATTATCAATTAATAAAATATTTAATTTCCTTATATGATAATTATTAATCAAACATGGATAATTATGTGATTAATTGTTAATTTAAAATTATTTGTTATTTGATCCTTCATGTTTTAAATGTTTGAAATTAGTCCTCAAGTTTTGAAATTTATGTGTTGTGATTAAAAGTTTAATTTAGACAATTTAAATTTCAAACCCTAGAATTTTACAAGTTTAAAATACAACCCAATACTAATATAATATTACAAGATTAATATCTATATATGTATAACTTAAATGCTAGTCTTACCGTTAGTAGGCCTCATTCACGAAGCCGATCTATAAGGTGGGTATAAGGTTGTGGCCTATAAAATGGCGCTTAATGGGTGTACACTCACACCCACCGCTCGCTTGATTGGTGGAGGGCCGTTAGCCGAATGGGTAGGATAGGGCAACCTCATCCTCTCATTAAAAGTATAATAATAAATACAAAGTAACTACATCTTTTCTTAAAATTTCCCAATCTTAGTTAATTTAGGAAAAGTGAATTGATGCAATCCCATGAAATTACACTTTGCACCTTGCTAAGAAGTTAGTGGAGCGTGTGTGGTTTATCGGCACACTAATTGGTTCTAGGCGAAGGTGGCAAAGGGTGATTCATTGTTTATCATAGTTCGATGGAGCGTGTGTGGTTTACCGGCACATCAAATAGGTGATCGTTACAATGAAGGCACCATGTGAATTTGCATGGTAATTCACACCCGCTTTGTGATCCTCGGTATCCCAGTCACAAACAAGAGGGGCATATCGAGATTTAAACATGCTATTGAAAAGTTTCAATGAATCTCATCCGAACCTAGGAATTCTCAATACATTTAGGACTTAAAGTTACGTCTTTCATGGTGTAGAATTAGTGAATCGTCATTCAGTTACCTTCAAATTGTTTGCATATTAGATTACGGCATCCCTTTTTTAATGTGTGAATATTGTTGTTGGATCCTAGCCCGAATTTCCTTATTGGGTGATAATTAGGGATTCACATTCTAATCAATATTTGTCCTTTCTATTTATAGATGTCGAAGGCCAACAATGCTGCTGCGAGTTCTTTCACTTTGATGAGCCTTTGTCAAAAGGTCACCTTTGATGGAACGAAATTTAGCGAATGGATAAGATACATTCGCACGATCACTCGCTATGAGGATAAGGAGTATGTCCTCAATGAGAAGCTCGAGAAAATCAACCCCGAAATTGCTACTCCCGCTGAAATCACCGCTTTCGAAACTCATGAGCGTGATGCAACGGAAGTGCATTGCATCATGATCGCGACAATGAACTCCGAATTCCAAAAGTCCTACGAGGACATGTATCCGTACGAAATGCACCAAGAATTATTGGAGAGATACCATCAAAACGCGAGACAAAAGCGTTATGAGATTTTCACGAACATGATTTCCGCTAAGATGGGTCATGGAGAGTCTCTTACCGTGCACTTGCAAAAGATGCAAAGGTATGTCGACCGCCTTCGCAAGTTAAATGTTGACTTTGGGGAAGACTTGGCGATCGACATGGTGCTTCACTCTTTGCCTCCAAGCTATAATCAATTTAGGATGACCTATCACATGAATAAAGAAGAGGTCACCCTAAGCAAACTCCAAGGTCTCTTGAGGGTCGCTGAGAGAAACTTCAAGGACAAGTCTGTTGCACCAACTCCCAATCCGCCCGCTGCTCCTGTCTTGTCAATTGAACAAGGAAAGGGAAAGAAAAGGAAGGCTTCGTCAAAGAACTATCGCAAGGTGAAAGCCCGAGATGGTGCCTCTTCTAGTGGAACCAAAGTTGATCCCGCTAGGCCCTTTTCTAACCCGAAGGAGGCAGAGTGTCACCACAGCCACAAGATAGGACATTGGAAGAGAAGCTGCCCAGAGTACCTACAAGCCATCAAGGAAGGAAAGATCAAGCAATCTTTCGCAGGTATATATACAATTAAATATAACGATTCATCTCACAATACTTCTTGGGTTCTTGATACCGGTTGTGGTTACCACATTTGTTCCAATATGCAGGGACTAAGAAGAAGTAGAGACGTGGAGCATGGAAGAATAAATCTAATCATGGGGAACAGAAGATCGTCTCCTGTGACCAAGATTGGAGTGTATTCTTTAGTGCTTAGGAATAGTTTATCTTTAGATTTGAACAATTGTTGTTATTCGTCAGAAATGGCTAGAAACATCATTTCTTTTCATGGTTTGTTTAGACAAGGTTTTAGATTTTCTTTTAATAATGAGAATGGTTCTATTTTATCTTATCTAAATGGTGTCTTTTACTTTGAAGCTATACCATGTAATGGAATTTATGAAACTGTTATGATTGTTGATAACTTAGGAAATGATGTTTTGTACTTGGATTCTTCCAATAGCATGGATAAGGCATCCTTATGGCATTGTCGTCTTGGACATGTCAACAAGAAACGCATAGCCCAACTCCAAAAGGATGGAGTGTTGGAGTCATTCGACCTTAGGGAAGATGACACATGCGAGTCTTGTTTACTTGGAAAAATGACTAAGTCACCCTTCGCTGGTACGTGCGAAAGGGGTGAGGGTCTATTGGACCTCATACATACCGATGTATGTGGACCGTTTAGATCTACCACGAAGGATGGAAACCGCTTCTACGTGACTTTTACCGATGACTATAGTAGATATGGGTATATCTACTTAATCAAGCAAAAGTCATAAACTTTTGAAAAGTTCAAAGAGTTCAAGAATGAAGTGGAGAATCAATTGGGCAGGAAGATCAAGATGCTTCGATCCGATCGAGGAGGAGAGTACCTAAGTCTTGAATTCCACGATTATCTCAAGGAGTGTGGAATAGTTTCACAATTGACGCCACCTAGGACACCACCATTGAATGGTGTGGCAGAAAGGCGTAATCGAACCTTGTTGGACATGGTTCGCTCTATGATGAGTCGTGCTTCGCTATCTATCTCTTTTTGGGGGTATGCATTAGAGACTGCCGCCCATATCCTTAACCGAGTCCCTACTAAGAAGGTTACCAAAACACCTAACGAGATGTGGACGGGGAAAGCTCCTTCGTCAGCACATATCAAGGTTTGGGGTTACGAGGTTTTCGTAAGATGAGATACTCACGACAAGCTCGAACCTCGTAGTGAGCGATGTATTTTCATCGACTACCCGCAGAAATCCTTTGGATATCTCTTCTATAGACCGAAGGACAATGTTGTCTTTGTTGCGAGGAGAGGAGTTTTCCGAGAGCGAGAACTCATAAGCCAAGGAGACAGTGGGAGGCAAATCGATCTTGAAGAGATTCAAGAGTCGATAGATGAAGGAACCTCTACCGCTGGCGCTCAACCCGAGGAGGAAACTCCGGTTGAACCAATTGATGTATCATTACCTCTTAGACGTTCCGAAAGAGTTAGGTTTCAACCCCAGTTGTATGGTTTTCATATTACTATCGAAGGGGACACGTATAATAGTGATAGTACACTAATAAATCTTGATGAACCTAATAGCTATAAGGAAGCCATGGCAGGCCCGGAGTCTGCGAAATGGAAAGAGGCAATGGATAGCGAGATCCAATCCATGTATGATAACCAAGTTTGGAATTTGGTTGATAATGTGCCTGGACGTAAGACCGTTGGGTGCAAATGGATCTTCAAGAAGAAGACTGACGTGGATGGAAAAGTACACACGTATAAAGCACGATTAGTTGCGAAGGGCTTTACTCAAACTCCCGGAGTTGACTATGAAGAGACCTTCTCACCAGTTGCGAAGATAAAATCTATTAGAGTGATGCTAGCTATTGTCGCATTTCATGATTATGAGATTTGGCAAATGGATGTCAAGACTGCTTTCCTTAATGGGAAGTTGGCTGAGGATGTTTACATGGCTCAGCTAGAGGGGTTTGTGGATCTGAAGCATCCGAATAGAGTGTGTAAGATTGAGAAGTCCATTTATGGACTAAAGCAAGCGTCTCGCAGATGGAATATTTGCTTCGATGAGAAAGTCAAACAGTTTTGATTTATACGAAGCGAAGATGAATCGTGTGTATATGTCAAAGCCAGTGGCAGTGTAGTAAGCTTCCTCGTTCTATATGTCGATGACATATTACTCATAGGAAACGACGTCCCGACTCTGTAGGAATTTAAGTCCTAGCTCGGGAAGTGCTTCGCTATGAAGGACCTCGGAGAGGCTTCCTATATTTTGGGAATAAGGATAGTAAGAGAAAGAAGTAAGAGACTAATAGGACTTAGTCAGAACACTTACTTAGAGAAGGTACTAAAACGTTTTAGTATGGAAAACTCAAAGAAGGGAGAATTACCGATACAAAGCAATGCCAAGTTGAGTAAGACTCAAAGTCCGAGTACCGAAGCCGAGATAGCTGATATGAGCCGAGTTCCATACGCTTCTGCAGTTGGCTCAATCATGTATGCTATGACTTGTACTCGCCCTGATGTAGCCTTTGCTTTGAGCATGGTTAGTAGATATCAAGGGAACCCTGGCAGAGCTCATTGGATTGTGGTGAAGAATATCCTTAAGTACCTTCGGAGGACGAAGGAATGGTTCTTAGTCCTCGGAGGGAGTGATGACTTGAAGGTGCGAGGGTATAGTGATGCCAGTTTTCAGACCGACAGGGACAACTACCTTTCGCAGTCGGGTTGGGTCTTTACCCTGAATGGAGGAGCAGTAACTTGGAAAAGTTCCAAGCAGGAAACCGTAGTTGATTCAACATGCGAATCAGAGTACATTGCAGCGAGCGAAGCGTCGAAGGAGGCAATGTGGCTAAAGAACCTCATTGGTGATTTTGGAGTTGTACCCGCCATAAAGGAGCCTATGGAGATTTTCTATGATAATGAAGGTGCGGTTGCCTTGACCAAGGAACCGAGAGATCATGGTAGATCACGACATATCGACAGAAAATATCACTTTATTAGACATCGTGTAGAAGAAGGACAACTCGTAGTGAAGAGGATATCATCGGAAGATAACCCAGCAGATCCGCTTACGAAGGGACTGAGTAGGGTTAAGCATTTGCAGCATGCTAGGAGTATTGGGCTGAAGGATGATATTAGCGTAGATTAGATAGTATTAGAACCGTGTAATAGATAAATGTAATTAACATTTGATGATTAAATAAAGGATTTTTATTTATAAGTAATGTTACTATCTTATGTTAATTGTTTAACTATTGTTTCACTTTGCATGTTTTGACTTCCAGAATAATTGAGTTTATTAAGAATAATCGAATTGTTCAAATAGTCCACAATCGTTCATATGTCGGAAGTAGATATGAATGAAGATTGTCATGAATAGGTGTGTAGAGTGTCTAAATGGTGTTAGACATAGCAAGAGATTGCTGCAACGTTCATGAGTGCTTATGAACTAGATTTGAGCATTGGAACAAACCCGCGCTTGCTGGAATCACCTTATGGAATGTGATAGTAAAAGGTGATCGGAAGACGATACTATCATATAGTCTTAAAACCTAGATATATGGTTTGTTATTGGTTAATTGATTGTACATTGATAATGCGAAAATGCATTGGTAACTCGATGTTATAAAACGCATTGTTGTGTGTAGTTGGTTAATGAATAAGTAAATGCATATAAGTCGAAGTTTATCTATAACTTTTATCCTTTGGAGGAAAAAGGTGATATCTCGGCCGCTCGATGATTTGATTTGACTTATGTGCCGGGCCCGGTCAGAACTGAATTGATGTGTTCGATTAAGTTCTATGTCAAATAAATCGGAAATCGAGAAACCAAATGCTAGACTAACTATTCCATAGTATTGTCAGCGTGATATCTAACAGAGGACTATACGATCCCTTTTTTGAAGGACAAGATTGATTAGATCAGAGTTTGACAGCGTCTTTGAGAGCTACGATTGCAAATCGGAATGTACTTGCGCATATAGTTACTAGACTTATCCAAGTGGGAGACTGTTAGAATAGTGTCTACGACTGCAACTATATTAGGCAAGTATTTGACCTGATTGTGCATGTTCCTTTTGGGTTGCCTTCACCATAGCAACTTGGTAGGATGATTTATTATGAGAGAATAGATATTATTAATATATTATAAGAATAATAATATAGTTATTTGATTAATATAAGTCATAGATTAATTAGTATTAATTTGGTGACTTAAAGAGATTAATTAAATAAGAGGGTATAAACTGTCAATTGTTTGATAGTTAAACTTTAGACTGTAAATCCATATTGATATGCATTGGATGGATTCTAGAAGCTAAGGATTGCTTCAAATCGTCTAAGGGGTTATCTAAGGAATGGATTTGGATAACTTTAAGAGAAGATTATACAATTAGGGTTTAGGTTGTAACCCTTAAGGAGTCTACAAGTATAAATAGACCCTATGACATAAGGAAATCGGTACTTCACCTAAAGTAGAGAAGCTCTGGCCGAATTCCTCCCCTCTCCTCTCTTTCAAATCATCCTCTTTGCTAGTTGGTGTTTGTCAGCCATTAGAGGAGTGACAATTGTGACTCTAAAGCTCCAAGAACAAGAAGATCAAACAAGTGTCTCAAGGTATGATTCTAACTCTGATTTTTGAATTGTTCTTACACCTAATTAGTCATTGGAAGTCTTGGATTCAAAGCATGTTTAATAGAGAAACCTAGATCCGAGCATTAGGGTTTGTATGCGCACTTAGGAATGTTCTTATGTATAAAACCCATCACTAATCCCCTGCCCTATCTTTGTAATCCTACCTTATAGGGCTTGATTGTCAGGGACGAGAGTGGCGGAGGTCCACCAGAATCACCCACTACCACCCAAAGGGAGGGATAGGTGGTGGTGAATGAAGAAGGTTATAAAGCTTTCACATTTAAGCAGGGGTGGAGAGAAATGGGAGGTGTCGGGCAACACAAGGAACACAGGCAATGGGCAGATGGAGGGGTAAAGCTGAAGAAGAAGCCCCTAGTTGCGATGATCGCCGGTGGCATAAGCTACCTACGGTTTCCCCAAACGTTGCTCAGTTTTCACCACCACATGACCTCCTTTAATCAATGTTCTTTTGACCTGATGATGCCAAGACGACGACCGAAATCGCTTTCTCAGCCCCCCTTGCGATCGATCGAAATGTCCCAGAAAAGCCCTTTACAGAAATCAATGTCGTTTTGTTCAACTTAGGGTTTTCAGAATAGGTTTTTAGATAAAGGGGGAACGAGATTTAAACCGGAGAGATACCATGATTATAGGAATTATTTTTGGAAGTTATTAAACAAATAACTAAATTACCCTTATTTATTTATTTAGTTATTTAATTTTTTATTTAATTTTGATTGGCCCACATTCATGCATACAATAACAAAATACTTAGTTTAAACAAATGTACCTAGCTTTCTCTCTCTCTCTCTCTCTCTCTCTCTCTCTCTCTATATATATATATATATATATATATATATATATATATATATATATATATATATATATATATATATATGAGTAAATTACTAAAATGGTCCCTATGGTTTGGGGTAATTTGTGTGTTTGGTCCCTAACTTATCTTTTTAACTCGAAAGGTCCCTATTCTTTGTTTTTGTTACGTGCTTGGTCCCTACTGTTTGTTTGTGTTACACGTTTGGTCCCTATCTTATCTAAAAAGACTATTATTTAAATAGGGGAATTTGATGGGGTAGGTAAGGTAAGGTGAGGGGGTGGGGTTGGGGTGTGTTTATTTAAATAAATTAAAAAATCAAGGGAAAAATAGTTTTTTTTTAGCTAACACAGGGATCAAGTGCGTAACAAAAACAAATAGTAGGGACTTTCTGAGTTAAAAAACTAAGTTAAGGACCAAACGCGCAAATTACCCTAAACCATAGGGACCATTTGTGTAATTTACTCTCTCTCTCTCTCTATATATATATATATATATATATATATATATATATATATATATATATATATATATATATAATAAGTATCTCGTATAAATACAATGAAGAATAACAACATGATCGACTAGTGGAGGCACCCACAAACAAGTGTTGAATGAGAACCGATTCATCACCTAGCTAAATGGACTTTAGCTGTAAAGCCCCAATCCTATAATCGTTAAATATTAAGAGAGCGGAAAAGATATGCATAAATATATACGGAGTTGACACCTCCACCTTTGGTTGCGAGCTATAACCTGACAGCAAGTCAAATTAGGGAAAACCTTTTTAAACATCGGCAACGTCTGATGAAGTGTCGATATACTGGGCTGAAGATAACAACAATTATAGCTCGATTATATGAACTCATTGTAACATTGTTAAGCTAATCTATCTAAAAACTACTACAAGAAAGTAAACCTAAGAAATTAGCGATAGAATACAAGTCAAGTATATATGCAAGTTTAGAGAAAACAATAACGTTGACATAACAAATTCTACAAAACCTTTGAAAGTATAAAAAACCAATGAACTCACCAACATTATGTTGAAATTTCAAACCACATGTATTCTTAGGAGAATGAGCCCAGAATGAGATGGGCAAGATCCTAGTGATGCAGCGGGAGGCTTATGTGTTTTATTATTTTACTTTGCTTTCGTATCGTTCATGTACCTTGAACACTTGTGTAATTTAAATTACCTAATGAATAGAAAGTCGCATTTGCATAATATTTGTGTATGTTTCAATGTGACTCTGTATCTATGATCCAACATCCGAACCTCGCACAGTCTGTCTGTGACAACCGTCACTTTCTAGTCAAGTCAAAGTCAAATAAATTCAACAAGTCAAACCGATCAACTTAATTAACCCTTCTATATTAAGGTTTACATTATGTTTACTATTTTACAACACACTATCTTAATACAAAAGTATTACTTAGAGTTTTCATGTGTTTGGAAAATCTAAACCCTAATCAGGGTAAATGATGAAACTACTCGATAAAATACTATTACATACCTGTAACGCCGTAAAATTTCAAAAAAAATTTCACATCTTAAGAACAATTTAATTCACAATATTATAAAACACATTGTTTCATATATTCAAACATAAGTCAAAAATCCCAAGATCATAACATATAAATAAAACTCTGCGTGTGTGTGTGTACTGATCATGCCGGCGCCTTCCCGCGATCCTCACTAGTACCTGAAACATATAACACAAAACACTGTAAGCACAAACCTTAGTGAGTTCCCCAAAATACCACACATAACACATACTAGCCACTTGAGGCTATAACTCTGTGAGCCCTTGGGCCCTAACTCTGTGGACCTTCTGGTCCTAACTCATTGAACCTTCCGATTCTAACTCTGATATACTCTGATATACACATGACATAAATCACATAGAAATAATGCAATGCAACACATCACATAAATAGCATACAATAACTCTGTCACATAACTCAAATTAACACTCAAGGTAAAGTATAGTGAGAAGACTCACCTCGGATGTCTCGGTAATATCTCGCTCGCGCAAACACTGATCTAGCCTCTGCCTAAACACATAAACAATCATCTCAATCAATAACGGCTCTCCAGGCTAGACTAGATCCTCACATGTCCTCTAAGAACGCTAAAAGACCATTTTACCCTTCAACACTCCACAAGTCCTATTGTTGACCAAGCCCGAAAATTCAACAAAAGTCAATGGTCAAACCTTTGACCAGACTCATCAAGTACACAAATGTGACTCGGCGAGTCCATGCGTGTCCTCCTCACCCTTGGTCCTCACTTGACTCACTGGGGCAACCCTACACTCTTCGAAATCATCTCTGGTTGTGAATTGCAGGACAACTCGACCCAACTCGTCGAGTCAGGCTCTTGACTCGGTGAGTTTAGTCATGAACTCAGGTCCTCTAAATCCCCTCTGACTCACCGAATCATTTCCCCAACTCAGCGAGTCACCAACTGTGTGATTCATGGGGGAAAACTAATCCTACTCGTCAAGTCTGTTCTTGGACTCGGAGAGTTCATGCCATTCTCAAACTCAAATGACCTCCTAAGGTTAGATCTATTCCTCTAATCCATAGATCTGACCTTCCCAAGGATGATAATTACGTAAAGTTCAGATCTTGATGCTCATGCAAAGGCCCAAAGGCTCTATTTGGAGAAATAACCTCAAATATGACATCCTAAGATCATGTCTCCTAATATCAATCATAAAGATCAAAGGGTTAAGGTCTCTGGACCTCTTTGGATCCAGATCCAAAGCCTTAATACGAGAAGGGACCAAATGCTCATCCAATCAAGCCTCTAAAGGGTCTAGAAAACCCTAACTCTAAAGGTTAACACCAAAACTGAAGAAGGATCGAATCTATACCTCAAATATGAAGTCCCTGGGCTCTGAAATCTACATAATAGCACCCTCTTCAGCTCCCTCGTACCTTGGTCACCTTCTTCTTGCAAGAACACCAACACAAGGATCAAAAATGGCCTCTCCTTCCTCACAAACGTTCTAGCTCTCTTAGGGTTTCTCTTTGGGGTCTGGTAGCCGAAACTGAGGGCTATAAGAGCCTTTAAATATATCCCAAACCCGAGAAATTAGGATTTCACCTAACAGCGTGGACTCGTCGAGTCCACGAGTCGACTCGTCGAGTCCGGTCTCCAATCCGGATAAGAACCCGCGGTCTTACTCGGCTAGTCTAAGCATCAACTCGCCGAGTTCCTCCGGAAACTCAAAATAAATGAATAAAATAATATACCTGAAAATCTGGATTTTACAATACCCTACAGGGGCGTATAACACTCATAACAAGGTTTAACGAGGCTAAAGAACCTTGCATTTCGAGGCTAAACACTCACAAAGGTCGCAAACAAAAGCCTCTCTAAATCTCTCTCACTCACTCTCTCTCTCTCTCTCCCAAAACCTCTTAGAAACTAAACCCCTCTTAGGAACCGAAACCTATTAAGAACTGAACCTATCAAGAACCGAAACAGCCCTTAAGGACCGAACTCACCCTTCGGTTCAGATCAGGCCTCTTGGACCGAAGCTTCGCTTGCTTTCGCCTTCGCTCCTCTTACCCATTCTCCTGCCTTCGCTTTCGGTTCCCTTTTGACGAGTTCGCCTGTAAGCTTCTCGAACTGAGCCTCTTCTCGGACCGAGCCTCCTCTCGGTTCTCAGGGACTAAACTTCGCAGATTCGCCTCCTTTTCCTGGTTTTCGACCCTTTTCGCATTTTAAGCCCGTTTTCGGTATTTTTCGCGTGGGATTCTCACCTAAAATTATATTTTGACATATAAGACACTATGTATTCATATTTTAATCACATTTTGGGGGAAATCCTTGATGATTTTTGGTCATAAGAACATCCTATGTGCTCATACAAACCCTAATGCTTAGATCTAGGTTTCTCTATTGTACATGCAAGTTATCCAAGACTATAAACCCTAATTCTAGCATACAAGTAATCATATTAACATAAGAATAGGTTTAAGATCATACCTTGATTGTTATGTAGCAATAACAATCCCAATTCCTCCTTGTATTGACTTTAGAAAGCTTAGAGTCACAAATGTCACTCCTCTAATGGTTCACAAACACCAAGAGCAAAAGGATGAAGAGGAGAGAGGATGGAGGCTGCCCAAAAACATGTGAAACCCTAGAAGGATGCTTAGCCACGTTTTTGGGTCATAAGGGATGTATATATAGTTAGGCTATTAGGGTTATCTAACAAGGAAACCCTAATTTGGATGCTTAAGCCCTAAGCAACCCATGGACCCCCTTTCCTTAAGGCCTTGGATGATTTCTCATGGGTTTCCCCATAGAATTCGTTCACCCCTTAATATAAGGCAATCCATAGCCCAAATTGCAATTATCCTATAATTACAATTCCAGTCCCTTAAGTTTAATTAATCTCTTTTAGTCACAAAACTAATTACCAATTAATTGTTGACTAATATTTATTAAACAATATGATTTATCCTTTAATATATTATTCTCATGATATATTAATAAATCATATTTAATCCTTTCTCTCCATAATTCATCCTATCAAGTTGCTTTGGTGAAGGCAACCCAAAAGGACCATGCACCAAGTACATACCAAAATAGTTATGGACTTAGACATTAATCCAACAATCCTTATCTAAGAATAATATCTTTTGTGCAAGATATTGTTTTGAGTGTTGACTTTCCCATAAAGTAATGACACAAGCTATCTCCCATACCCACCCTATGACAACCTCCAGTCACTATTCATCTCTATCTAGTCAAATACTTCTACTCTCACACTCTTCTCCAACAAGTTACCTTAATCAAAGGCTGGAAAAATCCTTATCTCTCCTTCCAAAATATTCATTCTTCTCACCAAAATCAAACCCCTTTTCTCTATCACACACTCTCTCTCTAAACTCGAGATTTCAAGGTTGTTCTTGGGCATTCTCCTCCAGTTTTGGTAAGTATATTCATGCTACACTTGAATACTCTACACTCCTTCACTCAAATCATGAATCTCTTACACCAATATCGTCATATTTGTGCCTAGGATCTTCAAATCTTCAAGCACCTCCCAAGTGTTCTTGACTTGGAAACCTCTCTTCTTCCACATTCATCTCATAAAATCACTCAAGGTGAGTTCATACACCTACATTTTCATGTTTTCTTCAAGTTTTAGGGGGAATACAAGTTAAATCACCTTAACATCACTCAAACTCATACTTCAGCTTTTCATAGAAAAGTTGAGTCCTATTCACAAACTGTTTTGACCATTTTAAACTTAATATCTTTCAAAACTGTTTAATATGCAAGTAGTTCAGGTTTATACCTTTCTAATGACTACTTGCACATGTCCATACGATCTTTCTACAATTTATGGCAAATTTTACAAAACTGCCTATCATTTCAGAAGCAAATTCGGACCAATCTGTGAATATGAGCATTTTCATACAAGTTAGGGACTTCTAAAAATCATAATAAAAATTATGAACAAACTAGATACATTTTCTGAACTCTCAGAGTTTACGGATTCAATTTTCGACTTCGTATGATTTTTCTGTGATTTTACTAAAACAACAGAAAAGTTAAAAGCTAATTAAACACCTTACAATATTAACAACACTTTGTAACATGTTGAGCAAGGTGTATAACAAAAAGTTTCTAAATGTTGAATGTATTTCGTGTTAGTTCAACATCAGAAACAGAAATTAGACATTCATGATAAGGGTTTTCATTCAATTCGAACACGTGCAATAAACTTTAATAGGTATGGTTTATGGATTCTATATTTCAAACATACTACATAAAAAAGGGGATTTATTTCCACCACAGAAAAGGCTTTACGTTTCAAACCACACGTAAACTTGTTAACGTAAGTTTGTGAGACAATTCTTCAATTGTACTCTTAGAGTACGGAATAAAAATTCTTGTAAGTTAAAATCAGAGTCTCTTGTAGGGACAGCATGATAATTATATATATATATATATATATATATATATATATATATATATATATATATATATATATATATATATTGGGATTGCAACTCACACCTTGTTGCTAGCTACAGTGGGACCTGCAGGTCTACGGGTGGCAAATGTTATAACATTTCTAATGTTTGAAAAATGTTGTAGCAGGTCATACAGTTGTAGTATGGTTATCGCGACTCACATAGGGAGTTAACAACACTTAAATTTTATGGAAAATTTTACTAAAAAAAAGGGTTTTATCTATTTAAAACTGCATACTTCGTTACAATTGCGAAACACACTCATACATTCGGTCTTGGGATTTCAGACTACATAACAGTTTATAAGGAAAATATTGGATTTTTCTTGAGTATACGTTACATTAACAAACAAAGATTTTCAAACACTACATACAAAAGCTTATGAACTCACCAACTTAATTGTTGACACTCTTTCAAAACTACTTGTATTCTCAGGAAACCAGTGAAACATGTAACCAATTGCTTTTGAGGATGGGACGCAAGGACGTCAATTAATACATTTTTGGCATCATAATGTAATTGATTTTGAAACATGTAATTCATACAATGGTGTGACTTTTTCAATTATATTTATGATGGTTGTGCTGCTTTGGTCATTATTATACTCGTTGTTATGATACTGTACATGAAGTCCTCCACCCCCGAAAGTTTCCACCATCCTTGGTTTGGGGGTGTGACACCGTCGTTTTGCCGCCGGTTGGGGTGTGTTACATTCAGCACAAAGTAGGACCGCCTCATCCCAATCACATTATGTCGACATGTGTACAAAAAAAATAACCAACAAGCACATGTAATCATAACAAATCTACCAATCTAACAGATAACTACATCATACCAACATCCTACACACAAATATACATATTGCATTACAAAGTATTGTGAGAAAACTCATTTAAGTCCTGAAGACAGGATAAACCATCCATTCGAGTCTATGATATCAAGTATCTTCTTGCTAAACATATATATAATAAAACCCTAGCAAAGGGCTTCTAGCCTATCGGTATCGTGTTGCCCTCCCTCCTCGAGGTCGAGGGTTCAAGTCCCACTATGGACATAGGTGAAATAATTTAGGAGTAGTTTAGTATATATTTGTATTTGCCGTTAAAAAAAAACTATTAAGGTAATAACTAACTCACGAAAGGTCTACGCTCATAATTAAACCTCCTTTGGGAAAAGGACCATTTTTCCTTTCCTATGTACAACATGGTTGACCAAAAGTCAAATTGGTCAAAAAGTCAACGGTCAACCCTCGGTTGACTTACACAGTTACACTTGTCGTAGCATAACCTACACCCAACATTGTGCTATGCTTAGCGTATAGAAGTATATGTCTAGCGTACAGAGAGCTACGCCCAGCATAGAGCCCCTGTTTCCTAAAAGTTCTATTAAGCTCTTAATACAGAAAGCCAAACTCTCAAACTCCCATATCAGATCTAAATGAATGTCTTAATGGATAAAGTCTCTAACTTTATGTGACAATCCGAAAACTTTTCGTCACTGTAACCCGTACCCGTTAAATTAAACCTTTTGTATTCCAATTTTTCCGTTAACTTTGTATTTAAATTAATTAAATTGGTACTTTTTATTTTGACCTCATGAGTGTCCAAACCCATTAGAAATGCGTGAAAATACCCTCGTTATTTATTTGGAAAAAATTTAGTTACGACTAACTCGGATTACGACAATTAAATCGGGTACGACCATAAACCCCGTTTAACGTCGGTATCGGGTAGATTTCCACCGGGCCACAAACTCAAGCCCTATATAAAGGATGAGTGAACTTCAATTTAGCTTTTTACCACCTCCTCATAACTTTCTTTCTCTACTCTCTCTCTCTAAAACTTGAGTTTGATCCAAAAATGCCTCTTCAAGCTCCCAAAATCGTAAGTAATCTACCCTACCTTGTTTTTTAACTTGTTAAGCTTGCAAATCTATGTTTAAATCACCCAAAACACCCAAGAAAAAGTGTTTATGGTTTGGGAACACCTCCCAAAACCATGAACTCCCTTAAAGGGGTTTTGAAGCCCCAAAACCCTTCCAAGTCCCTTCTAGTGCTTAGATATGGCTTAAGGACTTGCATGTACGAGATTTGAACACCAAAAATCATATCATTTGGGTAGTAAACATGATTTTACAGCCCAAGAACATTCTTGGACCGTAAACACACCTTCAAGGACCATAAACACCTTTTAAATTGTTAAATTGCCCCTTAAACACCTCCAAAAGCTTCCATGAGTGCCTAGAACCTTATATTCCTTCATGAGATGCACCAAAACATACAAAAAAGAACTATACTTGAGTTTACAGTTTGGGAAGGTCTCCCAAAACCATAAACACCTTCAAAGGGGTGTTTAAGTGCCCTTAACACCTTGTATGGCTTAGAATTGGGTCTAGAACCTTGTATGCTTAACCCACAACCACCAAAACACATGAATCATGGACAAACATGAGTTTACGGCTGTAAACTCATGTTTTTACAGTAGTAAACTCCCCAAGGGTCATTCAAGAACTGTAAACCCCTTTTCCAAGGTCAATTCAAGTCCCAATCACTTCCTAAGCCATTGGATCAACCCTACAACATTCCTTTGTGCATTATAAGACCATTGGACACCCAAAAACACACCACCCATGAGTTTACGACCGTAAACTCATGGGGATATGGTATTTGGACCAGAAACACCCCTAAGGGCTTACTCTTGAAGAGTAAACTCCTTATCTAGACCCTACACATCCTTAGATGCTACCCGGATCACTCCTAACACTTGAAATAAAGTGTTTCCGCGCCTCAGAGTGTATTGTCTTACTAAATTGGTAGTTCAAGGTCTAATTTGATACAATTATGTATCTCTTCATATTACATAGGAACCTCACGTGTATTCAAGCCCCGAACTGACACATAGTATCCTAACCGGCACATATCTCGACTGGTGAGTTCATACCCCTACACTTTTTCCGTGTTTTCAATGTTTTCACGGGGGGAATACAAGCAAAAGTACAAGAATATATTGTACTTAAACTTATTATTTCAATTGAAATGTTTCATATTTCGTATGCTTTTAACACTGGAAACCGTATTAACCCACCATTTGACTTGCAGAGTTAGTTTTCAATCTAATTGCGAAACTCACAAAATTATTACTAACATTATACGCCTTTGGATGTCACCAGAACTTCGAAAAATACGTCTAATATACGCCTTTGGATGTCACCAGAGCTTCGAAAAATACATCTAATATACACCCTTGGATGTCACTAGAGCTTCGAAAAATACGTCTAATATACACCTTT
Source organism: Lactuca saligna (assembly GCF_052625555.1). NCBI lineage: Eukaryota > Viridiplantae > Streptophyta > Magnoliopsida > Asterales > Asteraceae > Lactuca > Lactuca saligna. The sequence continues at coordinate 52,031,905 of NC_136421.1, forward strand.
GGATGTCACCAGAGCTTCGAAAATACAACTAATGTACTTCTTTGAGTGTCACTAGAGCTTCGAAATTTCGTCTAATATTCTCCTCTGAGTAAAATCAGAGTTTCGAAAATAAGTCTATTAATATACTCCTCTGAGTAAAATCAGAGTTACGAAAAATACGTCTGTTAATATACTCCCCTGAGCAAAATTAGAGTTTCGAAAATAAAATCCTTGTTAAGTATAGTAGATATTCGTGTATGGATAATAAATCACAAACTTTAAGGAAAATAAGGGTTTTTCCTGGGATAACTGAACTGTTCTTAACCAGATTGTGTAACAAACGGATAACCAAACTTTTCTTATAAAAAAATATGGGATTTTCTTAGATAATAACTTTTACAGGAAACCAAAGGAAACTTGTTCTTTTACAGAAACAAACCGTTTATGAACTCACCAGCTTTATGCTGATATTTTTAAAACTGTTTGTATTCTCAGGTCAACATTAGACAGGTATCCCATAAATCTTTTGTAGAAGATGGAGCATATTAGCAGTCTCGTCTTTGCTTTTGTTCATTTTGGATGTATATATATATATATATATATATATATATATATATATATATATATATATATATATATATAATCATGTGTAATTTTGCCTTCAAACAAATGTAAATATTTCCATGTAATGTAATGTTTTGTGTTTACTATGCTTACTATGTACATTGGTTGTGATACTTTACATGACGTCCTCCGCCCCGGAACGTTTCCGCCATCGGTTTCGGGGTGTGACACTTTACTCTTTTGCATGGCCAAGAAGAGCACAAAATTAATCTCTAAGTCCATATTATCACTTTTTGCTCGAGAACTCATGCATGGATGGATGAGAGTGCCCAAGCTCTCATTTTTATGACTCTATAACCTTAAAAACATCATAAGGAGGAATTCAAATGGTATGGAGTAACCCATACTCATAAGGACCAAGATTATAGAGACAAATGCATAAAACTTACAACCATACTATATCTAACATGTACAAGCATCAAGATGAAAGTTTTATACCTTTCAGAGATAGATGTTGGCCTGCGAATCGAAGATCTACACACCTTAAAGCTTCCCACTTGGTTCTACAAACACCTTCTCCCTTCAAAGAGCACACAAAAACCCTCTAAATGATCTAAAATTCACAAATATTGGCTAGGGTTTCAAAGGAACGATATGAGGTAATGGAGGTTAGCAATGGGAATGATCCCAAGAAGTTAGAGCATTTAAATATGGCTCAAAACGTAAGGGTTAGGGTTTTGGTTTGCAATGGCTACGCAAGTGCATCATAACCTGTAACATCCCAAAAATACGAGCCAAAAATTTCATTTTTAAATACACATACTTAGCGAAGCATTAGAAATAAAACATTCATCGATCATATCATTTCATAAAAGATGTGCGTGTTTGGAAACCAATTTATAAAAACATAACACAGTCAGAGTACAAATCCCCAGGAAGATCTCATAGTGCGGAATACAAAGCGTGTGTGTGATGTGCTGCTACCGCACCAGCTCTTTCCCCTTGGAAGAAGAGGTACCTGAAACCAAAACTGAAAACTGTAAGCACGAAGCTTAGTGAGTTCCCCCATCATACCACATACCATACAATCACATATCATACATATTGCCAGGCATTTCTGGGGTGCTCGACCTACCCAGTACGACCATTCTGGGGTGCCGACCTACCCGTGTCAAGCCATTCTGGGGTGCTGACTACCCATGTCAAGCAATTCTGGGGTGCTGACTACCCTTCGGTCCTAACGACCGAACCTTGGGGACTATTTCACCCCTACTGCCACTATCACATATATAATAACATAACATATTATCAGACATATCTGGGGTGCCTTAACTACCCTTCGGTCCTATCAACCGAACTCGGGGACTGGTCCCCTCCTACTACCTCTATTGCACATAACATAACAAGCCAACATGCAAGCATATCATCACATACTGTCAGATGTATCTGGGGTGTCTGACTACCCTTCGGTCCTAACGACCGAACTTTACTACTATCACATACAACATATCATGCTAGCATATAACATATCAGGTAGTAGCAAGCCTAGATGATATCACAAAGACAATCATCTATCATACGTCTCCTGCTGGTGGGCTCGCATTGTGGCCTTAGACCCACCGCTATTGGAAGGTAACTTAACTCGAAAGTAGCTACTGAAGTCTGCTTGCTGAGCGTCTGACTGCTGGATCGCAAATCCTCCGGCTATAAACCATAAACATAGGTTAGACACCCATAAATACCCTTAGGTCAAAAGACTGACCCTCCCTTGGCCCAAGGTCAACTCCTTGGTCAAAGTCAATGTCCATTTGACTGGACTCGCCGATTCATGGCATGGACTCGCCAGGTCCTTTTCCTACTAACGCGGTCCTACTTAACCAGTCCTTCTTCCCACTCACTGAATCACCCTTTACTCATGACTTGGGAAGATTGAACCGACTCGTGACCCGACTCGCCGAGTTTGAAGAACAACTCGCCGAGTACCAGGCAATCTTCATAGGACTCACCAAGTTGTTCATCCAACTCAGCGAGTCTAAGGCCATCTTCATGGGACTCGCCGAGTTCCTCCTTGGGACTCGTCGAGTCCCTATGACTTATTTCCCATACTGACCGATTCTGAAACTTGCAACGCTTCCAAACCATAGATCCATGTTCCTTGAGCATGCTTATCACGTAAAGTTGCAAACTTTACGTGCATGCATGGCCCTATAAGCTCAAAAGGCCAAAACCAAACTCTTCAAGAGGTCATAGACTCAATGGGGACCTCAATCACTTCAACCACATGAACTTTATGCTACTAATTCATCCAATAAGTCCAGATCAGAATTCCTTTCGGATCATTAAGCACCACACATGGCGTTTGGTGTTTTAGGGATTGAAAACCACCAATTTGGGACAAAAATGGTAACTAATGATATAAAGATCAAGGTAGAGACTTTTCTACCTGAATGGAAACTTCTCCCTGAGTAGAGTTCGGATCTACTCCTTTCCTTGCACTCTTCGACCACCTCTTTCTTCTTCTAAGCTCCAACCTCCTTCACAAGGCCAAAAACACTCTTAAGAACAATATGGGGGGCTAGGGTCTCGCTCTACTGCTCTCTGGAAGTGTTAGGGACAAAGGAGGCCAAGATAGAGTGTTTAAATAAGGTGCAAACACCCGGATTAGGGTTTTTGCCTAACCACGGCCTACTCGCCGAGTCCGGGGACCGACTCGCCGAGTCTAAAGTCTAACTCCCGCACCTTGTCCCACTCCTACTCGGTGAGTTGGCCCATCAACTCGCTGAGTCCAAGGCAAAATACATTTTTTTTAAGAAAGTAAATAGCAAGGAGTACGTACCGGGAACCAGGTGCTACATAACCTATACCCACCGTAGGTCATTAAACTCGCATCCATATTTCAGCACCTTTGCACAACATAGGGAAAAATTCCCAAGTTCCAATTCAACTTCAAACTACCATAACTTCTTCGTTTCAATTCCGTTTTTTGACGTTCTTTATATGCATAAAATAGTATTGACGAGTCCTACAATTATATCTAGTTACTTTTGACTAAAAATATATCAAAGAAAAATCCTTAATTCATGCAAGAAGCCCGAGATATCACCTTTCTAATTCTACCCTTTTGCTTCAAGACATAAATCGAGGGCTTTAATCACTTAATCCAACATTATCAACATCCGAAAAGGTCTAAAATCTATTCCTTTGAAGCTAACAACCTTCACTTGATCAAATTATGTCCCAATGTCACGAAATTAGAACATCACTAAAACTAGGTGTTACACTATTGTACCCCAAGTAGCTAATGCGCTTAGGATATTACGATGTTGCTAGGACTTCAGGTTCCCATACCTACCCTCTTGTCTATTATTGAGCCTGAACAACTAAAGAATACACTTAGGAAGAATTAACAATGTAACCCACACTTCAACAAACCCAAGATGCGCAACCACCTTGGAAATGGCAGCTTTCAAAGTTTGAGAGAAAGTCATACGACAGTTATGATAGATGCTTTTAACACTAGTGATAGGTAGCTTAAACACATGATAAAGAAGCTAAGCATCCAACACCAGCCCTTCATTGGGGCCGGCATCCGGTTCATTGGGTGGCGACTTTTGAATACCAACAATATGTCCGCTCATGTTATCAACCTCGTCATTAAATTTAACAAGACCATCTAAGTGGTGACACGGGCGACTCAGAGCATGCAAACTCATACAATCCTCACGTATCTATTAACCAAGCGCTTTCAATGTTGCTGTCACCGACATAAACAATCCATAGTCGAAAAAAATACCTCCCGCAACATAGATCTACGGTTAGATGAACCTTTTTTTGCAATTCTATGTAATTTTATTAATAATTTCGAACGATTATTTATTATTTTATAGATATAAAATATATTTAAAGAGAAAACAATGTTTTGTTTTTCCATGATACAAATAACGAAGGAAAATAAATCGATGTGCTGATATCATTTATTCTTCATACATAGACCATAGAAGCTTCCTCTGTTCTCCAGTTCACATTCATCCAACGGTCCATATTCAACAACCCCACCTCTTATTCCATTCCTCTTCTCTCTCTACAGAAATTTCAGAGAGAGAGAGAGAGAGAGAGAGAGATCTCCGGCTAGACGAAGAGAAGACGCGCCACCATAAGTTTCTTCTTCGACTTCAGATCTAAACGTGGACTGGATAGTCTATAAAGTCAACGGATCTGCTCATCCACCGATTTTTCCTTTTTATCTGTTGTAGATATTTAAAGGTACGATTCGAACTGATTTCAATTTTGTTAAAACGATATCTCAATTGGAAATGAAATCTGAAGTTTTCGGTGGATTTATTTAGTAATTTGTCATGGAACCGTGTAGGTGAGTGTGGATGAATGGTTAATTTGAATTTGACTTCCGTTATTCCGAACTAGAAAATCAATTAATGATGGATCCTGATGTCGTGATGATAAATTATCAGTTGTTATATTAATTATGTGTCTTCAACGAGCTGTATTTATGATTTATGGAGCTGCAAAAATGTCAAATAACGATGGCATCTAGATTATCGAATATCATTTTCCATTTCTTCGATTTTAATTGTTTCTAGATTCGATCATATCAATGGAATCAAACTAAGTATTACTTTCATCTAACCTTTTGTAATCGATGAAACCTTTGCGATTTCTCTTCTTAGGTATGTAGGTAATTCTAATGCACTCGATTCGTTTTTGGTTTTCTAGGGTTTTACCAGAAGAATAGTGAAGAACAATGGCGTTTCGGAAGGCCATGGGAGCTGTGAAAGATCAAACGAGTATTGGAATAGCCAAGGTAGCTAGCAATATGGCTCCAGAGCTAGAGGTAGCCATAGTCAAAGCCACCAGTCACGACGATGATCCCGCTAGTGAAAAATACATCCGAGAGATCATACAGCTCACATCCTTCTCACGTGGCTATGTCAGTGCCTGTGTTCACTCACTATCAAAACGATTAAGCAAGACTCGTGATTGGATCGTAGCACTCAAATGCTTAGTTCTCATCCACCGATTGTTAAACGATGGCGACATGGTTTTTCAACAGGAAATCATGTACGCAACCAGAAAAGGAACACGGTTGCTTAACATGGCAGATTTCCGCGATGAAGCTCATTCAAATTCATGGGATCACTCCACTTTCGTAAGAACTTACGGCTTTTACCTCGATCAAAAGCTTGATTTAGTTGCTTATGAAAGGAAACAAAACAACAATGGCATCCAAGAACCTGACAAATTCAGAGAAGATCGCTGGAATTCCCCACCATCACGTGGCTACAATGACTTCGAATCCCCTGGATATGGTGGAAACATGAGAAGGTCAAGATCTTCAGGAGATGTTCGAGAGGGGGATAAAAAATCCATAACCCCATTAAGAGAAATGGAACCCGAAAGAATCTTTGGAAAAATGGATCATTTACAGAGGCTATTGGATCGGATCCTGTCATGTCGACCCACGGGTCTTGCAAGAAACAGTAGAATGGTATTGGCTGCTTTGTACCCTGTTATCCAAGAAAGCTTCAAACTTTATGCAGATATATGTGAAGTTTTAGCTATTTTACTCGATCGATTCTTTGATATGGAATATCAAGATTGTGTAAAATCATTCGATGCTTATGTAAGTGCAGCTAAACAAATCGATGAACTTGTAGGGTTTTACAATTGGTGTAAAGACATGGGTATTGCAAGATCTTCAGATTATCCAGAAGTTCAAAGAATAACAGCAAAATTACTAGAAACTTTAGAAGAATTTGTTAGAGATCGAGCAAATGTTTCAAAAAGCCCCGAAAAGAAACCCGAAATTGTTGTTAAAGAAGAACCGATTAACATGAACGAAATCAAGGCATTACCAGCACCGGAAACATACACACCGCCACCGCCTCCGGTGGCTGAGCCACCGCCACCGCCGCCACCACCACCACAACCCGCCGGAGATTTACTCGATTTACGAGAAGACACGTTAACCGCCGACGACCAAGGGAACAAATTCGCATTAGCTTTATTCGCCGGAGGAAACACCGGGAAATGGGAAGCGTTCGGGTCGTCCTCCGGCGAGGCGGAGGTGACGTCTGCGTGGCAGAATCCGGCGGCGGATCCTGGAAAAGCTGACTGGGAGCTTGCGTTGGTGGAGACCGCTAGTAATCTTGAGAAACAGAAGGCGGCAATGGGCGGTGGGCTTGACCCGTTGCTTTTGAATGGAATGTATGATCAAGGAATAGTGAGACAACATGTGAGCACCGCCGGGTTATCTGGCGGCAGTGCTAGTAGTGTGGCGTTGCCGGGGAAGACCGCCACACGGGTGTTGGCACTTCCGGCACCTGACGGGTCGGTTCAGACAATCGCGGGTGACCCGTTTGCAGCGTCTCTAACTGTTCCTCCACCTTCTTATGTTCAAATGGCGGATATGGAGAAAAAGCAACAGTTGCTTGTTCAAGAACAGGTGGTGTGGCAACAGTATGCTAGAGAAGGAATGCAAGGTCAAGGTAGTTTGACTAAACTCAATAATGGTGGATATGGAGCTCCGGGTCAACCGTATGGGTATCCACCTGTAAATGGATCCGGGTACTATTATCCTACTTACTGATTTTTACATAATGTCTATTTTGTATTTTTTTTTTTTCTTTCATCATCATCATCATACTTTTACATTTTTTTTTTTTTGTTTTTAAAATTTTCAATGTATCTTTTCATGTGTGATAATCGATACTGCATTTCTAGTGAGGGGAGAGAAAGATAAACGACAACGTATTTGGGTATTGTGGGATGAATGTAAAGATGGGTGTTTTTTTTGTTCAAATCATGATATCTTTGTTTTTCTATTAAAATGATATTCATAACTAGCTTTATTTTGCTTGAAATATTTATGTAGTAATTGATATCTTTACCCAAAAAAGAGAAGTGCTACTAGATGCTTTATTTTGTTATATAGGGTAAATATTTCCTAAGTATTTCATTTAACTCATCAATTAAATAGCGTGATAGGAAGACTTTCAAGAGTTACAAATCATAATATTTTAATTAATCATAAATTAATTTGTATAAGTTGAATAGTCTTGGGAGTTTCAAATGCATGAGATTCAAGAAAATATGCTAGTTTTATAAGAGATAAGAATTTTGTTGAATGTTGTCAGATCTATTACTAAGATCCGGGCAAGGTTTTGATGTAAACCTGGTGCTTTAATTGTCCTATTTGAAATAGTCTTTAATTAAAAAAAATAATTAATTTTAAGTGTTTAGTTTGAGGAAAACGTCATCAAAGTTTAGATTAAATGTTTTACAGAGTTGATACGCGGATAATGGTTCCAAATAACATTTTTTAAACATTTATTGTTTGGGAAATCTTCAATAAAATCCCAATATTTTAGGCTAGTTTACGGTTTAATTCAAAATTAAATTTTGTTTACAAAAAATGATAGAATCCTGGCTAAAACTTTGAAATAACTTTCTGTGGATGGTTTCGCAGATTTAGCCAGTATTTCGGTTTTTTTCGTTAGTTCGTCAAAATATTGGAACTTTTTCGTTAATTCAGCTAAAACTTTAAAATAACCATTTTATTAATATATTAAAAATGGTTTGTTTTTCAATGAGTGTATTTTTTTATTTCTTTTTATATAATGTTATATAGTCAGTTTTAAAGTCACGAAATTTAGAAAAATTATTGATACAATGCAAAATACTAACAAACTTCATAAATTTATCTGAAAAGCTTTACTGGAATATATAGTGTTCCATGATTGCAAAATGAAATTCATACAAAAAATATAGTATATTCTCTTTTGATTTCAAGATTAGTCTAAGTATTAGGATAACCACAAAACATATGTAATAATATTAATCAGATATACTTAAATCTATGGGACAGCCTTTCTCGTTAATACTCATTTTCTGTTGAATCATGCATTTCAACACGCTCATATTAAACTTGTATCTTAATATGCCAATGATAGTAGCAACATCTTGGTAGCAGCTAGCCTTGTCTTGGCTAGACCACAAAACATAGATTCGTTTGAACTTTAATACCCTCATTTCACACACGCACACACACGTTCCAAATCTAAAACGTTTTATGCTTGTGTGTGCACATAAAAAGGAAAGACAAAGATCTATATGAGGGGTGTGTGTATGTATCCCTTATCGCATCCTTCCTAATTCTGCAATAGATAGAAAGAAACAGAGGAAGAAAGAGGGCAGATAGATTAAGGTTTTAAACAAGCAATATAATGAAGAAGAAAATGAGTATTAACGAGAAAGGTTATCGCATAGATTTAAGTATACCTAATTAGTATTATTACGTATGTTTTTGTGGTTATCACAGTGCTTAGATCAATGTTGCAATCAAAAGAAAATATACAATAATTTTGTATGAATTTCATCTTGCAATCATGGAGCACTCTATCTTCGGTAAAGGTTTTTAGACAAATTTATAAAGTTTGTTAGTTTTTTTGGACTGTATACATATCTTTTTTCTATATTTTGTGACTTTAAAACTGAATATATAACGTTGTACAAAAAGAAATGAAAAAAATACATGCATTGAAAAAAAAGCATTTTTAATATATTGATAAAAGGTTTATTATGAAGTTTTACCCAAATTAACGAAGAAGTCCTAATATTTTGACGAAATAACGAAAAAAGCCGGAATACCAGCTAAATCTGCGAAACCGGCCACGGCGGGCCATTCCGAAGTTTTAGCAACTGGCGTAAAATATTAGAACTTTATTGGAGATTTCCCTTTAGTGTTTTAATAAAAACAAACATTTCTTGCGAGAGTGTCGCAACATATATCAAAACCAAGGTTTAAGAAGACATTACAACCCAAAGGTCTTCTATATAAGTCTCCTAAGTTTCTGACAATATCTACTAACCTGCAAAAACTTATCAACAATAGGTTTTAACCCATGGGGAGCCTACTGAGTACGATCACAGGGTTAAACATTATGAATGAACAATATGGTTCATACACCAATGACAAACCCGTACCTTCTCAAAGCAACAAAATCAACATCAAAAGTTAGCTTGGGGTAAAAGATTACATCAGTCAAAGTACATTATCATTTATGACAAATCTTATATAAACTTCACAAGTGAATAAACAATATTAGGTAAATGTATCTCAAGTAAAAGCTTCTTAAATATCAAAATCCAAACACAATCATATAGATCAAATAATACTCATACGAGTCGCAAAACACTTGGAAACGATTATGAACAATAAATAAGTATGCAAAACTTGATACATTTACAAATATATTTTTATGAAGAAACAATCCAAATGGATAGTGCAATGCATGAAACTATCCCAACCCAAGTTTTATGGTTGTCGTATTACTAAAGAAGGGGATACGTTCATTAGTGATAGTACACTAGTGAATCTGGATGAACCTAACAGCTATAAGGAAGCCATGGCAGGCCCGGAGTCTGCAAAGTGGAAAGAGACAATGGACAACGAGATTCAGTCCATGTATGACAACCAAGTATGGAACTTGGTTGACAATGTGCCAGGTTGAAAGACGGTCGGGTGCAAGTGGATCTTCAAGAAGAAGACCGAAATGGATGGGAATGTACACACCTATAAGGCACGATTGGTTGCGAGGGGTTTCACTCAAACTCCTGGAGTTGACTATAATGAAAGCTTCGCACCAGTTGCGAAGATAAAGTCTATTAGGGTCATGCTAGCCATTGCTGCATTTCATGACTATGAGATATGGCAGATGTATGTCAAAACCGCTTTCCTTAATAGGAAGTTGGCTGAGGATGTTTACATGGCTCATCCAGAGGGTTTTGTTGATGCAAAGCACACTAATAGAGTGTGTAAGCTTGAGAAGTCCATTTATGGACCGAAACAAGCATCTCGCAGATGGAATCTTTGTTTCGATGAGAAAGTCAGAGAGTTTGGTTTTTTGCGAAGCGAGGATGAATCATGTGTATATGTCAAATCGAGTGGGATTATAGTTAGCTTCCTCGTATTGTATGTCGATGACATACTACTCATAGGAAACGACATCCTAACGCTGCAGGAAGTCAAGTCCTGGCTTGGGAAGTGCTTCGCTATGAAGGATCTCGGAGAGGCTGCCTATATTTTGGGAATAAGGATAGTGGGAAACAGAAGTAAAAGACTAATAGGACTTAGTCAGAATACTTACTTAGACAAGTTACTAAAGCATTTTAATTTGGAGAATTCTAAGAAGGGGAGTTACCAATCCAAAGTAATGCCAAGTTGAGTAAGACTCAAAGCCCGAGTACCGAAGTCGAGATAGCAGAGATGAGCCAAGTACCATAAGCTTCCACATTTGGCTCGATTATGTATGTTATGACTTGTACTCGCCCTGATGTGGCCTTCGCTTTGAGCATGGTCAACAGATATCAAGGGAACCCTGTCAAAGAACATTGGACCGCAGTCAAGAATATTCTTAAGTACCTTCGGAGGACCAAGGAATGGTTTCTAGTCCTCGGTAGGAATGATGACTTAAGGGTGAGAGGGTATAGTGATGCTAGTTTTCAAACCGATAGGGACAACTACCGTTCACAGTGAGGTTGGGTCTTTACCATAAATGGAGGAGTAGTGACTTGGAAAAGTTCCAAGCAGGAGACTATAGCTGATTCAACATGCGAATCAGAGTATATAACAGTGAGTGAAGCGTCAAAGGAGGCGATATGGTTGAAGAACTTCATTGGAGACCTTGGAGTTGTGCCAGCCATAAAGGAGCCTATGGAAATTTTATGTGATAATGAAGGAGCGGTTGCGTTGACCAAGGAATTGAGGGATCATGACAGATCTCGACATATCGACAGAAAATATCATTTTATTCGACATCGGGTGGAAGAGGGACTCCTCGTAGTGAAGAGGGTATCGTCGGAGGATAACCTAGCAGATCCCCTTATGAAGGGACTGAATAGGGTTAAGCACTTGCAGCATGCTAGGAGCATCGGGCTGAAGGACGATATTAGTTCAGATTAGATAGTTTCGAAATGTGTAATAGATAAATGTAATTGACATTTGATGATTAAATAAATGAGTATTATTTATAAGTAAATTTATTGTCTTATGTGAATTATTTACCTATTGTTTCACTTTGCATGTTTTGACTTCCTGAATAATAAGATTATTCGAACGTTCCACAGTCGCTCATACTTTGGGAGTAGGTATGAAAGAAGATTGTCATGAATTGGTTTGTAGATTGTGTGAAGTGTATTAGACATAGCAAAGGTTTGCTGCAATGTTTATGAGTGCTTATGAATTTGATTTGAGCATTAGATTAAACCCGCGCTTGCTCGCATCACTTAATGGAATTTATCTCGAGTGATCGCAAGATGATAATATCATATGGTCTTAAAACCTAGATATATGGTTTATTGTTTGCTTTTTGATTGTGCATTGATAATGCGTAAACGCATCAGTAACTTGATGTTATAAAACGCATTGTTGTGTATGATTTGATGAGTGAATGGTAAATGCATATAAGTCAAATTTTATCTGTTCCTTTTATCCTGAGAGGGTAAAAGAGATATTTGGGCCCTTCGATGATTTGGTTTGACTTATGTGCTAGGCCCGGTCAGGACTGAATTGATGTGTTCAATTAAGTTCTATGTCAGACAAATCAGAGATCGAGAAAAAAACTGTTTGACAATAAGTATGACTATGTTCCATGTAATTGTCCGCATGATAACTAGAACGGAGGACTATACGATCCCTTATCTAAAGGACAGGTTACTGATATGATCAGAGTTCGACAGCGTCTTTGAGAGCTACGATTGTTGATCGGATTGTAGTTACTAGATTTATCCAAGTGGGAGACTGTTGGATTAGTGTCTAAGCCCGTAACTATATTTGGTATGTACTTGACCCGGTTGTGCATGGTTCTTTTGGGTTGCCTTCACCAAAGCAACATGATAGGATGATTTGTGAAGAGAGAGGTTATTATGATTTATTAATATATTATATGAATAATATATTAAAGGAGAAATCATATAGTTTAATTAGTATTAGACAAGAATTAATTAAGAATTGATTTTGTGGCTAAAAGACATTAATTAAATAAAGGGGACTTAAACTGTCAAATGTGTGATAGCTGAATATTGGACTGAGAAGGATTATGGACTAGGCATAGATGAAATTAGGGATGTGTCCATCCTAATTTCGGCCATAAGGGCCCTATTCCAGAAGCTTCCATGGACTGCTTAAGGCCTAAGCTATCCATTAGGGTTTTGACCGAAACCCTAGCAGCACAAGTATAAATAAGACCCTAAGGCATCAGATTTCGGCCACTGGAAACCCTAGGAGTGTTCATAGCCGAAATTGTGCCTCTACTGACTCTCTCAATTAGCATCCTCTTGCTTGTGGTGTTTGTAAGCCATTAGAGGAGTGACATTTGTAACTCTAAGCTCCTAGACAAGAAGATTCAAGCCATTGTTGAAGATGTAATCATCTAGATCTGTTTTCATATGTCAATTTCGAAATATATATGCTAGATCTAGGGTTTATAAGTCTCGGATGTATTGCATGTACATTAGAAAAAACTAGTTCCAAGAATTAGGGTTTGCATGAGCACATAAGATGTTCTTTTGGCTCAAAACCATCAGTGTTCTGACCCACAATGATAAGATGATAGCATATGCATCGAGACAACTGAAAGAGCACGAGAAGAACTACCTCACTCATGATCTGGAGTTGGTTGCGGTGGTATTCACATTAAAGATATGGAGGCATTATGTTTACGGCACAAAGTGCAAAATTTTCACTAATCATAAGAGTCTTCAGTATCTCTTTAATTAGAAGGAATTGAATATGAGATAATGACACTGGCTAGATTTACTCAAAGATTACGACCGTGAGGTACTTTACCACCTTGGTAAAGCAAATGTCGTAGCTGATGCTCTAAGCCGAAAAGTAAGCCTTGAAAGTAGAAGGCCAAGAGTGTTAAGAATTGAAGTTGTCTCAACGATTATGGAAAGCATCAAGAAAGCTCAAGAAGAAGCTTCAGAGAAAAATGACCTAAAGGAAGAACGTTTGGGCTAAACATTGGTGTTCGATATGAATACTCAAGGATTAAAGGTATTCCAAGATAGGATTTGGGTACCTAAGACGGTAGGAGTAAGAGATCTTCTGATGGAAGAAGCTCTATACTCGATTCATCCCAGCAGCACTAAAATGTATAGGGATCTAATACCCTATTAGTGGTGATCGACGATGAAGCTCGATGTTGCAAAGTATGTGGCCAAGTATGTAACATGTGCGAGAGTTAAGGAAAAACATCATAAACCATATGGGAGTTTAGAACCTTTACATGTACCCATGGGTAAATGGGAAGACATCACCATTGATTTTGTCACTAAACTACTCAGAACGAAGGACAGTCACGACATGGTTTGGGTGGTCGTTGATCGGTTCACTAAGAGTGCACACTTCATAGCAACTAATGAAAGATAGTCTATGGATAAGCTTGCAAATGCTTACGTGAAGGAAGTAGTAAGGCTTCACAGTGTTCCTTGAACAATTGTATTAGATCGTGATAGTCGTTTCACGTCAAGGTTTTGGAGGAGTCTACAAGAGGAATTGGGTACGAAGTTTTGTTTAAGTACAGCCTACCATCCGCAGACCGATGGTAAGAGCGAAAGGACGACTCAAACAATGGAGGATATGCTAAGAGCATGTACCCTAGAATTCCAAGGTAACTGGGATAAGCACTTACCTCTGGTAGATTTTTCCTACAATAATAGTTTCCACTCAAGCATCAAGATGGCACCTTATCAAGCCTTGTATGGATAGAAGTGTCGTACGCCGTCTTGTAGGCTTGAGGCAGGAGAAAAGCAGTTTATGGGCCCCAAGATAGTCCATCAGACTGTTGAAAAGCTGAAAGTGATTACGGAAAGGATGTTAGCAGCTCAATATCGTCAAAAGAGATATGCTGACAAAAGCGACGACCGCTGAGATTCGAAGTTGGAGATTCGGTTTTGCTTAAAGTATCATCGTGGAAGGGACTTATAAGATTTGGGAAAAGAGGAAAGTTGAGTTCAAGGTTCATTGGATAGTTCAAAGTTCTTCAGAGGATTGGGAACCAAGCCTACAAGCTAGAATTACCAGAAGAACTAGATGGTATTCATAACAATTTCCATGTGTGTTATTTGAGGAAGTTCACGAGAGAAGTTCCTGACATAATTCCAATTTCTGAGTTAAGGATGGACGAAAATAAGAGGCTAATTGAAGAGCCGGAGGTGATTGTTAACCGTAAGACAAAGAAGTTGCAACGCAAGATGATTGACTTAGTGCTTGTGTGACGGAAACATACGAATGGGTCAAACCTCACCTGGGAAACTGAAACGACCCAAAATATGACCCAAAATTTTTTGTTTAAATAATACTAAAGATATCAACCATTTATAATATATCATGAAATCGTACGTCATAAATCCCAAAAAGTTATAATAGATGTGTCATGACAAAAGAACTGTATCAACATAACATGGTATCTGAAATAAACTCCCAGGACAAAAACTGAAACTGTGGTGTGTGCAATGCTATCATCCCGAGCTCTTCCCTTTGCTTGCGGAAGTACCTGAAACCATAAGCACAAAGCTTAGTGAGCTCTCCTAAACTACCACATACCATACAATAACATGTAAAGCACATACTGAGCCTTACCCACTGCATTGGACCGAAGTCCGGAAACTGCATCGGACCGAAGTCTGGATACTAACCAGGGCCTTGCCCTCTGCATCGGACCGAAGTCCAGAAACTGCATTGGACCGAAGTCCGGAACTAACTGCATCGGACCGGAGTCCGGAACTGACTGGGACCTTGTCCCCTGCATTGGATCGAAGTCCAGAAACTGCATCAGACCGAAGTCCGGAACTAACTGAACATAACATAGCATAAACATATCAACTAGCATGAATACATATGCTGCATACTTCATCGGACCAAAGTCCGGAACACATAACACAAAACATGCTTGAATGACAAAGACATCAAGCAATCTAACTGCTACATCGGATCGAGGTCCGAAACTACTGCTAACTAAACGGGTCGGTATTGTGGCCGTAGACCCGTTCCTACTGGAAGGAAACTCACCTCGTAGTGCTGGCTGCTGGGATGCTAACTCTAAAAGTGGCTGACGGCTGCTCCGGAACTGTCCTGCTACAAATCCCAAAACACTAGATCAGTTACATGTAAATGCTCTTAGGGTAAAATGATTATTTTACCCCTAGTCAAAGTCAACTCCCCTGGTCAAAGTCAACTCCCAGTTGACTGGACTCACCGAGTCCCTTCTTTACTAACTTCGACTTTAACTCACCGAGTCCCTTTCCCACTCGCTGACTCACCCTAAACTCACAAGTCGAAGAAAAACGGGGACTCACGACTCGACTCGTCGATTCCGAAGAACAACTCTCCGAGTTCTGTCGAGCAGATTCCATACAATTGAATTCTAAACCATTCCAAAGCATCTAACTTGCAGATCTGAGCCTTCGGAACCATCTGAACACGTAAAGTTGCTAACTTTACATGTAACTAAGAAGGAATGAAGCTATTTCACTCAACACTACTTTTCTCGGGAAAACTCATCCAACTCGCCGAGTTGTTCAAACAACTCTTCGAGTTTAAGGCAATCTGCATCGGACTCGCCGAGCTGCTCATCCAACTCGTCAAGTCCACGACTATCTTCATATGACTCGCCGAGTCAAGCTTGTAACTCGCCGAGTCCATTCAGTCCCTTGTCCATACAGACCTGATTTGAGCCATGCAGCGACTCCAAATCACAGATCCAAGCTTCTAGGGCATGCTTATCACGTAAAGTTGAAAACTTTACGTGCATGCATGGCTTTAAAGGCTTCAAATGTCAAAACTAAGCTCTTAATGGGGTTCTAAGCTCAAAAGGGACCTCAATCACGATCATGACTGAAACTTTATACTTCTAGAATGCAATAAGGGTCCATATTTGAAGTTTCCATGAAAAGGGAAGTCCATATCTCAAGTTCAATCATAAGAGGCTCCAAGAAAGGCATAACAAGCATAAAGGAGGTTGTAATGGAGGATTATACAAGTTCGTAACTTCATTACCTGAATGAAAAACAGATGTAAGCTAACTCCTGGATCTTCCTTCTCTTCTATGGACCTTCTTTCCTTCCCAAAGCTTCCAAGCTATCACAAACACACTCAAACTCAACAATGGGGGCTAGGGTTTATAGGGGAAATGTTCTGAGAGTGATGGAGGTGAGGTTGGGAGCGTATAAGTGTGTTTAAATAGTGTGCAAACCCTTAAAATTAGGGCTTCATCCAGACAGGTGGACTCGTCGAGTCCCAGCGTATGGACTCGTCGAGTAGCCAACTTAAATCGCGTGATCAACCCGTCTCTACTCGACGAGTCGGGCTACTGACTCGTCGAGTTCCCCTTGAAAATTGAACATACATATTTAAATTACATACCATAAATGGGACGTTACAGAAACAGAGAGTGACATGATGAGTCGCTATCCCCATTTGTTTGACGATGCATGATTCCGAGGAAGGAATCATCCTAAGGGAAAGAGAATTATAACGCTCGTGTTTCGAGGCTAAGCATGATGCGATGATGTAATAGTTAGGGTCAACAAATGTAACTTATTTTGAAGCAATAAAAAGGTATTATTCGAGTATTATGTGAATTATGTGAATTTATGTGTTTTACACTTATTTATAATGATATAATAAATTAAGAATGAAAATAAACGTCAAAAATAAAATTTTAGAAAACCCAATATCTATGATGAAATTTGTAGTGGTCGTGACAAGGATTCCGGAGACATAAAGAACGCCGAAATCCGAGTTATAACGAAGAACTTATGTTCTGTCGAAGTTTCGCGACAAAACCTACACAATGCTACGTGACGAAAAAAGTAAGTTTACGATAAAGCGCTTTTTAGCCTTAGTGATCTAAACAAAAGTCGTAGCATAGATTAAACCGAGAGCGTCCATAAAAACAATACCCAAATCTAACTTCGTATGACGAAGTTATGATTTTTCTAAGTTTCGAAATAATAGTATGCAGCCCGAAGTTCGAATGTTAGATTGACCTATTTTTAGTCGACACAACCTAAATGAGGACCGAAGATCTCGTTAATAGTAGCTCAACGTTTAAAGACAGACGAAAACGGACGTCGGATGAAGAAGTTATGAATTTTTAACGGAATTTTCTTGTCCCAGTCTGTTAAAAATATAACTTCAAAAATAGATTCAAAATTAGCCGGCGGTGTCCAAACAAAAGTTGTAGAGTACGGTCCAACCTACGCATGGATATAAAGAATGTCGAATACGGAGCTCGTATGTGAGAGTTATGAATTTTTGAAGTCGAGATGGTCAATTGCGAGTCTATCCGAGGAATGCCCTGCGCAGAGGGAAGGAACGTGCAATGTTCGGATGGTAGGTCTCGGATGCTCCACATCACCCCAGTGGATCTCAGACAGCTTCCCCCTCGGAACGCCTTGCGCAGAAGAAGCGCACTGTGCAACTCCGAAGAACGTCAGTGCTCCGAAGCCTCGACCGACTATAAGAAGGGGTGAGAGGCAGCCATAAAATCCACACCTTTTGCCATATCATTCTCTCTCTACTCTCTCTCTCTCTCTCTCTCTCTCTCTCTCTCTAAACCTCCCAAACACCCCCAAGCCTAGGAAATTTCCCTATCACTAGAAGAAAGCCTCGTAGCGCCTGAAGGCTCCGAGAAAAAGAGTTTTTCGGTTTGAAAGTCCGCCCGCGCAGAACCCGGTTTTTTTAGCAAGACTCGTTGTTCCATCGAGGGAAATTTTTATTTAAGAATCGAAGCGTTGTTTGAGTTCAGAATCACCACCTTAACATGTGAGTGCATAGTTACTTTCATCTTACACATAGATATAAAGTATTTTATATAAATTTTGTGTTATGTGTGCATATTATTTGTTTACCTAAGATCTATGTTGGATGAAAGATCTAAACTTCTTCCAAGATCTAAACTTTTTCTTTTCAGATCTAAACTTTTCTTTTTAGATCTAAAATTATTCTCTTCAGATCTAAACTGTATATATGTATTTTATATTTTGAGATCTATGCTGGATGAAAGATTTAAACTTTGCTTTTCATATCTAGACTATATATGTATTTTATATCTACAAATATATTGGGTAAAATATGGATAGATAAAATAGTTGATGTGTAATGAAATAAAATGATGAAAAACCTCGATATTTTGAAATCTCATCAAACTTGTTTTTCTATAGAAATTACATTTTATATGACATTTAGGTTCACTTCTAGGATTAGTTGCAACTTGTTTAACCTAGTAATATCACAGAGAACCTAGTTTTCCTATATTTTCCTAAATAGTTGGTAAATCCCTCCAAAATTTCACCACAACATCGATACGCATATCTTTAAGCTACAACTTTTAACTTACCAAATTATTTTTATATAAATTTTCTTGACAGTCACCAAACTTATAATAAATTCAAATTTTGAAAATTCACCTTTTGAATTTAAACATCTCTATATGTTTTCTATGGTATTTTACTCGGGTTAATTTTTGTAACGCTTCTTCTATTTGGACAAAATATAAATATTTTTATGTCAATTCGTCAATGTATTCAATGAAAACACTCCATTTCTTTGTAGAATGTAGATCGAGAGAACACATTGTAAATGGTTTAACGGGTACCCTTAATTTTTTATGGGACTCTAGAAAAAGGATTGTATCTAAGGCTGTTGGAGTGGTCACATCTAACCCATCGAAAAAACGTTGCCACCTGTACGTCACTTCAGCTTCACCACCAACTCATCACAAACCAAATGGTTACCATTACAAAAATTCTTTTTTTTTTATTTTTTAAACATTATATTAAATAAAAAACAAAATACAAACCATAATTTAAATAAAAAAACACATTACATTTAAATTAAAAACATATTACATTAATATAAAAAACACAAATTAAAATCCTACAATTCTTAAAGAAACATAAAAAAAAAATTAAAAACATGAGAATATTCGGTTACCCGGTAGGGTCAAACCAACAGCACAGAGGCTCTGCAGCAATAGGAGCCAAATCCTAAATTACTTAAAACCATAAATATTAGAACCTAGATTCCATATTTGTCCCGGATTTGTCATTGAATTTTAAGAAACGTCGTAAGATTTTCCGGGTTGATATCCGATTGGGACTTTGTGTTTATGATTTGAAGATCGATAAGAGCTATTTTTTGGCGACGAACTTCCTCCGTTGATTCGTATTTTTTTTTTCTAGAAAAACTAGAAATTTATCTATGGATGTCGCAAGCCCATCTTCGCTAGTTGCCGGTGCTTTTCTGCTTGAAGATGCTCCTTTCTCGCTATGTCCCTTCCTGGTGGTCGACGAAGTTGGACGTCCGGTGGGCCCTCCCCCTCGGTGGCGTCAAAGTCATCATTGAGGTCGAGTCCAAAACCCACGTCCAAATCGGACGTTCTTGCCATTTTGTTGTAACCAGTAGTAGGTCCTGAATGCGCCATTTCCGGATATAAAACCCATTTTAGACCGTTACGACAAACTTCCAACGCTTTTTGGTGGCCGAACGGTTTACCATTGATGGTAATTTTGTATTTGTAGGCCGCGGTTGCTAAAATGTTGAAATCGTTGCTACCACTTTTATGCATATTTTTAAGATTGTCAAATATGTCATTGAATTTGGTGCAAACCGCTCGTAAATCACGTCATTTTGCGTTGATCGAGTCGTATGTCTGTTCCGTTTTCTTACCTAATAACGCGTGGAACTGATCTAAAATACGACACCAAAAACTTTGACCTGTTTACGAGTTGCCGACATTCACGTCTTGCGATATAAAAATCCAAGCTTTCGTTAAAGCTTCTTCCTTGTCTTCGTTCCATACGATAGTTCATTTTTTGGATCTTTTGTTTTTTTTTTTTGCCTTCGACGAGTTGGTTGTTTTGTTTCTTGAACCCATTCATCGTCATCGTCGAGATTTATAGGTTGAGATTGAGATAATGGGACTTGAGATGGTTGAAATTGCTGAGGTATAAAAGAAGGCTGTTGAAATTGTTGAGAAGGTTGTTGTTGAAAGGCTTGGAATTGGGGTTGATTGAATTGTTGGTAGAAGAGGGGGGGGGGGGGGGTATGAAGCGGTGAATAGAGGTTGTTGTTGAATTGAGCAGGTTAACAATTGCATGTAGCTAACATTTGTATTTGGGGTGTTTGGAGTGTTTTGATTTGAATCTATTTAGAGAGAAAAAAATATATGAAAGAGATAAGTGTTTTTTGTAGATGGTAATAAAATGTAGAGAGTGTTTTTTGAAGTGTAAATGTAAACAGAATAGTAGGTAATTTATAGGTGAAGTTGATTGTGTATAAATAATTTTTTTTATTTCTTAAACGGTTAAAAGAGCCGTTTCCCCACCAAAATCCACCCGTTACAAAAGAAAGCATCTTATTGGTCGTCTCGTCCCGTCTTCGGAGCCACGTCACACACACCCGACTGGAGTTGGGGGCGGTCTTCACGCATGCGGAGCCCAGCCACATCAGCCTAAGACGCGTGGATACTCCCCATACCGGATAGCCTAAATGACATATTTAGTCTCATCTATTTCCTAGCTTAGGTACTAAGGCTAAAGGGAGTGGTAACACTCTTAGCATTTTGTCACATCACTTTTTTGTTTGCCACATCATTTTTTATTTTAGCATCTAAAGCTTAACATTTCATAGGGAGTGGTAACACTTCTAGCACTTCATGTTTTTTTCTTTTTAAAAATTAATTAAATTATATTTTTTTAAACCACAAACAATTAATATTAAATAAATTTTATTTTTTAAAAAACAATTAATATCAAATCAATTATATTTTTAAAACATAAACATTTCATATTAAATTAAAAAAAAAAATACAATTAGATTTTTCAGGGAGGTTTATGCTAATTTTGAAAATTTATGTTGTAAAAGAAATTGTAAGTTAGGGTCGAATCTGCCATAAAGCTAAAATCAAAGGACCAAATCTGCCAAATGGTGATTTATGTGTCTTCTTCCTCCCATCGTGTGCTACCAGACGCAAAAATCATTTCTTTTTTCATAAGCAGAAATCTTTTTTTCTCGTATTAAATTAACCTACAAAATTCGATTTCTTGAAAACAAACCCATTTACCGATCATATTCATTCTTTTCTTTCTCTCTCATCTCGCCAAAAAGGTAACGAAAAGGGCTTAGCAAACCCTCTAGCGCTCGCTAGGGGATGGTGTTCCAGCGAGCTTGACGTGCCTAACCAGGGCCGGTCCAAGCGTCTTGCGGGCCCAGGACGAAAAAAAAATGGGCCCTTAGAATAATAATTTAATTTAATTTTAAAATAAACACATCGTTGCAAAACCCACAACATAAATATGATCACAATATTACCTAAAAGAGAAATTAGTATCATTTTAATTCAAATTAGTTTTCCTTCATTCAAACTAGACAAACTCAATGATTTGAAAAAATTATGCATAGATCCTTTATAAGTTTGATCGAAGGCATCAAAAAATTTTCGTTTCTTCCTTTTCTGGCTTCCAGATAAATGTTTTTTGGAAAACATTATAGATTGTAAATACTTAAACACTATCTATTTATAGGAAAATATTAGATCTGATTTTTGGTATATGATTTATGTCTCAAAGTTATAAAAGCCTAATCTCATATTCAATTTAAATTAAGGGGCAACTACAAATTAAAATCAGAAACAAACAATCAAACATTTGAAAATTGGAACTGGATTTTAAGTTTTGAATTCTGAATCATATATCAACAAAAAATATTACGTTCTTAAGTAAAAAATCTAAAATGTAGATAGAATATATAAAGTTAAATCTCGAGAAATCTGAGAACATCCAAAACCAGGAAAAAAAATATATAACCTTTCAGCATTTGATTAGATACCAGGACTAGGAACGTGAATACAAAATAAAATCAGAAACATCACTAAAACATCAGAAAAATTAAAAATGGATTTAAATTTTTGAGTTTTGAATCAAATATCTACAAAAAAGTTACATTGTTAAGTAAAAAAAATGAAACCTAGGTAAAAGCTAGAAATAATTGACAGTCCAGTTTCCAGCAATCTGAGACACAGATGCACAAACAAAATAAAAAAATTAAATAAATAATAATAAAATATAAGAAACATGAATAATAAATCAAATCAGGGACTAATACTAGTTGAAAAACAAAAGATCAAAGGAAAAACAAACAAAAAAAATCTATGGTCAACCTTATGGTTTTTATCTCATTCGTTGGGTACTTTGCAAATTTGCATTCACTCGACATAACTGATTATAATCTGAAGGCTGGTAAGAGGCTACGAGAAAGGAAGAAATCGCGCAAGATAATTGATTATGAATCATTATTTTGATTAGGATTCACGAGGCAACAAGTAGGATTCACGACGTGTCGATTTGATTAATTGGTTCCCACAAGATGTAGATTCCTGAAAGACACCTTAAACGGCAGTATTTGCTTAACGTTACTTCAAAACAAGTTCCAGAGTCTGGATAAAAAAGGTTATTTCATTGGCCTAAAGTTCGGTTAATTTGGTAATTGGGCCTTTAGAAGACATATACATCAATTTATTATATATATATATATATATATATATATATATATATATATATATATATATATATATATATATATATATATATATATATATATATATATATATATATATATATATATATATATATATATATCAGAAATTTTGGGCCCCTAAGAGTCGTGGGCCCTGGGCGATCGCCCGGGTTGCCCACCGTCAGGACCGACCCTGTGCCTAACGACCGATCATGGCGTCTTCACTCCGTTCAGTTTAATGCATCGGTTAAATAGCTCAATTTGGAATTGTGACCTTTGACTTAGGTATAAAGACACAAAGTTCGATTTGATGTTGTAATATGATTGGATCCTACCATTAAACATAAATTGCATCTGCAAGTTATCCATAATGGATGAAAATATTTAAATTTAAAGGGTGTATGGTTTGTTTAATTGCTATTTTATATAAAAAAAAAATAGTGTTACAAAGTATTTGCATTCATAAAAAATGATCTAAAGAAATTAAAATCAATTCTAAATAATTTTAGATTTATCAAATTTATAAACAATTTTATTATAAAACTCAATTTCAATAATTTAGTTTTGTTCTAAAAAAAAAATATTGAAAATACATATAATCACATCATACAAATAATAATAATAATAATAATAATAATAATAATAATAAAAAACATATATGTATTGTCCGGATCCAATATAAAAATCTTTTATGAGCCGATATAAAATTAATTGGTCCAAAAAAATAGGGAAACAAATAAAATTCTTAAAAAGAAGTTGGAAAAACTATTGCCACAAGAGCTGCCATACGCCACAGCCTCCTGCCTATTATTGCCTTCAGTTGCGCCTTTAGGCCCAGAGTGGGTTGCCATTGGGCCAAGTCCAATAATATATTAGGTCGAGGCTAACGCCATGTTAGGCCGATGTCAACATGTATTGGGTCGATCCCAATCTTGTGCGAGCTACTTTGCTATTTGGTTTCTTTAGACTGCGAAGTGAAGTCATAAGTCATTTAGGGTTATTGTCATGGTCTTTGGTTCTCCTAATTGTGTAATTTTTATTTTACAAAAATAAAACCTATTCTAATACTTTTACTATGAAAAACTAAATAGCATATATCAAAGAAAAAAAAACCTAACTAATTATGATAATTATATAGGCTAAAAACGGAAACTTTTACATAAATTTAAGAGTGAATTACACGAACGGTCCTTGTAGTATTGTGTTTTTGCACGTTTAGTCCCTAAGTCGGATTTCCCTAAATGCCAAATTTATTGCACGTTTTGGTCCATGCTAGGATTAAAAAGTCTATAGGTTAGTAGTTGATTGTAATGGATTTGTGGACTTATTATAATGAATGAAATGCATGCTCAAGCCCTCTTGGAGCCATACATGGAAGTCATTGCCTTTTTGGATTATTTTAGATATAGGGTTTGTGTTTTTCATGATAGAAGCTTACATGGGGATAAATTTAGAAACTTTATCCATTAAGAACATTATCTAATGGTTTTATGGAAAGTTATGGCATTTGTCTAAAAGGATTAAACACTTAATGAAATAAGTGCTTGTGACCAGAAAGTGTGACACGACCAAGGCATGGTCATGGCGTGAAGGTTGGTCTAGATTCGTGACTATTTTGGACTTTAGTGGACAAGATGCGGCCAAGAGCTGGTTGCAGCCCATCTGGCCAAAGCTCGTTGACCATTAACGATTGATTTTTTTGACCAATTTGACTTTTGGTCAAACTTTAATAGATATTAGTATTAGACCGATGATTGACATTTGTTTAGTATTAGTTGCGTCCATGTTAATTTTTTTGTTTATAGAAACTAGAGATTGTGGTTGGTAGATTTAGATGATTTTTCTCATTATATTATATGTGACATTAAATGTCCTTCTATGGTAGGTTTTCTGTGTTACTACTAAGAGACTATAGCTACACTATGTGAGACTATATTTTAACCATAGTAATTGTATGTGAGACTATTGTTGGATTTAACAATGACATGTGATATTATAGTTGGACTACAACAATTGTATGTAAGTCTATAAGTAGACTATAACAGTTATATGTGAGTGTAACATCTGATTCCCAATATGTATTTTATTTATTCAAGTTTGAGGTTTAGATTGGTAGACGATGTGGCAATAGTTGGTTACAACATGTTGGATACATGGCAAGGTGTGGAACGCTTAATTCGGGGTGTTGCACAACCTAGCTGGCAGAGGAAGCCCTAATTTTTGGGCCTTAGCCCATATTTAAAGTCCTTATTCTTAGTGTTACCTCATTTGGTAGCCCCTATTTCCTAGAGAACGTCACTTTTGCAAACTGTATCTTATATACTTATGTTCTTAAGTTTTGTGCCTCGTTTATGATGTTTAAAGGTGAAGGAAGTCCTTTTTAGTGGAAGAAAGTCTTGTTCAAGTGTAGATCAAACTATTTAACCATATCTCTGGACCATTGTGAGTTTAAAGTTTCTACCTTGATGGTTCTTGCGTTAGATCTAGACTTTGTATGGCATTTTGGTCTCATTTGGTCCCTTTTCATGGTGTTCTTAGAGTTTCAAGAACTCTAGAACCATATGAATGATTTAGTATGATTTATGGACTTGTTGA
Source organism: Lactuca saligna (assembly GCF_052625555.1). Lineage (NCBI taxonomy): Eukaryota > Viridiplantae > Streptophyta > Magnoliopsida > Asterales > Asteraceae > Lactuca > Lactuca saligna. Next base: position 52,057,640 of record NC_136421.1, read on the forward strand.
AGGTGGAAAAATGGGTATACATGCATTCCTTTTTAGTCATGCATGGGATTTTGGTTCTTTCTGGTCATATTTGAGTTAAGGTTAGAGTTTGGGGAAGATTAGAACATAGATCCAGGATAAAGTTGGAAACTTTATCTATTAAGATCCTTAGAAGATTTGTATCTAAAAGACTCAACCCTTAGCTGAAAGGATTAAGTTCTTAACAAGAAGAGGTTGTTAAGCTACTAAGACCGACACGCCTCGTTAAGGTCATGATACGTCCTTGGAAGGTTTCACGTCTATTTTATCATTTTGTGGGTGCGGAGTGCCAAGTCTTCGTTACGGAACGCTTACCATTAACTTTAACCATCGATTTTTTTTCAAGTTTGACTTTTGGTCAAACTTGGAAGGGTTGGGAGTTAAACTGAGGTTTGACTTTTAATTTTTATTTAGATCAGTGTTCTCACTGTATTACTTATGTCATTATTAGATTCATTGTGTGTAGGATGTCTGTGTAATGTTATGACATGTTTTTATGCTTAGCTAAACTAGTAGAGTCTTGCATGTATATTTGTATGTAAGGTTTGTATGCTTTGTGTGGGGTGATGGTGATAGTAGTGTTATATCCTGAGCATACAAGTCTGATGTGGTTTTGATTAAGATGACATGTGCGGAATATGAAAGATCTAGTGAATCAACATGTAAAATCAAGAACACAAGGAGTAAATAAATTTGTGTAAGCTCATATCATTTTTAGAAAGATTACACAAATGGGTTTGTACACAATTTATCTCTCTAGTCTAACACTCCAAATGATTCCTTACATAAAATGAGTGTCACTCACTTCCTTATAAAGGAAAGGCAACTCATTACACATAGAAGTGGGTAAAGCCTCATCCAAGCGTGACTTTGCACCCCTAACATTCTCCCCCTCAAAGTTAGGATTGGATGCCCCGGTTTCAGTATCCAAGGAGCTAGCGCGATTCAGACCAAACTCCCCTTCGAAGTAACATTGATCTTCAAATCCGCAAACGAATATCCGACAAACCTGAGAAGCTTCGAATACCCATCATTCTCCCCCTTTTTATAATCAAAAAATGATTATAAAACCCATTAAGGGTGAGAAGCACCCGAGGAATGAACAATACCATACTCCCCCTTGATGTGTACCAAAAATGAATCACCAAAAATCTTGCACGGAAAACAATCACGAAAAAGCCATAAAAAATTTCCAATTTTTGAAAAATTTTGACTTTTCGGGTGAAAGTTGCCAGATTTTCCAAATACCGGGTAGAAATTGTCAATTTCAAAATTCTGCAGTGACACGTTGCGCCCAAAACAGTAAAATATGCAAAACTCTCCCCCTATTTCAAATATGGGTAGAAAGCGTCAATTTGCACAAACTGTAGGGGCCTGAAATGCACAATCTTCAATTTCCAGCAAAAATTAGTCCTTTTTCGAATTTAGGTGCAAACTGCCAAAAATTCGAAGTCTCAGGGACCATTTTCATTCTTCCCTTGTGCTACGAAGATTCCCCAAAATATACGAAGCTCCAAAAAATTTTCAAATTTGGGTGAAAAGTGTCAAACATTCGAAACTTGGGTTAATTTTCGAAGTGACAAAAATTCGAAGGTTCAGGGGTTAAATTTGAAACTTTCCATTTTCTTTCAATTCATATGAAGCTTGATCATTCATACGAAGAATTGACCAATTTGTACGAAAGTTGAGGGACCTTTTTCGAAAGTTAGCCTTCTTCTTTAATTTTCGCAATTGTATCGTTCGTATGAAACCAAAACATCCCCTTCGTACAAATACACCTTCGTATTTTCCCCCAAAAACCTCTTCGTATGAAAATCACAATTATACCCTTTGATTAATAATCTGAATCATACGAAGAATAATTCCAACAATTAAACTTCTAAGAACTTCGATCATTGAACCTTAACTATAAACCAAACCTTCGATTCCTTCGAACTCAATTTCCACTTAACATCTTCCCCGTTCATTTTTCCAGTTCATCAATATTTGATTTTTGGAAATTAAAAGATTCCATTTCTTCGAATCTCAGTACTTTTCAATCGTCAATTAAACAATCCAAAATCAATTTCACTTCTTTCGTTCTTAACCTTTATTTTCATATTCCCACTCAAAAACGAAATCGTCATGTCGATTCACGAAATTGATTTCCAATAGCATTCGAATCCATTCACTATCGATTGCGAGTCTCAGTTCATTCCCAACTATCGACCATTGACCCATCGAATAACAAGCCTTCGCTTTTCAAAACCATCGAGCACACTTCATCTCCTTTTGAGTTCAAAATCAAATAATCAAAATCGATTCTCATATGACCTATTTTGACTTTGCTCTCCCATTTTGACTTAGAAGACATTGATTACTTATGCTCAGTTCATTCTCCAGCAATCAACATCGAAACCAAACAAATTCGAATTTGCAACTCCAAATCAATCATCAGTCGTTCACACCTCCGATTTCACAACGTTCAAAACATAGAAATCGGCATTGATTTGAAAATCCAGATTGCGAGTTCAATGAAATCAAGATACGATATTGATTTGAAAATGAGACAGATTCCAAACTTATTCCAAATATCTCAAGATGTCGATTTGAACTCAAATGAGTGCATCTGAACTCAAAAACAACAAGGTCAATTTTTTTTATTGATGTAAAAAGAATGATACGAGATTAAGAAATAGACGATTAATGGATTTTGAAATGGGCTTAATCTGATGAACAGTAACCAGGCTTAGAAATTGAGTTTGGGCTCAAATTATTTGGGTGATAGTGACAATGATGTTGTGCCATGAGCCTACATGCCTGTTTTGGATGATTTCGATACATGTGTAGTGTCGTGAGCCTACATGTCTATTTGGATAATAATAATATCGGTGTTGTATCATGAGTCTACATGTCCGCGGAATAATGGCAAAAGCTCATTGGCCCGATGTAGATATGCATAGTTTTTACAATGATATATGTGGTATTTTAAGGAACTCATTAAGCTTTGTGCTTTAATTTGAAAGTTAAATGTTTTTTCGATAGTTCTGCTGGCAAAGGGAAGGTCCCAACGTGACTGTACCACATCCGTATCGATGATGATTTTACGATTTAGACTTTCATTGATTTTTTTGATGAATCTGATACATTTGTATGATATGATTTGGTGATGTCAAAATATTTTATTTTATTTTCTTTTGTGGAAAATTTGTTTTAGATGTTTTTCTTATGCTTTTAAAATGAAAAAAAAATTGTTTGAAAATTAGGACGTTACAGTGAGACTATGGTTCAACTATAACAATTGTATGTGTAATTGAATGGGTGGTATACTGAGGAACTTACTAAGCTTTGTGATTACATTTTAAGGTTAATTTTTTTAGGTTGTACTGGTGAGAAAGGGAAGGGTACGGTTGTAGCACCTAGTTTTCATGATGTTTCTAATTTCGGGATATTGGGATGCAGTTTTATCGAGTAAAGGTCTTGGGCTTTGATATGGACTTATTTAACAATGTATTTTAGGCCATTATCTTTAATACGTTTCAGTAAAATGTTATATTTAAAAATATATTATACTTAATATACCTAAAAATGTTCAATTACAGTTAAAATTGGAATTGTGATGCAAAGAATGATTACGAAGCTGAAAAAGACCAAAAAAGATGTTGGTAGACAGCTTGACCCCTCATTAGTGTTTTGAACATATCTCATGACTCGTAAATCTAATTGATGAGATTCAACATGTTATGGACACTAGAAAATTTTTTGGATGACTTTTGTGTTTATGCCAAATTCTGATTCCCAGTTCCCACGGTGTGAAGGCATCAGGAAATTTCATGGTTATGAAGAAACCATCTCCCACAACGTGGCAAGCCTTTCTCGATGTCGTGCCGATGCTGAAACCCATAAATAGAGTTGAAAATTATCCCTAATGACATATATTCAACCCTAATTCATTCCCTATGAAAATAAACCTCAGAGAAGCCATTTTGATGGTCTAGAAGGCAGTCAGAGGGACATTAAGCTGATATGGAGTGAAAATCTGAAAGGATTCAAGAGTTGATTCATGATAGGAATCATTCGGTTTGTTGTTCTGACCATGATTATCCTCCTAATTGTTTATATTTGTGTATTTACTTTTGGAATTCATGTGTCAAAACCTGCTACTTTTGTTTGGAGTAGATGAAACTCGATTTTATGTGTTGATTTCAATGATATTGGAATTTATTAGTTTGGTTAGTAATTGTGTTTGATTGATCATCACCTATCATGTTAAAGTTATAATTTTTATTGCCTATTGCTAATTTATGTGTAGTTAAGAGGACGCATCTAATAACATTAACTTGAATCTTAGTTATTTTATGATCACTAAACTCTTAAGACTAGCGATTGATCAAATCCTATGGTTACGTAATGTTAATCTGTGACTTTGGTTGTGTTAGAGAGCTTAGATATCCATGTTATGCTTTGAATGACTGTCATTACCATTGATGAGAAACCACTAGATCATAACATTCAGAATCTGAATATATTAAATAAATTATGTGTTCACTAATTACATGATCATTGTGTTAGTTGTTTATTAATTATTTGTACTAGGAAATCGATCAAAATAACTAGTCACATTATAATTCGGTAACCAACTAATAGATCCATTGCATTATTAACAAAGTTAACCATGATTTTGATATGTAATCTAACTTGAACCAGAGTACCATTTGATACTCATTTTCATCCAAATCACAATCCTTTGTAAGATGTGCTCCGCTACAATTGGGGCACCCAACCTGTAATGTGTGAAAGGATTGTCTCATCATTGTGATTCTTCTATCTATGGTGTTGAATTTTGCAATTATTGAAGCAATACCATCTTGACCTTCATCTCCATTTGATCTTCCTCTAGTAATATCCTCCCTTGGGTTGTGGTATTCTCTTTAATGCTTTGAAAATCATCAATAAGACCCTTGTTAGTAGCAGGAGCTTTCTTCATCATAGGTCCTTGGGAATCTAATAGTTGTCTGGTGCTCACATTGATTCCATCATAAAAAATGGAGATTTCATAATGACTCCCCATCGAATTGTTGGAAATTCTATATATTTTTCTTTAATTTGGAAATATTTGAAGGTGGACTAAACTATTGAATAAACTCATTTCTTAGTTTTGCCCATGTGATAGCTCCTGGTGGAAGTGATTTCAACCAATCTTTTGCTTCTTCTTTAAACATAACTGGAAGCATCCTTAACAACACATCATCAGGTGTAACATTTGGTACATTGAAGTAATTTGTAAATTTCAACACCTTGTCAATGTGCTTGTATGTGTTCTCGTGATCCTTCCTGGATAATGGTATGTCCTTGAGCATATTAAGGATGTGTCCCTTAAGCTCAAAATCTGTTGCAGCTGGAATTTCAGGTGATACAAGACCCGAATCGTTATCGTCTTTATTTCGCTGATTGTACTCCTCCATCATCATGGTAGTTATGACCTTCATTGTGTTGCCGGGTTTGCTTTTGTGTTCATCCCCAGTTTAAGAACTACTAAAAAAACAAGATAAAACACGTAAAATGAACAAAAACGACTTAAACTAAAAACTGCAATCGCCAGTTCCCACGTCGTGGCAAGTAGATTGCCATTTCGAGGAATTTGATGAAATAGAAAACTAAATAATGCAAAAAAATAACTTTTTGCAAATTTTACCCCACAAAAAGGATCAATTAACTAAAATTAATTAAATTCTAACTAAAATAAGTCATTCTCCTACAATGGCTCCAAAAACTTGATGTGTTTTATATATATCCGCTTAAAAGCTTTAAATTTATATCTTGATTATTCAACTCATCTAAAACACAATAGACAGTGTACCTAGTCACATAGTAGTAAAGTAGAGTAAGTAAGGGGTTGATCATAGGGAACGAAATTCTAAATTAAAAATAAAGCTAGTAATTAAACTAAAAGAAATAATTAAATAAGGATTTTATAATTTATGTGATTTTGCAAGTTCAGTTTAATTCAAAATCACTAAAAACTTTAAAACTAAAGCGAAAAACTAAATACGATTTTTATTCAAGAGATTAAGATACACCCATGTAGCTTCGAGTCACCCTCTTTCCTATGTTTAATTTCAAACAATGGATTGTTTTTCTTGGATACCAAACTAAAGTTCACTAGCCATTATGATCAAACTAACTAGCATATGTCAATTTATAAACTTTAACCACAATGATCATGCAAATTAAGAACACCAAATTAATTTTAAGATATATTTGGACTATAAACGATTATATCTAAAGATTATTTATCTATGATCAAGACAAGTAATCAAACATATATTATGATCAAATAATTTTGTCTAACACTAACTTTACTACCTACACTAGGATATGATTAATCTCTAGCTCTAGCAATTTAATGATCATAAACAACTAGGTAAAACAAGTTAATCCAATTAATTTCCATATAAGTACACAAAACTTCAAGTCATGACAATAAAGATATAAACTTTAACATGCTAGGATGATCTACCAAACACAAGTAAAACCAACATCATTAATCCATAAAAGTAGAAATCAACACATAGTATTAGGTCTCATCTAATCGAAACGAAACTAAAGGGTTATTCGCCCATCATTACAAAAGAAAAACACATAATCACTTAGCAAACTAGACTAGATATTATAAAATCTAGGCAAACTGAATGCTTAATAATGATTCTTTGCTTTAATCTCTTTAAAACTTGTTCTTCAATCATATTCTACCCTCCAAGGGTTCTTAGAAGGGTTATTGTCGCCTTTGAATCGTAACTCTCTTTTGTTTTCTCTATGAATTTCGACCTAAAATTCGTAATTAATACTTTCCATATTACAACTTCCACGACATGGTACAATGTTTGCCATGTTGTAGGAATCTCTTATGATCCGTATGCCCTAAGTTTTCCATGCAGATCCAAAGAAGCTTCTAGGCTGGACATGTGGCCATGTTGTGACATATAAGTGACCACAACGTGGGATAACCTTTTAGCCCATTTCTTCTCCTCTTTCTCCTTGATTGCATACTCTAACTTCCAAGTTTCCAGCTTTCTTCAGTTTTAGTACTATTCCTTGAGAGTGTCCTTTTTAGCCACAAAATAGATTTTATATGTTATAAGTACCCTATATCTTTGTATTTAACGAAAATATAGCTCAAATTTATTGAAATAACACATAAATATATGTATAGATATGGTAATAACACATACCCTAAAATGTTTTCTACATATACAAAGTTTTTATTTATCAAACTATTATAGATCAAATATTAACAATGTATGTGTTTAACAAATGTACAACTGTTATAGATCAAATGTTAACAATACAACACACCAAGGTAATCATTCCTAGACTGGATGATGTAATCACAACTCACCACTTATTTTTTCTGTGTCACGTCAACTTTCCATTCACTCACATTTCACTCACTAAAATCTAGGAAATGATCATCTTTCACTCCCTCTTTTTATTTGAAAATATATTTTATACCGATATTTTATTCTATTTGAAGGGAATTAAAAACCATAAATTTTAATATATATCTTTTATAATTTATATATATATATATATATATATATATATATATGTGTGTGTGTGTGTGTGTGTGTGTGTCTATGCACATACATATAATATTAAATTCTATATATATATATATATATATATATATATATATATATATATATATATATATAAATTATGAAAAATACATAAAAAAGAGTCTCCCAATCAAAAGAAGAGAGAGATAGCAAGGTAGTAAGCTTTCACCCAATTTTTTTTTTACCTAATCCCACGCCCCAAGGCATGGTTTTCCTGGGTGCAGTTCGGGAACCACTCCTCCACCACTCACCCACACTATTTGGCCTTACCTCTGACTTTAATTGCTACATGTAACTTATGTTGCATACATTTATATATTTTACAAAAAAAATCCTTTCTTTCGCGGTGGGATACCAATATTAACATGAAAATTAATTTTTAACAAATTTTTTTTTTTTTGAAAACCCATTGAGTCAAATACAAAAAAAAAGTTTAATATAAGTAAAAGAAAAATCAAAACCCCTTTTTGTTGGCATACCACTTTGCAAATTTGAGCTCCCTAACGTCACTCCCATGAGTATAGTGTAACACCATTGTTCCAGGTATGTTCATATTAAGCTTGATACTTTAAAAAGTTTGAAAAGTTGGTCCGTACGATGGGAGTACGAGATAGGTACGTAAGGCGTAGGTCATTAAAATGATCCCATATTTCCTCTTGTATGCTGGGCGTACTCATGTATAATGAAAACCCTAAATTTTAGGTTTGAGATCCTATTTAAAGGACTTTATGTCCTTAAACCTTTCCTTACCTCAAGCCTCCATCTCTCTTAGCCCTCATCTCAAAACCCTAATTATTGTGTACAAGTTTTGAAGCTTTTTAGTGATATTTTGGTGTTCTTGGTGTTGAAGGAAAACCTTTGAATGTGTAGTGTTGCTCTCAAGCTTTTGGATCCAAATTCTTCTCATCTTTGTGCATATTCGGGAGGTATAAAGTTCAAATCTTGATTCTTGCCTTGCTAGATCTTGTTAGGTTGCAAGTTATGACTTTTTTTTACCAAAAATCTTGGTCTCTTGAGTATTGTATAATCCAAACCATTTGAGCTCTCCTTTCAAGCATTTTAGAGTGTTTAGTGTCATAAAATTTCAAACTTGGTTCTTGGTATTCATCCATGCAAGAGTTATGGAGTATTAAATGGTTATGTGAGTTAGGGTTTTGGTGTTGGGATCCTTGTAGCAATACAAGGGCATAAAGGTTGCAACTTTATGATTTTAGACATTTATTAGGGTTAAATCAATAGCTTGGACATTGAGTCTTAAAGCTTTAAGACATTAAAAGAGAGTTTTGACTTTAGTGGATTATGTGGGGCGTACTCCTGAGTGTTGGATTAGTGTCTAAGTCCATAACTATATTTGATATGTACTTGACCCGACTTGCCATGGTCCATTTGGGTTGCATGGCATTATGCATTTGGATAGACTAAAATGAGAAAAATTACACTTAAGGTTTGGTAATATATTATAAGTTCTAATATATTAATAAGATTATTTAATTAGTATTGATCAAGAATTAATTTGGAATTAATTAAGTGATCAAAAAGGAGACTAATTAAATATATGGGTTGATTGTGTATATCATCCATACTTGTATAATTGGCTAATGCTCCATGGATTATCAAGTTGGGCTAAAACCCATAGGATACTCCATCGATGCTCCATGGTGTTTTTGTACCCATGGATCATGGAAACGAAAGACCATGACAATTAAGGTTTACATGGTGTAACCCTAATTGTGACACACTGTATAAGCATCTTAATCTTGTCAAAATCGGTCACCATGAGAGACTATGAAGGAATGGTGAGGGCTAGCCGATTTCATGAAGTGTATCATTTGTCTCTAAGTTATTCCAAGTGCATTTGATGTTGTGTGAACCATTTGAGGTGTCACACTTGGGGCACTAGGCTCTCGAGCTTCATGGAGTGAAGCTATATCAACAAGGTATGTATTTCTATCTAGTTTATTATTCAAGTATCAAAAGATTGTATGCTAGTTAGGGTAATACCTTGGAATATTCATATTTGCATGTATAATAGAGAAAACATAGATCCAAGGTATTTAGGGTTGCATGTACACTTAGGAGTGTTAGAATGCTCATAATCCAACAGTGGTATCAGAGCCAAGGCTTCTTTTCTTGTTATACTTGCAAAATTGGTTGAAAATCGAAGTTTGTATGCTATCTGGACAGAAGACTCGCCGAGTCCAAGACAAAACTCATCCAACTCGTCGAGTTGGTTCATGCATTCGACGAGTTGGACACCCAGACAACAGATTTTCGACTGTTTTGGTGTGGTAATGTTCATGCTAATCTAATTTAAAAGATAATTGTCAATAGATTCACGTTTTGTATTAGTTTAATGGCTAGGATAATTACATGAAAAAGTTTGAGTAAATTATATTGTTCTTATGAGTTATTTAGATTAATAGAAAAGTTATGTGAAATTATTTTTTTCAATCCAAATTAATCTAAGAGTTGATTCTTAAATGTGTTTTTGTAACTTGTCCTCAAGTTATATGAAAAGTCACATTTAAGATTCATAAAACTCATAAATATTTCCATAGGTTATGAATAAAGAAAAGTCATATTCTTTTATTAGTTTAAAGTCTTCCATAACTTGTCCTCAAGTTATGGAACTTGAAGAGTTTTTTTTATTAAAACTACTTTAAACACATAAGTTATGGAATTAAATAGTTTTGAATAGTTTCAAAACTTGCCCTCAAGTTTTGTAATTTGAAAAGGTTTCCCATATGAATACTTTAATTCCAAGTTGAGCCCTTAGAATTTTAAAAGTTTAAATTCAACCTTTATACTTTATAGTATTATAAGTTAATTATATATATATATATATATATATATATATATATATATATATATATATATATGTGTGTGTGTGTGTGTGTGTGTGTGTGTATAAGAGCAAGTCAGTCTTACTGTTTGTAGGCCTCATTCACAAAGCCGGTCTATAAGGGGGGTATAAGGTTATTGCCTATAAAATGGCAATTTAATTGGTGTCCACTCTCACCCACCGCTTCCTTGACTGGTGGAGGGTCGTTAGCCGAACGAGCAGAACAAGGACTAGAATTCTTCCTTCGTTAAAAGTATTAATGATAAATATAAAGTAATTAAATGTTTTATAATTCCCAACCTTAGTTACTTTAGGAAAATGTGAATAACGTGCTAATCCATGAAATTACACTTTACGCTTTGCTTAAGTCGGTTAATGGAGCGCGTGTGGTTAACCGGCACACTAGCTGGACTTAACAAGATAGGCAAAGGGTAACTGAATATTTATCATAGAATCATTGGAGCGTGCGTGGTTAACCGGAACATGGATTAAGGGGTAAATATTAAGGGTACCAAGTAATTTTGCATGGTTACTTCACACCTTGTTTTGTGATCCTCGACATCCCAGTCACAAAACATGAAGGGCACACTCGAGATTCAAACATGCCATTGAAAGTTCAATGAATCTCAAAAGACCTAGGAGTTTTAAATCCAAGTAAAACCTAATTAAATTATTTCGTTTTCATGGTGTAAATTGGTGAATCGTCATTCTCCTACCTTCAAATATTTTATAGCTTGGATTACGGCATCCCTCTTCCAAGTTATAAAATATTGTGTTGGGTCCTAGCCTTAATATTTCATATTGGGTGTTATATTAAGGACTTTAAATCAACTATCTTGAATATCTCCCAAAAGATGTTTGGTTCAGACATCTATGATCTTCCTAAATCTCTTGGAACTTCACTTCATCCACCTCCTCCAATTATTCTCCCTAACCCACAAGTTCAAAGTCACTCTAGCCCTATTGGAAAGCAAGGTCTATGTGTGATCGCATCTTGGAGATGAAGTCACATATTGACAAGCCGGGAGAGTTGGGTGTCAAAGTCTTAAGAAAGTTGGATGTTTAATCACCTTCTAAGCCGCATAGTGAGTTCCTTTGGGACTGCTATGAAATAGACTATGAGATGACCCTTAATGATCTTATCTATTTGCTTGGTGCTGCTGAATCAGCAATGATTTGGAGCCTTGGTAAAGCAAATTTGATTAGTAGATCAACTTCCCAATCTACCATGGACATTGACAGTGGTAACATTGGATATCTAGAAAACCATTCTCTTCCCAAGGAAAAGGATTGACCATAGTCAACTCGGTTGACCAAATGGTAAAGAGAAAGGCGAGTCTGAGATAGTCCAGTGCACCATTCCCAAAGAGTCCATATGTTTTGCCAAACGAAGGGACATTGATTGCAAAGCTGCATATTTACCTGAAAGATCATAAGGTTGATCAAGTCAAGAAGTTTGACTCTATTTCAGGTAAAGACCACTATCTAACTTTGTTAAGTTTCTATTCTGAGATTCTTGTTACATGATGTGAATGGGTCCAATGTTGATGTTTTAAAAATCAAAGAAAAGTGAAGAAACTTAAAGGAAGTATATGTTGATTCTGATCGCGAAGATGGATTTCAATCGCATGGTTTGGTGATCAGTATTTTGAGCTGTTACTTAGGAGTTATGATATATTGCTTAGGAATAGATAACAACAAAGTTTTCCATATACTTTTGCACTATAAGGATAAGTTTTTTCGCAAAGTTTTTTAAAGGAAATTTTTTTATTTCATTTATTCTAAGTATCCTTACAATGGCATTTGCGAAAAATTGTTGCTTATATTATTCCATTGATAGCAGTATTGGAAAATGGATTTGTTCCTATCATTTGTGGTAGTGTCTAAATTTACCAAATAAGGAAAGATTCTCATCACCCAGGGTTTCAATTGGATAGAAACTTGGAAATCATGCAAGTTGTACAGTATGATGAATGAGAATTTTCATCTTTGGAAAATTAATACTAATTCCTTATTCACATGTAAATGTGAGTCAAGTGAAGGACTAAGGGATCAAGTACACATTCTTGTGCACTGATCAAGTCCACCACAAAAGATCAATAAGACTATTCGTCATGATTTACTAAAGTTTGGTAAATATGGTTTAAGTATAATTCTGAAGCATTGGAAAAGTTTCGAAGTATGGTAGAACGAATGAGAAGAATCAAATTAGGCAAAAGGATAAAAGTTTCTCAATCTAAAAAGATGGGAGAGTACTTTAGTATTAGGTTTTGTGATTATCTTAATGATTTAGAAATCATATCACAATTAGTCCTCTAAGGAAATCTTATTGCATTCTTATGACTAAGAAGAGGAATCTTGAATTGTTGGAATGGTTAAATCAAGAAGATGAGTCATACTTCATTCCAAAAAAAGTCTTAGAGTCATACTCCAAGACTGTAAGTTGAGTGACATGTCTTAAAGAAAGGTTTATAACACTTGTGAAATGTAAGAGTAAAAGTGTCCTACTCTTGTACATTTGAAATTGGTAAGTTGTGATGTTTTGGATAAAACAAAGAGCAAATAAGGCAAATTGTGTGAAGTGTTCGTCTTGATAAAGAATTTGCACTATCTATTGAATATTTTGCAAGAGAGTCTTATATGTCAAGACGACAGTGGGAGTCTTAAAGATCCTGGAAGAATTTCAAGATCTAATCAAGAATAAAAGCCTGTAGTTTGACACTAGCACACAACGTGAAGTTTATAGCTTATTGTGTTGACATATTCCTACTTCTGGGCCCATTCTAGTGAAAGTTGGATTTACATATGAGTTCTAAGAGTTCTCAATTGGTTGCATAACAACTTGGAAGCAATGACAAGCCCTTGTGATGTCAGGTGGCAAGAAGTTAAGACTGCACAAGTTCAATCCATATGAGTTTGGATTTGTCATTAACCGTGTCTGGTGATTATGGTTTTGATAAATTCACATGGATAGGATGAAGGGCTCAACTAATACTTTGGTCTAGGCTTTCAGTTGTAATACTTCTTTTGAGCATTTTTGGTGTAATAGTAGGTCAAATTAGGGTTCACAGTTAGTGGTGAGTTTACATTCGTAAACTAGTTTATGGCCGTAAACCCAGTTTCCGGCCCATGTTTTGTTTGCGGTCATTTTCCCCTATAAATATAGGTTGTGTAGGTCTTTATCGGTTGTTGATACCACAGAGAGTTCACGGCTATAAAGAGAAAGTTGTACCAGACGTTTTAAGCAATAAAAGCGTGTGCAAGCTTGTTTCAATTTTGTTTCTACTATGATTCTTATTCTATTTGATTGTTTGTTTGCTTGACCATTGGTAAAGATCCGTTTTAGGACCTTACAATTGATATCAAAGCAAAAACCGGTGTCAAAGCATCTTACAATCAAGTTTTTGCTGTTTAAACTCGTGTTCTTCATTGTTCGAGATTGGGTTTGGCACTTTCGATATTAAAAGGGGTCAAATTCTCTTCAAAATCACGTTTTCGTGAACTTCTGGGAGTTTACTGCCACAAGCTTACGGTTGTAAACCCAGTTTATAGCCGTAAACTCAAGAACATCAAGGATCGTAAACTCTTCTCAAAGACCGCAAACTGTGTATCTTTAATAACCGTAAATTAAGCTTCAAAGGACCGTAATTAGTGCAACTTTATTAACCGTAAACACGCAGACTGTAAACTCCGGACCGTAAATTGAGTTTACAGTTATAAACCCATCTTTGACCGTAAACTCAAGTTTTGACCGGAAACTGATTTTTGACAATTTTGTTTTAATTTTTTACCTTAAATCTTAAGAGTCAATGGATTCTCAAAGCCAAACACATCATCATGAGCTGGATTCTATCATGGGCACAACTACATGCATTCTAAGACTTCTATCTGCTGATGGTTTTCCTGAGTGGAAATACAGGATTGAGAAGTATATTGAGATGAAAGAGTTCAAGTTATGGAGAAGCATCATCAAGGGTCCTATCCGAATTATCACCACTGTTTCCGGAAAACTAACTAACTAAGCAGTTGAGAACTATACAGATGAAGATTTTGAGAAAGTTGAGGAATAGGAAAGGGCATTGGCCACTCTGACCATGGCTTTATCAATGGATATAACTCAAGGCTTCAGAGAGTATACTTCAGCTAAAGCCTTGTGGGAGGACTTAATTGAGGTATATGAAGGAAATGAAGATATGAAGGAAAGCCGCCAGGATATGTTGTGTCAAAGGTTCAATATGTTCAACTATATTCCCGGAGAAACCTTGGAGGCACAACTGCAACGATTCACAACTCTCACTACCGAAATGAATATAGTTAGGATCTTCTTAACTAAATTTGAGACAAACAAAAGGCTGCTGAATGCTCTTCCAAAGTCATGGGACATGAATGTAGCTGTTATTCAGAAGACCAAGGATCTGAATCACATCACTCTTGCTGAAACAATGGCGATCATCAAAGCTTGTGATATTGATGATAAACAGTGAGAGATTAACCATTTGAATTCGTACTCGACTACAAATCTCAGAATTTCCTCCCACAATTCTCTTTCATCTATCACTCCTTCCTTAGGTCAAGCATTTGTTGTTCAACAACCTCAGATCCCAACCATTACTGCTACGTCATCCATGCCTCACTCACAAATCCAGTTGCATGTCAATTCTCAAGCTACTCCTTCCTCCAATTTACCATTTGTGGCCTCTTCCTCAAACACAAAGGAATGTGATGACAATCTTGCCTTTGCTGCAGGATTAGTAAACTACTATAATGCTCTTCTTGCTGGAGATCTTCCACCTCAGTTGTCATTTGCTGATCTGGATCAGATTCATCCAGAAGATGTAGAAGAGATGGACATCACATCGCAGATAGCTATGGTAGTATTCAGAGCTAATCAGTTTTCCAAGAAGACTGGGAAGAACAACCGGGCTATGAATGCTTATAAAAAGGTGGGGTTCAACAATGGGAAGTTGCGTTGTTTCAACTGTCACGAGCCAAGACATTTTTCTCGTGAGTGCCCGAAGCTGGATAGAAGATTGAACAATGATAGGAAAATGGTTGCAGTGGGAAACAATCGGGGATGTGCTCAATTCAACGGTGAGAATCGTGATTTGTTGTTTTGATAATTCTGATGTTTGTAATGTTTCTAATGAAAACACACCAATTCCACAAGTTACACCACCTGATGCACCCTCACGTATCTCACAACCTGCTTCTTGCACATGTTCTCGTGGGAAAAGTAAGGATGTTAGGAAAGAAAATTAATCTAAGAAAAGCAGTACTAGTTTTAATAATGAACAGATTTGTTTTAATTGTGGTATTGGTGGACATATAGCTAGGAATTGTCCAAATAGGATTTTTGTACATTATATGTCTCCAAAAGGAGAGAATGAATCTAGAGGAAGATCTTTAACTAGAAAGTCCTCCAGAACTAGTTCTCAGATAGATGATTGGAAGGATGATCGAAGTAGAAAAAGGGCAGTTTTTCAAAAGAACAAAATGATGTTTCATGACAATGTCACAAGCAGTTTGCCAAAACCGAACAAGGCTCCGCCAAGATCGGTTTCGTCAAAGAGCAGTTCCGGATCTTCAACAAATTCAGGTAGAACATCTAGATGCTTAATGCAAACTGATAAGAAACCTATTTAAAAACCACCTGTAACTGTTAAGAAACCCAAATATCGGTGGATGCCCAAATTAACTTCCAATCAATCATTAGTATCCTCTGAAAAAGTTAAAAATGATGACTCAAATTTGAAAATTTAAAAGATCATTTAGAGAAAGTGAAGGGTCAACCCAGGAAAGTGATGACCTAGGTTCCCAAATAATTAATCCCGCTTCTTTTGCAGGGATAGTTACGGATGAATGTCGTTAGACCTTGGTACGTCGACAGTGGCTGCTCCCGGCATAGGACAGGAGACATCTCCCAACTAAGCAACATTCAATCTGTTAATACGAGATATGTTTCCTTTACGGGCAGAGAAGGTGGAAAGATCACTCAGAGAGGAACTGTTACAAATGGAGTGCTAAGCTTTGAAGATGTCAACTTTGCTCTCGAGGTAAACACAGCTTGTTGAGTGTTTTGACAAATCTGTGACAAAGGATATTCTACTCACTTCACCGACAACGAGTATATGATTGTCAAGCCATGCATTGTCATCCCAGAAGAGTGGATTCTTGTCAAATCAAAGCGGAATGGAATGCTTACATTATTGATATGAAAAACAAAATTCCCGAACAAGTCACTTGCCTCTTTTCGAAGGTCTCGAAACAGAACGCAATGTTGTGGCACCGAAGACTCGGTCATGCTAATGCCAAGAACCTAAATCATCTTGCAAAGAATGAGATGGTTCGTGGTTTACCTATCAGAGATTTTATAACCTTTGAAAAGTGTGTGTCATGCACCCATGATAAACATCATAGAAAACCACACCTGCCAAAACAGGTTAGCTCAATCAGTTAGGTGCTTCAGTTATTACATATGGATTTATTTGGTCCAGTCAACGTCCTCAGCATCGATAGAAATTCGTATTGTCTGGTTGTGATTGATGACTTATATCGTTTTACGTGGGTTTTCTTCTTATCCAACAAAGTTGGGGTTTTTGATCCGATAAAGAAATTCATAGTGTTGATTGAGAACCAAACCAACAATCGGGTGAAGGCACTTCGTACTGATAATGGAACAGAATTTAAGAATGATGTTCTTGATCATTTTTGCACAGAAAAGGGAATTATGCATCAATATAGCTCTGCTCACACACCTCAACAAAATGGTGTTGCTGAGAGAAGAAATAGAACATTAAAAGACGCTGCTAGGATGATGTTATGTGACTCCAAGTTACCTGTTTTCTTTTGGGCTGAGGTGATTAACACTGCTTGCTATGTTCAGAATAGTGTTTTAATCAACAAGGCTCAAATGAAGACACCATACGAAATTCTATAAGGCCATAAGCCTTCTGTCAGTCATTTCCACGTATTTGCTGCTCTTGCACCCTTCTTCACCTAGAGTCCAACCCAAAGTTCAATGCCAAAGCTGATGATTGTTATTTTGTAGGATATGTTGCATGCACCGCGTATAGGGTTTACAATAAGAAGACGAAACAGATTGTAGAATCCTTCGACGTACGTTGGATGGAGGAGAATGAAATGGATGCACGAGTGGGCCCTGATTGGTTATTTGGTTACACATCGCTCTTCAAGTCTATTAATGTGTCTTCAGATGTTTCATTTGGGTCTTCCTCTAGCTTAAAGATTGTTTCTGAAGATTAAGACAAAGAAGTTGTTCACAGACCTCCAAGAGAATCCTCTTCACCACCTGAGGGGGAGTCCTCTTCACCACCTAAGGGGGAGTCATCTGCTTCACCTGAGGGGGAGTCATCTGTTCCACTTGATTTTCCAAAATCTACAGTTCAAAATGATACTCCTGATGCTGATGCTACCCCTCTTACTCCTGTTAAAAGAGAGTTCATGTCTAGAGATGCTTTCGCTGTCACTTCAACTTTTATAGAACTACTCTTTCTTGAAGAAATTGCTAATGAGTTTTTAGCAGATTCATCTAATGTTGAACAATCAGCAAATGATGGAGGTTTCTGTTGGATAAGGTGTCTAAGTATACTTGACCCGACCGGCATGGTCCATTTGGGTTGCATCTCATCCAAACTATTATGGATAATTTTATGAGAGTTATACACATATGTTTATTAATATATTATGAGTTATAATATATTAATATGAAGTTACATTATTTAATTAGTTTTAGTCTTAAATTAATTATGAATTAATTTAGAGATTAAAAGGAAGACTAATTAGATTATGGGCTATTTGTTTTATATAGTGTGGGCTAATACTCATTTGTTAATGGGCTAGGCTTATGTGGAAGTCCATGGATGATCCATGGAGCTTTTAACCCATGGATCCTTGGAAAGGAAAAGACATGGGTTATTAGGGTTTCACCCTAACCATGCACACTATATAAGCATGCTTATGGAGCATGAAATGGAGCCTAAGAGAAAACTAGTGAACTAGTGTGTGTGTGTGTGTGTGCATGTGTGTGGCCGATTTTATACAAGGTGTATACTCTCTCAAAGTTTTCCAAGAGTTTGTGGTGTTTGTGATTCCATTTGAGGCATTCACACTATTGGTGCTTGGCCCTCAAACTCCTTTGAACCAAACTCACCAAAAGGTATGTAATCTCTTCTAACTCTTTTATGTTGAAATGTTCCCCATGCCATGTTAGATAGGTTATAAACCTTGGAAAATTATTATTTTGCATGTATTTAGACAAACATAGATCCAAGGTTTATTAGGGTTGCATGCACACTTAGGAAGTGTTAGATTGCTCAAAACCCAACAGTGGTATCAGAGCCTAGGCTTGCTTGTTTGATACTTGATGCAAAATAGTGAAAAAAGTCGAAATCGATGCTGTCTGCATGGTGGACTCGCCGAGTCCATTGGGGGGACTCGACGAGTCCAAGGCAAATTTTAACCTACTCGACGAGTCGGTTCATGCACTCGACGAGTAGGATCGAAAGAGTGCAGATTCTCGACTTTTGCTGCTGGAAATGGAATAGAAACATTACCCTAAATTGTTTTGGTGTTATAAAACTTATTTTAGTTGGTGTAATGGTTGTTCTAATCCATTTGCAATAGCATATATCAAAATTCCATGATTTTATGTGTTCATATAATTCTTGAATTTTTGATGATCATGTTCATGTTCTTATGAATTTAGAAAATGATAGGAATTATTTGCTGAATTGTTTAGGATTAATTCTTGATCATTTATGTGTTTTAATGGAGTCCATAATTTGTCCTCAAGTTATGGATTTTCAAAGGTCACTCTTATTTAACACACACTTAAAACACATAAGTTACATGAAAATGAAGAGTCTTCATTTTTATGAACCTTTAATTCATAAGTTATGAAATGAAGAGTTTTGCAAAGTTACAAAACTTGCCCTCAAGTTTTGGAATTTGTAAAGTTTCACACACTTTAATAAACTTTAATTCCAACCCTTAGAGTTTTAATAGTTAAAATTCAACCCTTATACTATTTATAACATTAATGGTTAATTATTATATATATGTATAAGAATAAGTCGTTTTACTGTTAGTAGGCCTCATTCACGAAGCCGGTCTATAAGGTGGGTATAAGGTTGTTGCCTATAAAGTGGCAACTTAATGGGTGTATACTCTCACCCACCGCTTGCTTGATCGGTGGAGGGTCGTTAGCCGAACGGGTAGAACAATGACTTTAAATCTTCATTAAAAGTATAATGGATATTATAAAATAACTAAACTCTTTAAATTCCCAATCTTAGTTATTTTAGGAAAATGTGAACATGGTGCTAGTCCATGGAATTCACACTTTGTATCTTACCAAGTCGTTGGTGGAGCGTGTGTGGTTAACCGGCACACTAACTAGGACTAGTAAGGATCACGAGGGGTGAATTAATGTTTGCCATAGATAAATGGAGCGTGTATGGTTAACCGGCACATTGATTAGGTGATAATATTAAGGGTACCAAGTGAATTAGCATGGTTATTCACACCTTGTTTTGTGATCCTCGGCATCCCAGTCACAAAACTTGAAGGGCACAATCGAGATTGAAACATGCCATTGAAAAGTTCAATGAATCTCAAAAGAATCTAGGAATTTCAAATCCAATTAAACCTAATAAATCATTTCGTTTTCATGGTGGAAATTGGTGAATCGTCATTCACCTACCTTTCAAATATATTATTACTTAGATTACGGCATCCCTCTTCTAAGTGTAATATATTGTGATTGGATCCTAGCCTTAATATTACATTTGGGTGTCTTATTAAGGATCCTAAATATCTAATCTAAACTTACTTTCTCTTTCAGATGTCTTCCAACACTAATGCTTCAGGCTCTAACCCAACTGGTTCTTTCTCTCTCATGAATCTTTGTGGGAGGGTCATCTTTGATGGTTCCAACTTCATGGATTGGATTAGGAACATCAGGATGGTTACTCGTTATGAGGACAAAGAATATGTCCTCGATAAGGAGTTAAAAGAACTTGATGAGTCTACTGCTACTCCTGAGGAGATCGCTGAATTCAGGACTCATGAGAGAGATGCTACTAAGGTGGCATGTATCATGATGGCCACGATGACAGCCGAGCTCCAAAAGTCATATGAAGATTTCTACCCTTTTGAGATGCACCAAGACCTGATGGAAAGGTACCATCAGAGTGCTCGTCAGGAGCGGTATGAAATAATCTCCTCCATAATAACTACCCGCATGAAGGACGGTGAATCCGTCACGGGCCACATGCAAAAGATGCAAAGGTATGTGGACCGTTTGCTGAAGCCGAATGTTAACATCCCCGAGGAGTTGGCAATTGACATCATTTTGCACTCCTTGCCTTCTTGCTATGATCACTTTCGAATGACATATCATATGAACAAGGAGGAAGTTACCCTCAGCAAGCTTGAAGACCGCGAAATCCGGTCTTAAGGGTAAAGCGGTTGTTACCTCTACTACTCCTACTCCAACATCTACCCCTGTTTTAGCTATTGGGCAAGGCAAAGGGAAGAAGAGGAAGCACCCTTCGAAGGGTACCAAGGGAAAGTGTCTTTAAGGCTCCTCATCAAAGACCAAGAGCGGTTCTGCCACTCCTTCTGCCATTCCCAAGGATGCTGAATGCTTTTATTGCCATGAAAAGGCACACAGGAAGTGAAACTACCCTAAGTACTTGCAGGATCTAAAGGATGGGAAAGTGAAACCCAACCATGCAGGTATTTACACTATATTGTATAATTACTCAACATATTCTAACTCTTGGGTCTTTGATACA
Source organism: Lactuca saligna (assembly GCF_052625555.1). Classification (NCBI taxonomy): domain Eukaryota; kingdom Viridiplantae; phylum Streptophyta; class Magnoliopsida; order Asterales; family Asteraceae; genus Lactuca; species Lactuca saligna. The sequence continues at coordinate 52,078,915 of NC_136421.1, forward strand.
GGATGTGGTATTCACATATGTTCTGATTTGCAGGGCCTAAGAAGAAGTGAGAATGTGGAGCACGGGAAAATAAACTTGATCATGGGGAATAGGAAGGCTTCACCTGTTTCCAAGATTGGAGTTTATACTTTCTTGCTTAATAATGGGTTAAAATTAGATTTGAATAAATGTGTGTACTCGTCTGAAATGGCGAGGAATATTATTTCTTTTCATGCTTTGTACAAACAAGGTTTTACCTTTTCGTTTGATAATGAATGTGGTGGTATTAATGCTTTCTTTAATAATGTGTTTTATTTTAAAGCATTACCTTGTGATGGTGTGTATGAAACTGTGTCGATTGTAGACAACTTAGGAAATAATGTGTTGTATATTGATTCTTCTACTAGCCTAGATAAAGCATCATTGTGGCATTGTCGTCTTGGACATGTAAACAAGAAACGCATAGGCCAACTCCAAAAGAGTGGAGTCTTGGAATCATTTGACCTTAAATCGGATGATAATTGTGAATCTTGTCTACTTGGAAAGATGACAAAATCACCCTTCACTGGAACTTGTGAGAGGGGTGAGGGTTTGTTGGACCTAATACATACTGATGTATGTGGACCATTCAAAACCGCCACAAGGGATGCTAATCGGTATTATGTGACTTTTATTGATGATTTTAGTAGATATGGGTATGTCTACTTAATCAAACATAAGTCAGAAACCTTTGAAAGGTTTAAGGAATTCAAACAGGAAGTAGAAAATCAATTGGGCAGGAACATTAAGATGCTTCGATCCGATCGAGGTGGTGAGTATCTTAGCACCGAGTTCCTTGACTATCTTAAGGAGTGTAGGATTGTCTCACAATTGACTCCTCCCAGGACACCACAGATGAATGGTGTAGCTGAGAGGCGTAATCGAACCTTGTTGGACATGGTTCGCTCTATGATGAGTCAAGTTTCGTTACCAATCTCTTTTTGGGGGTATGCCTTAGAGATTGCTGCCTATATCCTTAATCTAGTCCCTACAAAGAAGGTTACCAAAACACCTCATGAGATGTGGATTGGGAAGGTTCCCAATTTGGACCACATAAAAATTTGGGGTTGCGAAGCTTTCGTGAGGCGTGAAACTCATGATAAGCTTGAACCCCGAAGTGAAAGGTGTATTTTCATCGGCTACCCACAGAAATCCTTCGGTTACCTCTTCTACAGACCCAGTGAGAATGTGGTCTTTGTAGCACGAAGAGGGATCTTTCGCGAGAAAGAATTTATAAGCCAAGGAGACAGTGGGAGGCAGATTGATCTTGAAGAAATTCAAGAATCAATTGGTGAAGGAACCTCAGACACTAGCAATCAACCTGAGGAGGAAACTCCTGTTGATCCAGCTGACGAGTCTGTACCTCCGAGGCGTTCCACACGGGTTAAGAACACACCTTCGTTTTATTATGGCTTCCATATTACTACGGAAGGCAATACGTTTATTAGTGATAGTACACTGGTAAATTTGGATGAACCCAACAGTGCTAAGGAAGCCATGGCAGGCCCGGAGTCTGCTAAATGGAAGGAGGCTATGGACAGCGAGATACAGTCCATGTATGACAATCAAGTTTGGAACTTGGTTGACAATGTACCAGACCGTAAAACAGTCGGGTGTAAATGGATCTTCAAGAAGAAGACAGACATGGAAGGAAAAGTGCATACTTATAAGGCTCGACTGGTTGCGAAGGGTTTTACTCAAACTCAAGGTATTGATTATGATGAAACCTTCTCGCCGGTAGCGAAGATTAAGTCTATTAGGGTTATGTTAGCCATTGCAGCATTTCATGATTATGAAATATTCTAAATGGATGTCAAAACCGCTTTCCTTAATGGAAAGTTGGCTGAGGATGTGTACATGAATCAGCCAGAGGGTTTTGTAAGTGCAGAGTACCCTAATAGAGTATGCAAGCTTGATAAATCCATTTATGGATTAAAACAAGCATCTCGTAGCTGGAATCTTTGTTTTGATGAGAAGGTAAAAGAGTTTGGCTTCTCGAGAAGCGAAGATGAGTCTTGCGTGTATGTCAGAGCTAGTGGGAGTATAGTTAGCTTCTTGGTACTGTATGTAGATGACATACTACTCATAGGAAATGACATCCTAACCTTGCAGGAGGTTAAGTCCTGGCTTGGGAAGTGCTTTGCTATGAAGGACCTAGGGGAGGCTACCTATATCCTAGGGATAAGGATATTAAGAGAAAGGAGTAGAAGACTAATTGGACTTAGTCAGAGTATCTACTTGGATAAGGTGTTGAAAAGGTTCAACATGGAGAATTCCAAGAAAGGAGATTTACCGATCCAAAGCAATACCAAACTGAGTAAGACTCAGAGTCCGAGTACAGAGGCATAGATAGCTGAGATGAGCCAATTACCGTATGCTTCCACAGTTGGCTCGATCATGTATGTTATGACTTGTACCCGTCCTGATGTGGCATTTGCTTTGAGCATGGTCAGCAGGTATCAGGGGAACCCTGGCAAGGCTCATTGGACAGCGGTAAAGAACATTCTCAAGTACCTGTGGAGGACTAAGGATTGGGTCCTTACCCTTGGTGGCAGTGATGACTTGAGAGTATTAGGGTATAGTGATGCTGGTTTTCAGACTGATAGGGATAATTTCCGCTCTCAGTCGGGCTGGATCTTTACCTTAAATGGAGGGGCAATTTCTAGGAAGAGTTCCAAACAGGAAACGGTGGCTGATTCGACTTGTGAATCAGAGTATATAGCATCGAGTGAAGCAGCGAAGGAGGAAATATGGCTAAAGAACTGATGGGTTTTGAGCATTCTAACACTTCCTAAGTGTACATGCAACCCTAATAACCTTGGATCTATGTTTGTCTAATTATCATGCAAAGTTGAATTCCAAGGTTATATTCCTATCTAGCATACATGGGGAACAATTTTAACATAAAGTATAGATAGAATAACTTACCTTGTTGTTGTTTGTGTTCCTTGAAACCTTGTGAGCCTAGCACCCCAAGTGTGATGCCTCAAATGCTTCACACAACACCAAATGCTCTTGGAAGAACTTATGAGAGAACACACACTTCTCAAAATCGGCCAAGCCCTCTTGTTTCTTAGTGTAGCCGATTTTAGGTGGAGAACATGTTTCTTATATAGTGTTGACACATCTAGGGTTAAACCCTAATGTGTCATGACTTTTCATTTCCATGACCCATGGGTTTGTAACTCCCATGGAGCATCCATGGAGCATCCTATGGGTGGAACCCAACTTGATAGTCCATGGAGCCTTTTAGCCCACTATACAAGATATGGATGATTTACATAATCAACCCATATATTTAATTAGTTATCTTTTGATCACATAATTAATTCTAAATTAATTCTTGATCAAACTAATCAAGTAATATTATTAATATATTAGAACTTATAATATATTAATAATCTCCAAGTGTTATTTCTCTCATTTAGTCTATCCAATTGCATGATGCCATGCAACCCAAATGGACCATGCCGGGTCGGGTCAAGTACATACCAGAAATAGTTATGGACTTAGACACCTTATCCAACGGTCTCCCACTTGGATAAGTCTAATAACTATTACTGCAAATATGACTTCAGGAACCGATCGGCAATCGTAGCTCTTTACAAGGTTTCTCGAAACTGAGAAGATGATGGTACGCCATTTAAGATAAGTGATCATATAATCCTCTGTTCTAGATATCAGTCGGACAAATACATGGAACAATGTCTTACTTATTGTCCAACAATTTGTTTCCCGATTTTCGATTTTGTTTGACAAAGAACTTCATTGAACACATCAATTTTAGTTCTGACCGGGCCCGGTACATAGGTCAAAACAAAATCATCGAGGGGCCCAGATATCAGCTTCTAATCCAAGAAGGAACAGATAAACTTCGACTCATATGTTTGTTCTACTACTCATTGAATTACACACAAGAGCGCGATTTATAACATCGAGTTACCAATGTATTTTTTCGTACAATCAATGCATAACCAACTTGTAAGTAACAAATCATATCTCTAGGTTTAAAGACTTATATGATATTACCGTCTCATGATCACTCGAGATAGAATTCCATGAAGTGATTCCAGTGAGCGTGGGTTGAGTCCAATGCTCAGAACTTATGAGCACTCATGATTGTTGTAGCCTTGTCCAAGACCTCTACAACCAAACATGACAGTCTTGATTCATACCTACTTCCGACATATGACCGACTGTGGAGGTTTGAATAATATGTTATACCAAACAAAATTACTCTGGAAGTCAAAACATGCAAAAGAAATATAGTAAACGATCGACAAGAGATAGCAACACTTTACTCATAAATAAAACACTTTTATTCATCATCAAATGTCAATTACACTTTACAAATTTCGAGGTTATCTAACTACTAAGTCTAATATCATCCTTCAGCCCTATGCTCCGAGCATGCTGGAGATGCTTAACCCGAGTCAGTCCCTTCGTGAGGGGATCTGCCGGATTCTCATCTAATGATACCCTCTTTTCCACGAGGAGTCCTTCTTCGATCCGATGTCTGATGAAATGGTATTTTCTGTCGATGTGTCTGGATCTCCCGTGATCCCTTGGTTCCTTGGCTAAGGCAACTGCACTATTGCTATCACAGAAAATTTCCATTGGCTCTTTAATAGCTGGTACAACTCCAAGGTCTCCAATGAAGTTCCTCAGCCATAACGCCTCCTTTGCCGCCTCGCTAGCTGCAATATAAGTAGAATCTGCCACTGTCTCTTGCTTGGAACTCTTCCAAGAAATTGCTCCTCCATTTAGGGTAAAGACCCAGCCCGACTGAGAGCAGAAGTTATCCCTATCAGTCTGGAAGCTAGCATCACTATACCCTACAACTCTCAAGTCATCACTCCCACCGAGGGTAAGGACCCAGTCCTTAGTCCTTCGTAGGTATTTGAGAATATTCTTTACCGCAGTCCAGTGTGCCTTGCCAGGGTTCCCCTGAAACCTGCTAACCATGCTCAGGGCAAAAGCTACATCAGGTCGAGTACACGTCATAGCATACATGATCGATCTTACAGCCGAAGCATAAGGTACTCGACTCATTTGTGCTATCTCAGCCTTAGTGCTAGGGCTTTGTGTCTTACTCAGTTTGGCGTTACTCTGGATGGGCAACTCTCCTTTCTTGGAGTCTTGCATTCTGAATCTCTTCAGAACCTTATCCAAGTAGGTACTTTGACTAAGTCCAATTAGTCTTTTACTCCGGTCTCTCAAGATCCTTATCCCTAAAATATAGGCAGTTTCACCAAGGTCCTTCATAGCAAAACACTTTCCAAGCCAGGACTTTACTTACTGCAGGGTTGGAATGTCGTTTCCTATGAGTAGTATGTCATCCACATACAATACCAAAAAGCTAACTACACTCCCACTAGCCTTGACATACACACAAGATTCATCTTCACTCCTAGAAAAGCCAAATTCCTTGACCTTTTCATCAAAGCAAAGATTCCATCTGCGAGGTGCTTGCTTTAATCCATAAATGGATTTCTCAAGCTTACACACTCTATTAGGGTACTTGTTGCTGACAAAACCCTCTGGCTGACTCATGTAAACATCTTCAGCCAACTTCCCATTAAGGAAAGCGGTTTTGACATCCATTTGCCAAATTTCATAGTCATGAAATGCGGCTATGGCTAACAGAACCCGAATAGACTTAATCTTGGCTACCGGAGAAAAGGTCTCATCATAATCCACTCCAGGAATTTGAGAGAAGCCCTTTGCAACCAGTCTAGCCTTATAAGTGTGTACTTTACCATCCATGTCGGTCTTCTTCTTGAAGACCCATTTGCACCCTACAGTCTTTCGACCTGGTACATTCTCAACCAAGTTCCAAACTTGATTGTCATACATGGATTGTATCTCGCTATCCATAGCCTCTTTCCATTTAGCAGACTCGGGGCCTGCCATGGCTTCCTCGTAGCTGTTAGGGTCATCTTGACTTACTAGTGTTCCATCACTAATAAGTGTCTCACCTTCTGCAGTAATATGGAATCCATAGTAATGCTCAGGTGCACTCCTAACTCTCGTGGAACGCCTCAGAGGTACAGATTCGTCAATTGGCTCAACAGGAGTTTCCTCCTCAAGTTGAGGGCTAGAGTTTGAAGTTCCTTCACCACTTGACTCTTGAATTTCTTCAAGATCAACTTGCCTCCCACTGTCTCCTTGGCTTATAAACTCTCTTTCTCGAAAGACTCCTCTTCTTGCTACAAAAACCACATTGTCACTAGGTCTGTAGAAGAGGTAACCAAAGGATTGCTGTGGGTAGCCGATGAAAATACACCTCTCGCTTCGGGGCTCGAGCTTATCATGAGTCTCGTGTCTCACGAAAGCCTCGCAACCCTAAATCTTGATATGGTCTAGTTTAGGTACTTTACCAGTCCACATCTCGTGAGGAGTTTTGGCAACTTTCTTTGTAGGGACTAGATTAAGGATATGGGCGGCAGTCTCTAAGGCATACCCCCAGAATGAGATTGGTAGCGAAGCTCGACTTATCATGGAACGAACCATGTCCAACAAGGTTCGATTACGCCTCTCAGCCACACCATTCAACTGCGGTGTCCTGGGAGGTGTCAATTGTGAGACAATCCCACATTCCCTTAGATAGTCGAGGAACTCTGAACTAAGATACTCACCACCCCGATCGGATCGAAGCATCTTAATGTTCCTACCCAATTGATTCTCGACTTCCTGTTTAAATTCCTTAAACTTCTCGAAAGTCTCTGACTTATGCTTGATTAAGTAGACATATCCATATCTACTGTAATCATCAGTAAAAGTCAAATAATAACGATTAGCATCCCTTGTGGCATGTTTGAATGGCCCACACACATCCGTGTGTATAAGGTCCAACAAACCTTCACCCCTTTCACACGAGCCTGTGAAGGGTGACTTTGTCATTTTTCCAAGTAAGCACGATTCACAACTATCATTTGACTTTAGGTCAAACGACTCCAAGACTCCATCTTTTTGGAGTTGGCCTATGCGTTTCTTGCTTATATGTCCAAGACAACAATGCCATAATGATGCTTTATCTAAGTTATTATTATTAGTAGAATCAATACACAAAACATTATTTCCTAAGTTATCTACAACAGATACAGCTTCATACACACCATCACAAGGTAATGCTTTAAAATAAAGTACATTATTAAAGAAAGCATTAATCGAACCAACTTCATTATCAAATGAAAAGGTGAAACCTTGTTTGTACAATGCATGAAAGGAAATAATATTTCTTGCCATTTCTGGCGAATAACAACATTTATTCAAATCTAAATTTAACCCACTACTTAGCGATAAAGTATAAACTCCAATCTTGGTGACAGGTGTAACTTTCCTGTTTCCCATGATTAAGTTTATTCTTCCTTGCTCCACATTCTAACTTCTTCCTAGTCCCTGCAAGTCACAACAAATATGAATACCACAACCGGTATCAAGGACCCAAGATTTCGAATGGGGTGAGTTATTAGAAATGATAGTGTAAATACCTGCATGGTTGGGTTTAACGTTCCCATCCTTCACATCCTGCTAGTACTTTGGGCAGTTCCGCTTCCAATGAGATTTTTCATGGCAATAGAAGCATTCAGCCTCTTTTGGGTCAGAAGAAGGAGTAATGAAACCTTTCTTGGTTCCACTTGAAGAAGAGCCATCAAGGGTCCGAGCCTTGGTACCCTTCAAAGATCTCTTTCTCTTCCTCCCTCGACTTTTCCCGATTGCCAAAACCGGAGTTGAGTTTGGAGTAGGAGTGATAGCAACCGACTTCCCCTTAAGACCTGTTTCTGCGGTCTTGAGAAGTCCCTGAAGTTTGCTGAGGGTGACCTCTTCCTTGTTCATGTGATATGTCATGCGGAATTGATCATAGCACGATGGTAAGGAGTGCAAAATGATATCTATTGCAAGCTCCTCAGGGAAGTTCACATTAAGCTTCAGCAAACGATCCACATACCTTTGCATTTTCTGCATGTGGCTTGTGACGGAATCTCCGTCCTTCATCATGGTTGTTATCATGGAGCAGATGACTTCGTACCTCTCTTGTCGTGCACTTTGATGGTATCTTTCCATCAAATCTTGGTGCATTTCATAAGGGTAGAAATCCTCATAAGACTTTTGGAGTTCAGCTGTCATTGTGGCCAACATGATGCAAGCCACCTTGGTTGCATCTCTTTCATGAGTATGAAAGTCAGCAATCTCCTGGGGAGTTGCAGTGGACTCATCAATTTCCTTAAGCTCCTTGTCAAGGACATATTCTTTTTCCTCGTAGCGGGTAATCATCCTGATGTTTCTGATCCATTTATTGAAGTTGAATCCATCAAAGGTGACTTTCCCACACAGACTCATAAGAGTAAAGGAGCCATTAGGATTCGAGCCAGAAGCATTATTTGAAGACATCTGAAAGAGAAGAACAAGTTTAGTATAGATTTAAGAGAGTCCTTAATAAAACACCCAAATGTAATATTAAGGCTAGGATCCAATCACAATATAATATAACTTAGAAGAGGTATGCCGTAATCTAAGCTATACCATATTTGAAAGGTAGGTGAATGACGATTCACCAATTTCCACCATGAAAACCGAAATATTAGATATTTAGTTTTATTGGTTTTAGAAATTCCTAGATTCTTTGAGATCCAATGAACTTTTCAAAGGCATGTTTCAATCTCGAGAGTGCCCTCCAGGTTTTGTGACTTGGATACCAAGGATCACAAAATGAGGTGTGAAGTAACCATGCAAATCACTTGGTACCCTTAAAGTTTATCACTCAATCGATGTGCCGGTAAACCACACACGCTCCACCGATACTATAATAAACCTTAAGTCACCCTTTACCTACCTTGTTAAGTCCAAGTTAGTGTGCCGGTTAACCACACACGCTCTACCAATGACTTCGACAAAGTGTAAAGTGTAATTTCATGGATTAGCACCTTATTCACATTTTCCTAAAGTAACTAAGATTGGGAATTTAATAAAACATTTAGTTACTTTATTATATTCATCATACTTTGAATGAGAATTTATAAGTCCTTGTCTTACCCGTTCGGCTAACGACCCTCCACCAGTCAAGCAAGCGGTGGGTGAGAGTAAACACCCATTAAGTCACCATTTTATAGGCAACAACCTTATACCCACCTTATAGACCGGCTTCGTGAATGAGGCGTACTAGCGGTAAGACGACTTTATTCTTATACATATATATATAATTATTAAATCATCATAATATAAGTATAAGGGTTGAATTTTAACTTTTAAAATTCTAGGGGTTGGAACTTAAAGTTTTAACTTAACTTTACTTGTTCCAAAACTTGAGGGCAAGTTTTGTAACTTTCAAAACTTTTCATTTCTTGTAACTTATGAGTTTAATAGAGTAATAAAATGAAGACTCTTCATTTTTCTAACTCTTGTGTTTTTTAATGGTTTTAATTCAAGTGTGACTCTTGTTTTTCCATAACTTAAGGATAAGTTATGGACTCCATTAAAACACATTATGATCAAGAATTAATCTACCACATAGGTTACAAATAATTCCTATGATCATCTAAAACATCATAAGAACAAGAACATGAATATGAACACAATCAAAAATTACATTTAAAACTTTGTAATTTTGATAACTAGTTGTTGTAAATGAATTAGCAAAGACATTACACCACCAAAAACAAGTTTTCAATTACCAAAACAGTTTAGGGTAATGTTTCTAATTCATTTCCAGCAACTAAATCGAAATTCTGCAATCAGTCGACCCTACTCGCCGAGTGCATGAACTCACTCGCCGAGTTGGTTGAAGATACTCATGAACTCGACGAGTCCCCCCTATAGACTCGACGAGTCCATTCGCAGACAGCAAGATTTCCGATTCTGTTTTCAACTTTTAAGCACAAATAAGAGCAAACAAGCCTAGGCTCTGATACCACTGATGGGTTTTGAGCATTCTAACACTTCCTAAGTGTACATGCAACCCTAATAACCTTGGATCTATGTTTGTCTAATTATCATGCAAAGTTGAATTCCAAGGTTATATTCCTATCTAGCATACATGGGGAACAATTTTAACATAAAGTATAGATAGAATAACTTACCTTGTTGTTGTTTGTGTTCCTTGAAACCTTGTGAGCCTAGCACCCCAAGTGTGATGCCTCAAATGCTTCACACAACACCAAATGCTCTTGGAAGAACTTATGAGAGAACACACACTTCTCAAAATCGGCCAAGCCCTCTTGTTTCTTAGTGTAGCCGATTTTAGGTGGAGAACATGTTTCTTATATAGTGTTGACACATCTAGGGTTAAACCCTAATGTGTCATGACTCTTCATTTCCATGACCCATGGGTTTGTAACTCCCATGGAGCATCCATGGAGCATCCTATGGGTGGAACCCAACTTGATAGTCCATGGAGCCTTTTAGCCCACTATACAAGATATGGATGATTTACATAATCAACCCATATATTTAATTAGTTATCTTTTGATCACATAATTAATTCTAAATTAATTCTTGATCAAACTAATCAAATAATATTATTAATATATTAGAACTTATAATATATTAATAATCTCCAAGTGTTATATCTCTCATTTAGTCTATCCAATTGCATGATGCCATGCAACCCAAATGGACCATGCCGGGTCGGGTCAAGTACATACCAGAAATAGTTATGGACTTAGACACCTTATCCAACAAGAACTTCATCGGAGACCTTGGAGTTGTACCAGCTATTAAGGAACCTATAGAGATTTTCAGTGACAACAATGGTGCGGTTATCTTAGCCAAGGAACCAAGAGATCTTGGCAGATCCCAACACATTGACAGAAAATATCACTTCATAAGACACAAGATTGAAGAAGAACTCCTTGTGACAAGGAGGATATCATCGGATGAGAATCCTGCAGATCCCCTTACGAAGGGACTGATGAGGGTTAAGCATTTTCAGCATGCGAGACGCATCGGGCTGAGGGACGATATTAGTTTTACAGATTAGATAGTTTTCCTGAAGCTTGTAAAATGTAATCGACGTTTGATGATGAATAAAATTTGTGATTTATTTATGAGTAAAGTGTTACTATCATTGTCAATTATTTACTATTGTTTCAGTTTTGCATGTTTTGACTTCCAGAATAATTAATTTATTCAAACCTCCACAATCGATCATACGTCGGAAGTAGGTATGAATCAAGATTGTCATGAATTGGGTTTGTAGATACCTTAAAGGTGTTTAGACATGGCAATGGTTGCTGCAACATTCATGAGTACTCATAAGTTATGAGTATTGGTATAAACCCACGCTCACTTGTATCACTTCATGGAATTTATCTCGAGTGATCGTGAGACGATAACATCATATAAATCTTTAAACCTAGAGATATGAGTTGTTACCTATGAGTTGGTTGTGCATTGATTGCACGTAAACACATCAGTAACTTGATGTTATAAAACGTCCCTTTGTGTACAATTCAATAAGTAGTAGAACAAGCATATCAGTCGAAGTTTATCTGTTCCTTCTAGAAATAGAAGCGATATCTGGGCCCCTCGATGATTTCGTGTTGACCCATGTACCAGGCCTGGTCAGAACTAAACCGATGTGTTCAGTGAAGTTCTTCGTCAAACAAATTGGAAAATCAAGAAAAAACTGCTAGACAATAAGCAAGACATAGTTCCATGTGTTTGTCCGGCTGATATCATGAGAACAGAGGATTATGTGATCACTTATCTAAAATGGCGCTTCATAGTTCGACAGAGTCTTCATAGTTCGAGGGAGTTTTCAAGAGCTACGATTGCTGGTTGGTTCCTGAAGTTATAGGCAAATACAGTTATTAGACTTATCCCAGTCGGAGTCTATTGGATAAGGTGTCTAAGTCCATAAGTTATTTGGTATATACTTGACCCGACCGACATGGTCCATTTGGGTTGCATCTCATCCAAACTATTATGGATAATTTTATGAGAGTTATACACATATGTTTATTAATATATTATGAGTTATAATATATTAATATGAAGTTACATTATTTAATTAGTTTTAGTCTTAAATTAATTATGAATTAATTTAGAGATTAAAAGGAAGACTAATTAGATTATGGGCTATTTGTTTTATATAGTGTGGGCTAATACTCATTTGTTAATGGGCTAGGCTTATGTGGAAGTCCATGGATGATCCATGGAGCTTTTAACCCATGGATCCTTGGAAAGGAAAAGACATGGGTTATTAGGGTTTCACCCTAACCATGCACATTATATAAGCATGCTTATGGAGAATGAAATGGAGCCTAAGAGAAAACTAGTGAACTAGTGTGTGTGTGTGCATGTGTGTGGCCGATTTTATACAAGGTGTATACTCTCTCAAAGTTTTCCAAGAGTTTGTGGTGTTTGTGATTCCATTTGAGGCATTCACACTATTGGTGCTTGGCCCTCAAACTCCTTTGAACCAAACTCACCAAAAGGTATGTAATCTCTTCTAACTCTTTTATGTTGAAATGTTCCCCATGCCATGTTAGATAGGTTATAAACCTTGGAAAATTATTATTTTGCATGTATTTAGACAAACATAGATCCAAGGTTTATTAGGGTTGCATGCACACTTAGGAAGTGTTAGATTGCTCAAAACCCAATAGTTTCAACATTCAAAATTTTCTCGTTTCACCTAATGATATCAGCCAGGAGATACCCTCAAGAATTCAACGCGATAATCTGATTGAAAACGTCATTGGTCAATTGGGCGATGGAGTTAAAACTAGAAGTCAGAATGGAGATGTTAATGCATGTCTCTATTCTTGCTTTATCTCTCAAATAGAGCCTAAGAACATTGAAATGGCTTTGAATGAGACCAGTTGGGTAGATGTTATGCATGAGGAGCTGAATCAATTTGAGAAGCTTGGGGTTTGGAAATTTGTTGAGTTACCGAAGGGCAAAAAGTCTCTTGAAACACGTTGGGTCTATTGAAACAAGCAAGATGATTCCGGAGTCATAGTACGAAATAAAGCAGGATTGGTGGTTCGCAGGTTCAGACAGATCGAGGGTCTTGGCTACACTGAGTTTTATGCTCCACTAGCTCGTTTGGAGGCTATTTGTATCTTCCTTGCATATGCTTCCTACATGAACTTCACGGTTTACCAATTGGATGTCAAGACAACCTTCTTGTATGGCAAGTTGAAGGAAGAAATCTATGTTGACCAGCCCCATGGGTTCGTTAACTCGATGTTTCCTAATCATGTCTACAAGTTGGACAAGGCGTTGTACGGGTTACATCAATCTCCTCGAGCGTGGTATGCGACTCTCACAAAGCATTTTGCTTGAGCATGGATATTCTCGTGGCACTATCGATCAAAATTTGTTCATAAATCATGTGGGTAAGGATCATATTCTAGTCCAGATCTACATTGACGACATTATCTTTGGGTCTACTAGTACACAAATATGTAAAGAGTTTGAAGGCGTTATGAAAAAGAGGTTTGAGATGAGTTCATTGGGTGAGATGACCATGTTTCTGGGGCTTCAGGTCAAACAAAATTCAACCGGAATCCTGCTCCATCAAGCTAAGTATGTGGAGGATATTCTTGAGAAGTTCAGGGTTCAAGACGTAAAACCTGCATCGACGCCGATGGCTGAAAGACCCCTGCTGAATCCAGATACTGATGGAGAATCCGTAGATCAGACTCACTACAGATCGATGATCGGATCGTTGATGTCTTACTGCAAGTTGTTCAGAAATGATGTTTGTAGTGTGTCAATGCACACATTATCAGGCTAATCCTAAACTTTCATATCTTATTGTTGTCAAAAGAATCTTTCGGTATATCAAAGGCAGCCCAAAATTGGGTCTTTAGTATCGAAAAAATTCCGAATTTGATTTATATGCTTTTGCTAACAGTAATTATGGAGGTTGTGAGCTTGACAGAAAATCTACATCAGGAGGGTGTCAATTTCTTGGAGATAGGCTGGTGTCATGGCAGTGCAAGAAACAACATACCGTCTCAACCTCAACAGCAGAAGCGGAATATGTTGTTGCACCTGCTTGTTGCTCTTAAGTTATCTAGATCCAACATCAGCTGTTGGATTACTGTTTGAATTATCTAGAAACCCCCATTTACTGTGATAATGAAGTTGTGATTCAAATTGCTAAAAATCCTATCCAACATTCCAAAACCAAGCACATTGATATCAAAATTCATTTTATCAGAGTTTGTTATGAGCGTTCGCTCATCCGGCTGGAACAGGTTCCCACTGTTAATAATGTGGTGGATCTGTTCATCAAGCCTTTTAACAAAGCTCAGTTCGATGTGACTATGAGATTTTTGAAAATGATTCATTTTGAGGATTAAGTTTTTTTATTTTTTTTATTTTATTTTTTATTTTATTTTATTTTAGGTTAAATTAGTTTAAATTTGCGCATTGTTTTTTATTTCATTCTCACCCATGCACAAATTTAGGGCGAGAAATAAACAAAAATCCAAAAACAATAAAAAATTCAGAAAATTAAAAAATATGTTGCTGGTAGATTTGGTTGTAGGTAATGTGCAGGGAAGTGATATTATCAAGTGATAACAGGCAATCTGAATCCACGTAACGTATCAAAATTAAATTGTCTGCGCTCTGTGTTCGATGCATTGGTAGACACGAAAGATTCTAAATGGACTTGACTAGGAAAAGTTGAACTTAAGGAATTCAAGGACTTGATAAATCTTGAAATAGTTGAATCCGTTTAGACTGACAATACGACGGTCGGATAGGTTGAGCAGGGATATATATATATATATATATATATATATATATATATATATATATATATATATATGGCAATCTACTAGTCACATTAAAAGAACCCGTATCTAGAACTGCGGATTAACTTTTCCTCTATGTGCGGATTATGTCCTTAATTCCAGTATTGATGGGGTGACTAGGGAATTCCGATAAATTAGGTCTGTAGAAGGTTATTTTCTTTCTTTTCTGTCTGTTAGTCATATGTTACCTCCACTGAGTGATCAATAGATCCGACTTGGACTGTAACATATACAACTCTGTTCTTCTACATCCTTTATTTATGCAGTTCTTTCTATCTGTTAGCCACATATTGTCTCCTTTGTGTGACTTACAATCCGACCTGGTACACAGTATATGCATCATTCTTCTTCTTAATCCCTCTGGAACTTCAGTTAGTTATATGTTTCACCCTCTGCGTGATTTGAAGAGATCTCACCTGGTGTATAGCATATGCATTCTAAATCTATCTTCTCTCTCAATAATTGTCTGCTCACCCGATGTAAGGAGTATTCTGGAAGTCCTTGATTATTGGAGCATATCAGGAAGCGGGAAACATGTTCTAGTACAATTAAAACTGAACAATTTGAAATTGTCTGTAGATCTCGCTGCTCAATTTAGGTGGACAACAATATCCCCGGTCGTCAGCTAAATAGTCTTTAGGAAATTTATCTAAGAACATAGGATCAAAAATGTCATGTCTTTATTAACTTGTCCAAATTTATCACAATTTTTTGTGTTTAAGTGGATCACAATACCGATGTTCGGCCAGACATAAACATGAGGGTGAAGGTACCGACAAGTGAATTAAGGTTGTCTAACAACTTTGATCCTTGAGTCACAAAATTATATTTAGTGTTAGTTGAGATAAGTTTAGTCGTATTGTATTTTATATTTTATATTTTATATTTTATTTTTTATTTTTAATTTTAGTTTTTATGTATTTTATTTTATTTTTATAATTATAAAAATTTTAAAATTTTAAATTTTTAGAAATTATTTTATTTTTAAAAGGTGGGTTTACAGCCGGGTATAATCGCAAAGGGTATAAAAGGTGGATTGTGCATTATACTCTCTGGAAGACAGGTAAAACCGCAAAGGGTATAAAAGGTGGTTTACAGCCAGAAACCCTTTCACTCTTCACTTTTCCATTTTCGGCCGCAAAGTCTCTCCTTTTTCTTTTTCATCTTCGAATTTTTTTTTCTTGTTTTGTAAAATTGCTCGGTGAATCTCAAAGGTAGGTCAAAACCGACCATAAATATGTGATTATCTCATCAAATCGACGGGTTTTGGGGCTTCAATTCAAGAAAAATCATCTGTCGGAGCTTACGTCTGAAGCTTACAGCCCGGGAGCTTACAGCTGTAAACTCCGTTTGAGGCCCTGAGCTTACGGCCACGAGTTGACGGCCGTAAACTCTAGGTTGACCGTAAACTCCAGTTTGGTCAAAATGATTTTTAGGGCCAAAATTAAATCAATTAATTAAGAAAACTTAAAACATTAATTTCTCAAATATCTTTGTTTTTCTTACTTGGCTCGATTTAGTGCAGATCAAATGGCTAACTTGAAATTTGCGGATATGCATAACTTGGCTATCGTGCTGGCTGGTCCTCCTGCAGCACATGGAGAATTCAAGTCAATGATCCACAGGTTGAGAGACTGCTGTTTGGCTTCTGCTATCACTGTGAATCCTGTGGTTTATCAGAATATAATCAGGGAATTCTGGCAGACTACTAAAATGAAAAGAGATGATAATGGAACAGTCATTGTTGATAAAGTTGTGAAAGGATGCAAGATTGTGATTATTGAACAATTTATAAGACAAGCTCTGCTGATTGATGACCAAACTAATTTTCCTACTGAAATTGGGATAGAAGATGCCCAAAAGGTACTTAAGAAGATGGGTTACGAAGGCACTTTTCCTCCCACAGTGAAGAAGCTTCTGCCACCATATTGGAGATTCCTGGCTCATGACTTTGTGAGCTGCATTTCTGGCAAGAGGTCTGGCGCTGATGAGATATCTCTAGGGAACACTGGAGCCATAGCATCTCTCGTTACAGGGATAGACTTCAAATTCTCAAGGTTTATCTTGGATGAGTTCGTGGTGAACATCAACCCAATAACCTGAGATACTTTCTTGATGTATTCGAGGTTCATCCCAATGTTTATTAACATTCAATTTCCTGAGATGGTCAAGGAGGGTGAAACCCTAGATATGAAGTCACTCGGCCCTCACACTGTTGGGCTTATAAAGCAAAATTGAAAGGGTAAAGTCATTTTCCAAGGATTCCATTTGCTTGTAAAGTTTGGAAAATTTGCTGAATTAAATGAAAGCTCTGAGTCTCATGGATCGTCTGATAAAATATCCTTTGAGCCTGCTTCTTTAGGAAGGATGATCTCAGAAGATAAAGCTATCACAGTGTCAGAACATGATGAAGAAAGAGAAGATACAATAGTTCCCATTGTAGTTGTGGCTGAGGAACATGATCTGACATCAGTTCCAGTACAAAGTGATTACAATGAAGGGTCCTCCAAGATTGTGATTGAAACTGACTTATATGAAGATCTTGATCTCACTGGCTTCGATAGGGATGAAATTCCGGTGAATTTTGGAAGCAATGAAGATTACTTGTCAACTGAAAATCTCAACTCGCTACTTGACAATATCGATGATTTTGCTCATCCAGCAATGGAGATACAGGACTTTGATGATGTTCTTGAATCAACGCCTTCACTACCAAACAAGTGGTTGAAACATCAACTCCTATGGTGACGGTCTCAGGGAATCATCCCCTTGACATTGTTTCTCCTACTACAGAACCACTTCAGAGTGATCATACAACAACCCAAACCTCTCAACCTCCTCTGAAAAAGAAGAAGAGGTGATCCCAGGCAGGGAATTCTTGATTCTGATATACTTCAAGACCTCCAAATTCCTCCAACCACTACTCCTGTTATTGTCTCATCAGAACCTATCAGTGAAGGCCCTAGCACCACGCATAAAGCTGGCGGATCTTCTACTCCAACATGATTCTCTCCTTCCCGGCCAGATCTTGATGTTGCCTCCATGAAGTTGGCCCTGCATTTGGATTAGGAACAAGGTTCAGTGCCTTCCCCCAGAGCCAAAGGAATTTCGTTTAGGGAAGGTATCACAGGAGAAGACAATCCTTCTATTGTTGAGCTCCAAAAAGAAATAAGCGTGCTAAATCAAAAGAACATTGAGCTTGACATTAAGGTGGCTGATCTTATGAGTGAAAATATCATGCTCAAGACTCAAGTGTTTGATCTTGAAGAAGATAAGACTTTAAAGACTAATCAGATCTCCAATCTTTAGACTCACTTTGGTCTCCTCATAGCTTTTTATTTTGACTTGAAAAAGAAACTGGCAGAAGAATTTGGTGACAAGTTTAAGTCCACTGTTGATGAATCATGTATGTTTCTGCCATCTCAAGACCCTCCGTTTGTTCCACCATCTGCTCAATCATCTCGCGTTGTAGATCGTTTTGAGGTAGAGCCTGTTCAAGCTCCTAATTTCATGGATATTAAATGTGCTAGACTTGTTGAATCTGCTGAGAAGGGACAACTTTTGTTTAAGAAGAGGTCGGATCTAAATACACCTGGGAATCAACCAAAATTCACTGTTATTGATCTCGAAGAAAAACGTTTTAGAGATACATACAATGATAGGACCAGAATTATCTCTTGGGGATTTCATGTGGATTGTGAGAAGAAAGAGTGGCAACATAGAACTGTACAAAGACTATCATGACTTCCATTCCTGGACTAGGGTTGATCTTTCATAATTATATCGAGCTCATTTTGCTAATCCCTCTCAAGATCCAAAGGCAACTCACTTCAAGATCTTCTTGGAAGGCCAAGTGAAGAAAGGCTTTCCAGCAATGAAGACTGCAAAGTCTATTATCAAGCAATATCCTGATGTGATTGATCCCAAGACTGGTCATCCACTTCAAGCTATGATGTGGCCTGCTACCAGTCAGGTTAAGCAAATCTTGGTGCTTCAAAACTATCCAGATAGATCCTTAAGCTCCATGCTTTAATGGGTGTTTGACGAAACAAAAGCCTCCGTTGTCATCAAGCTTAAAGATGGATGCATTCGTCTATATGACCGGAGAGATTTGTTCCAGTTCAGGAAATGGGATATCCATCAACTGAGTCTTCATCAGATTAAAGTTACCGATGAAATTTTTGAGCAAGCTGCCAAAGAGTATACGTCGATGGTTGCAGATATTATCAGCAAACGAATGTGGAACGAAGCAATGGGGAAGTCAGACGTGCTGGTGATCGACAAAGACTGAATCCAAGCTAGCCCCAAACCAAGGGGAGATTGAAGGGTTCAATTAATGGTTTGGTCTAGGCTTTCAGTTGTAATAGTTCTTTCGAGCATTTTTGGTGTAATAGTAGGTCAAATTAGGGTTCACGGTTAGTGGTGAGTTTACGGCCATAAACTAGTTTATGACCGTAAACCCAGTTTTCGGCCCATGTTTTGTTTGCGGTCATTGTCCCCTATAAATAGAGGTTGTGTAGGTCATTATCGGTTGTTGATACCACATAGAGTTAACGGCTATAGAGAGCACGTTTTACCAGATGTTTTAAGCAATAAAAGCATGTGCAAGCTTGTTTCAATTTTGTTTCTACTCCGATTCTTATTCTATTTGATTGTTTGTTTGCTTGATCATTGGTAAAGATCCGTTTTAGGACCTTAAATTGGAACACATACACCATAAAATCTAAGTGTCATAAGGTTTCTCTCCGATTCATGAAAATGATGGTGAGGAAATGCTTTCACTATGTAGATTTTAGGCAGATAGCAATTGTGATGTTTGCATTCTCAAAGTCGTTAGTGGAGCGTGTGTGGTTAACCAACACACTAACATGGACTTGTTAGGAATGGAAAAGGTCTAAACAATTGAGACTATGATTACGGTATCCCTTTTCATAGTTCTGAAATTGTTTAGACACACATGTGAGCTATCTAAGGAAAGGTGTGTGATATTGATAAAGTTTTATCAAAGCATTTCGTATAGGAAGTATGAACTTTGGTAAGAAAGTGAATAAGGTATTGATTTCTAGAAGTCCAGCTGATTTCTGAGTACATGTCAAAGCTAGTGGGAGCATAAGTGTTATGCTAATAATCATCATGTTAGTGGGAACATGATAATTATGATAAGTGTTGAAAGTTAGCAATGTTAATTATAGAAAACAAAGTTTCAATTGGGAAAAAGTTGTTTTGCTATAATTAAGGGAGAGGAAATTGTACTTCATTTCAATTCTAAAAGCTTAGATTGAGGGTTTGATCATCTTTAGTCAAGGATATATATGAACTTTGTGTTGGAATGGCTCAACATAAGGAAATTCTATATATGGGTACGTTATTTACGTTCTAAAATTTGATTATGATTACGACATCCCTTCTCATAATCTGAATTATGAGAACTTGGCAAATAGAACTATTATAGCAAAAGGCTGGTCTAGTATCATGTCTTTATGAATCGTGTCCCATATGCTTTGGATATAGGATCGATTGCATGTGCTATAATATTCATCTATTCTAAATTTTTCTGAATGCCTAAAGCATTAAGAAGGAAAAAGTACTAGAACTAGATATGACTAAAATGATTAAGCAGTTGTCGAGGACAATCTAAGGTTTACCAAAGATTGGTTTCCCAGGGACAGTTGGAAGTATAATGTTAATTTTGTAAATACCATATTGACATATTTTGAAAAGAGGCAACTCTTGGTCAAGAGTAATAGTCAAAGGGGGAATATGGAAATGTTCTCATAGATGGAAGTTATTCATTAAATATGTGTAAGATTAGGAAACTTAATGCAAGAAGAATGTTCAAAAGCAATGAACTTTGAATATGAGACTTCGGTTCCATGGAGTTGGTCTCCATTGGAATACTCTGTAATGTATGTTGACAAGTCTTTGTGACTTTGTGCATAATCATTACAAGAGGACCAATGCATATAATTTTAGAATCTAACAGATTTAGGTAAATGGCAAGAATTTGGAATTCTTGCATTTGTACTAAGAAATTGGGATTGTGAAATGAGAATCATTGGAATTATGTTCAATCGATCTATTTTACAAAGTAAAGATCATAGACAAACATAGTGTGTATACTTGGTGTATGGCATGACTAATGCTTAGAAAAACATAGTGTACATGCTTGGAGCGTGGGACAACTATTGTTTTTAATTCAAGCATAAAGTTGATAGTTTGAAACCATGTGCAATGAATGTTGGGTAATCAATATGGTGATAAATAAAAGATGTTTTATTTATAATCATAAGTTCTGAGACCATATTGGATTTGATTATTCTTGTGTTTCACTTTGCATGTTTTGACTTCCAAAATAACTAGGTCGTTCTTCCTGAATGACTAAGTTATTCAAACCATCCACAGTCGGTCATATGTTGGAAGTAGATATGAATCAACACTGTCATGGGTTGGCTTGTAGAGGCCTAAGATGTTGGACAAATTTGTGTTATAACACTCATGAGTGCTCATAAGTTCTGAGTATTTGAGTCAACCCATCCTCATTGGAATCACTTCATGGATTTCATCATGAGTGATCATAAGATGATAATATCTTATTTTCTTCAAACCTAGAGATTAAGTTGTTACTATGATTTGGTTATACATTGATCGCACGAAACACATTGGTAACTTGTTGTTATGAAACGTGCCTTTGTGGATGATTCAACAAATAGTAGAACAAGCCATATGAGTCGAACTTTATACATTCCTTTTACCTTCAGGATAAAAGCAATAAATATGGGCCCCTTAATGATTTAGTGATGACACCCCGAAGTGCTTGTCCAAGCCAGGACTGATTTGATTTGTTCAATTAGCCGGTCGTCATAAATCAGAAATCGGGAAACAACAAATGGACAGAGATAATGATTTTAATCCATGTATCAGTCCATATGATATCTACAATGGAGGAATATATGATCCCTTATCTAATGGACAAGTCATTGACAAAGGTCAGAGTTCATCGACAAGGTTAGAGCTCGACAGTGGCTTTTGAGAGCTACGATTGCCAGTTGGTTTTTGAAGTCATACACAATAATAGTTTTAGACTTATCCAAGTGGGACACTAACAACGTAATTTCAAAATAATTTTTTTCACATTTTGAGAACACATTTCCATTCATAATAGTTATAAAAATGTCATTGTATCACATAACAGCCATTTACATCCCAAGATCATGATATGTAAAAATAAAACTCCTTATGTGCGTACTGATCAGGCCAGCGTCTTCCTGCGATCCTCACTGGTACCTGAAACACATAACACAACACTATAAGCATAAGTGCTTAGTGAGTTCCCTAAAATAGCACATACAACACATATGCCTTTCCAGGCCATAACTCTGTAGGATCTTCCAATCCAAGTGTCTCAGGGGACTTTCGTCCCGAATCTCGGTAGACCTTCCAATCCTACCCATATCGACCTTCCGGTTCGTAACCTCCTGACCTTCCAGTCCTTATCATACATAACATACATAACACATACATATCACATAACAGCAAATAGCACATACATCTCAAAGCATAAAAGAACTTCCGGTCACACATAGGTACCCTTCCAGGTACAATATAGTAAGAAGACTCACCTCGGTATCTCGGATAATCTTGCACTAGATCGCACTGGTCTAGTCCTCGCCTAAACACATAACAATACTCTCAAATAAATAACGGTTCTCAAAGACTAGATTAATTCCACTCTATGATTTCCACATAAGGGTAAAAGACCATTTTACCCCTCTCTGACCCAAAAGTCCAAAGGTTGACCAAAACCCTAAAAGTCAAAGAAAGTCAACAGAGGAGCAGTACATTGTGCGTACCTTCTCTATACGCGGGGCGTATGCCGAAGAACCACAATCGGGGTCTCAACCCCTTACGCTGCGCGTACTGAGAGTTACGCGCAACATAAGTCTCAGTTTCAATCACTCCATGGATTTTGGTCTTAAACGGTTAAGACACTCCTTCAACTCCCAGATCTGACTCTCCTTAAGCCTCTTATCCCATAAAGTCGGAACCTTTAAGCCTTGGTATGGCTGTAGAGGTCCTTACACTCTCTAACACCTTTCCTTTCTCCTCCAAAAGTCTAGATCTCATGCATGGCTTAATGTGTACGTCTAAGATTGCATTTTTGTGAACATACAACTCTTATAGTCCTGAAATATGATAGATCTAGGCCAATGGAGACCATTTGCTCATAAAGTCTCCATCTTAGGACCTAAAACCCTAGAAATTGGTCCAAGAAGCACACAACACAAAAAACAATGCAAGTTTTGAGCTTTTTACCTCAGGAAGAAGCTCCAACCTCTGAAAAGCTAGGATCTACTCTTTCCCACAAACTTCTAGCCTCCAAAATGACCTCTTATTCTTCTCCACCACCTTCAAATGACACTTGGAAGCTTAAAATACCAACACACTAGCAAGAAACGAAGGAGGACTCTCTTTTAGGGTTTCACTCTCTGGAATGGAGGCTAAGGTCAAGGACATAACATTCCTTTTATAGTGCTCAAGCCGCAAATTAGGGTTTGCACCTGGGCTCGCTATGCCCAGCGTAACTCTGGGTACGCCCAACATACCTAAGCGCGCGAGTATGCGCAGCGTACTCCTTTGTATGCCCATCGTACTCACCAGCCTAACTCTTTACTAAAGGGACTTAACTTACAACTTGGAAAAAGAAGAAGGGTTAATTAGCTTTATCTGAATTTCAGGATGTTACAGAAACTGTTGGATTAGTGTCTAAGTCCATAACTATATTTTGTATGTACTTGACCCGACTCGACATGGTCCATTTGGGTTGCATGGCATCATGCATTTGGATAGACTAAACTGAGAAAAATAACACTTAAGGTTTTGTAATTTATTATAAGTTCTAATATATTAATAAGATTATTTAATTAGTATTGATCAAGAATTAATTTGGAATTAATTAAGTGATAAAAAAGGAGACTAATTAAATATATGGGTTGATTGTGTATATCATCCATACTTGTATAGTGGGCTAATTCTCCATGGATTATCAAGTTGGGCTAAAACCCATAGGATGCTCCATGGTGTTTTTGTACCCATGGATCATGGAAATGAAAGGCCATGATAATTAGGGTTTATATGGTGTAACCCTAATTATGACACACTATATAAGCATCTTATTCTTGTCAAAATCAGCCACCATGAGAGACTATGAAGGAATGGTGAGGGCTAGCCGATTTCATGAAGTGTATCATTTCTCTCTAAGTTATTCCAAGTGCATTTGATGTTGTGTGAACCATTTGAGGTGTCACACTTAGGGCATTAAGCTCTCGAGCTTCATGGAGTTAAGCTACATCAACAAGGTATGTATTTCTATCTAGTTTATTATTCAAGTATCAAAAGATTGTATGCTAGTTAGGGTAATACCTTGGAATATTCATATTTGCATGTATAATAGAGAAAATATAGATCCAAGGTATTTAGGGTTGAATGCACACTTAGGAGTGTTATAATTTTCATAACCTAACACTGAGTACGCTGAGCGTAATGGGTTGTAACCCTGTAACCCTTTCGAGATCAAATTCTACGTTGGGCGTAGTAATAGGTACGTTGGGCGTAATAATAGGTACATCGGGTATACTCTCAGAAAACTTTTTGGGTTCTATTTGGGTCTTGAGCCATTATGGGTTTTGGGCCTTGTCTAGTTGGGACATGTACGAGAAGGGAAAAATGGTCTTTTACCATTACCAAGTTAATGGATGAATTGGACTTTCGTTTATGGTGTTAAAATCTTGATTATTAATTAGAATTGATTTTAGGTTATGATCAGTGTAAGGAGCCGTAGTAGCAGCAACTCGAGTGTGTGTTTTAGATACCTTCAGTTAAGGTGAGTCTTCTCACTACCCTAGTGGGTCGAAGCCACCAATGTTGGCCTACTGATTTGTATGTGTAGGATATGTGTGTTCACATGATTACTACTAATATGATTATGTGAATTATGGATGGAGTAAATATGGGCTCAGAGTTATTATATACTCGGGGTTGATACGGACCCCGAGGGTTGATACAGACCAACATATCTACTTGTTGTTATATGGGGTTGATACGGACCCGAGGGTTGATACAGACCTGACACAACCACATGCTGTTATATTTATGTATTTCTTTTGTGTGTTATTTTGGGTAAACTCACTATGATTTGTGCTTACGGTTTAAGTTTATGTTTCAAGTACTTCTGGATCAAAAGGGAATGGCCCGACCTGATCGCAGCACATTCACCCATGTTCAATATGTTAATTATTTTTGGGATTATTCTATGATAACTATTTTTATATTGACATACTATTGTTGGGTTGATACAGATATTTGATGTTTTTTATTGACTTAAAAATGAAATTTTACTTATAAATTTTGGGACATTTCAAGTTGGTATCAGAGCCTTGGTTTGAGGGATTTGGGCACACTTTCGGGTGTGTTGGAACTCAAAATGAGGAAATGATAATGTTTTCAAAAGAAAAATGTAAGTTTAAAAAAAAAATTCACCAAGTAAAAAAGGGGTGCGATGTGTGCAATCAGCCAAGCTCAAGTAAGTAATTCCCAAAATACCCATTTACATGTGTTATGATTAGTATGCCTGATATCTTAATTGCTAGCTAGAATAGGGCTAAGGATACCTTCAAGAATCGTATGACAAAATTGCCTGATTTGTGTGATGCCTTATAGCCTAAGGAATTTGGATGCTATGTATTACTTGGAATTGATATCGGCTCAGTTAACTGCTAAGTGTATGCTTTTAAAGTGGTATAAGATTAGGATCATATAGCCCTAGAATTATCGATTTAGCCTCATTTCATGTTCCTTTTCTGGTTGAGGAATTAGGGTGTAACCATTATTTGATAGTCTATGTGATCCCATTTTGTGTATAACTTGCATGCATAAGGCAACCGACAGTGTTGATTGAGACTCTTTGTATTGTAGAGGCGGTCGAATTGAGAATTCCTAGGAGAGCCTAGGTAATGCCATAGTAGATTTTGTATGAATTTTAGCATAGGATTGGTATATGGATTTAGTGTGGTGACTTAGAAGATTCTAGATGGTTCTTGAGGAGGGTACATATACGTGTGGAAGGTAGTATTGGGCCCATACTACTGGAAGCACATGATATGTACTCGAGACAAGGACGAACTTGGAGATTCTAAGGAGACCTGTATAGTGAGAGTTCCCTCGATTTTTATGTTAATTGTTTATATGTTTATATTTTCTGTTTGACTATGGTGGTGATCACTCAAGGAGAAGGTTTTGGCTCTAGTTCTGGTTCGGTATCTTGGATGATACTCCTATTATGTTTGATACTCCTATTAAGTTTGGCTCTGGCTCTGGCTCTGGTTTATATTCTATATGTTTATATATTCTGTTTGAGTATGGTGGCTACGCAAGTTCATTGTAGCCAAGGTCACTTGTGGTATCTTGGATGATACTCCTATTATGTTTGGTACAATCAAGGAGGGGATTGTGGAGTTTTTAGAGGAGTGGCTCGGGGCTTTCTGAGCCGATATTTTTGCGGTTCAGTTAGGAGCACGGACTCCCTCATTTCAAGAGTTTAAGGCTTGTGGAGCTCCAAAGTTCTTCGAGGCTAAGGACCCCATCACTAGCCAAAGTTGGATCGTTGACATGTAGAATGCTCAACGGACAAGTTTTTTCCCCGAGGGGGGCAAATGTAGGGTTTGCATCTAGCCTACTGAGAGGCCAAGCATGTGACTAGTGGGATGAGGTCGGTTGAGCATTGGGACCTGTGGCATTGGCGACCATGGCATGGGGAGAGTTTGTTAAGAGATTCCAGGAGGAGTTTTCACTAATGATCAAGGTGTAGTAGCTGGTGAGGGAGTTTCAGGACCTTTTCCAGACTACTAAGACTGTGACAGAGATCACTACCAAGTTCTGTGAGAGGGCTCTTTTGGTTCCACAGTATGGTGTGAATTAGGAGATGGAGAAAATGAGATATCATGACATGTTGAAGGATGACATTAGGGAGTTTGTGAGCTTTTCGGGGTACAAGACCCTGAATGATATGATTGAGAGGGCCCGTGAGTGGGAGATTGAGGTAGATCTTTGGACGAAGTGCAAGCCGGAGTAGGTACAAGCAGTTGTGGACCAGGCTAAGAGCCCCAAGACTTCTGATTCACATTCTAGGGGCCAGTAGGGTCGGAATCGCTGTTGCAAGTGCCAAAATCCACACAGTGGGACATGTCAATCAGTAGGATCAGGTTGTTATAGATGTAGTCAGACTGGTCATATAAGTAGGGATAACCCCTGGAGTGCATTAATTTGTTTTCACTACAACCAGACAGACCATAAAAAGTCGATTGTCTAAGATTGTCGGTAGGGTCAGAGGCGACGCCTACACCAGCCTCCTTAAGGATTACTGATGGCCACCGGGGCAAGGCGGAGACACCTGTAGTGAAGAGCATGGTATTTCTGTTGTCTACCAATGAGGCTCGAGCAGGACCATATGTGATTATCGGTATGTAATTTTATTATATCTTTTATTTCTTTCCTTATTTATGCTTATATTGCATTTGATCATGTATAAGGACTTTCTTAGTCAATGGTATGACTACTCATGTTCTGTTTGATTCGGGTACTACTCGATCCTAAATATCTCTTGCCCACAGCATGAAGTTTAGTGATGCTCCTAGGACTTTGGATTATCCGTTGGATGTTGAGATTGCTGATGATCGTTCTGTTAGTGCTTCGAGGGTTCATCGGGGGTGTGTCATGAATCTGTTTAGCGAGTGATATTCTACTGAATTGGTACCGATTCTTCTTCGAGGGTCAACATTATCATTGGGATGGATTATTTGGGTCCTAATGGGGCCATGATTGACTGTGTGTGCCAACTAGTGAGATTTCGAACTCCAAGCACGGTAGAACTGGTCAATCCTGGGGAGGGAGCTTCATGTGGGCCAACTCTCTTTTCAGCTACAAGGGCCATTAGATACCTGCAACATGGTTGTTATGGTTCTTGGCTTATATGGAAGATACTTGGTTTGGGGGATGACGACATTGAATGCGGTGCCTATTCTTCAGGATTTCCCTGATGTGTTTCCTGAGGATTTCCCAGGAGTGCCTCCCGAGAGGCAGTTCGAGTTCCAGAAAGATTTAGTCCTTGGTGCAGCCCCGATAGCCAAGGCACCATATCCTTTGGCGCCGCCAGAGGTGCAAGAGTTGTCTACGCAGCTCTAGGAGCTGTTGGACAAGGGGTTTATTCGACCGAGTAGTTCACCACGGGGAGCACCGATCCTCTTCGTGAGAAAGAAGGACGATTCACACAGGATGTGCATTAACAATTTGGAGTTTAATAAGCTAACAGTGAAGAACCGTTACCCACTTCTAAGGATTGACGACTTATTTGATCACCTTTAGGGTGTGTCTTGGTTTTCCAATATTGATTTGCGATCAGGTTACCATCAGATGAGGGTCGGGGATGATGATTTACAGACGACGGCCTTCAAGACTTGTTATTGTCATTACGAGCTCGTAGTGATGTCATTTGGGCTCACCAATGCACCAGTAGCATTCATGGATCTCATGAATCGGGTTTGCATAACGATATTGGATCGGTCGGTGATAGTGTTTATAGATGATATTTTGGTCTACTCCAAGAACAAAGAGTTGCACGATGAACATTTGCGAGAGGTATTGGAGACCCTGAGGAGAGAGATGTTTTATGCAAAATTCTCCAAATATGAGTTTTGGTTGTGCGAGGAGTAGTTCTTAGGGCACGTCGTTAACCAGAAGTGTATATTGGTTGATCCGGCCAAGATCAAGGCCATGATGCGGTGGGAGGTTCAGAGGACCTCATCTGAAATTTAGAACTTTCTAGGTCTCGCGAGGTATTATTAGAGATTTATATAAGATTTCTCCAAGATTTCAGTGTCATTGACCCGCTTGACAAAGACGAATGTTACTTTTTAGTGGGGGCCATATCAATAGTTGGCTTTTAAGATGCTGAGGTAGAGATAATCTGAGGCACCAATTCTCATGCTCCCCGAGGGCATATATGATTTTGTGGTTTATTATGATAAGTCTGTCTCGGGTTTGGGAGTTATCCTCATGCAGAGAGGATAAATGATTGCTTACGCCTAGAGGCAGTTGAACCCTCATGAGGCAAATTATCCTACACATGATTTGGCGTTGGGGGTCATGGTCTTTGCCCTCAAGATATGGAGGCACTATCTATATGAGGTCATGTGTACTATATACACTAACCACAAGTGAAGGTTTGTATCAATCAGATACACTTCAAGTAAAAAAATAGAAGTAAACTAATCAAATAAAAACAAAGAATAGAAAAGTAAATAACACATAGAGTTCTCCAAATTTTTCTTTCACCAAGAACACGGGTGGTTACAAAGACGATTACAACACCAAGCCATGTCAACATTAGGGTTCACCCTAATGTTCAATATATATTAATTTATACAAGTATATCCCTTGATTGAAGGAATTATATCTTATATATACTAAGAACTGATCTTCATAAAACGATATCGAATTTGCTATCTATTCTATACTTATCTATATCATTACCTAAAATACAAAAGTTTACATATAATAACTATACTAAGCGCTCATGGTGATAGTCTTGATATGCTGACGATGTTGGAATAGACGTTGATGCTGATAAACAGTGTGTAGGAGAGTTTGACTCATCAGATCATAAGGTGTGACCTTACAATCTCCCCTATTTGATAATGTCAAAACTAATCTTCAATGAGTTCTTTACTTCATGCACCCTATGAGAGTAAGATCAAAAATTAAAATTCTTCAGCTTTAACGAATGCATGAATTGACAACTTTCCATTTATGATTGTCAATCAGTGGAGACAGTATATGTTGGTCGTTGCAAACGACAGATAAGTGATGAGCTAAGAATGTTGATGTCAGCGTGACTCCTCCTTAGATTGTTGTGATAGTTTCATTTTATTTACTTCTTTTTATAGTTTATTTTAGTATATTTCATTCATATTTTAGTTAATTGCTATTCATATTTCCCTTTTTGTTATTTTATGACTATTTCGGGTACCCTCTAGTTTCATGAGCATAATTGTAGGTTTTTTGGAGACTAGCGGAGCGGGATCTTTGGGAGACAATTGGATTTGGAGAACAATAAAGATTTTTGGGCTTAATATCTAGTGGAGGTGATGCATAAAATGGGCTTTACATGGATGGAGCATTGAAGAAGGTGGTCGCTAAGTTAAACGAAGATGGAAGAATTTTTTGAGCGTGCGGGAAAAGATCGGGCGAGTATGCGAGCTTTAGAGGATTTGGAAAAGACAAATTGGGCTCAAAATGAAGAAAACATGAAGAAAAATGGCTTAGAAGATGATTGTGCTTAAATTCGGCTAGTGGACTAAGTTGTGGAGACCCAATACTCAAAAAAGTCCCATACTCTATTAGTTCACGCGACCCACGTGGGATTCTTACGTGGCCCGTGTGACTTCCTGCAAGGCAATTTCATGATTTTATCGTTGGTGTCTATTTGAGGAAGTTTGGTGGGATTCTTTTATAAGACTTTTGCACATCTGAAAGAGGATTCTTTGGAGATTTTGGAGCATTTTGAAGACCAAGAATACCTTAAGAACTTCATATTTTTACTCTTGAATCTTGTTAAATGTTTGGATTACTATATCCAAATTAAGGATTTAAAACAAGTATTGCACCATTGGATTCTAATGATATATTCATCAAAAGTCAAAGTGAGGAAACCTTAAGTCAATCATCTTTCCCTTATTGATTTTCCATCAAACTCTTATTTTTGTTGAATTGTACATTTGAATCTTAGTTTAATTCTAGTTTTATTTCAAGTATTTTAAAAGGACCAAAACCCCAATTTTATTTTTATTGTTATTTTACAAGTGCTTTCACAAAGAGATTTTTCATAGAGTTATAAAATTGTACTAGTCTCCATGGAGTCAACCCCTTTACCACCATACACTGTTTTAGTGTAAAAGATATAGGGTTATTAACTTTTTGGCCTCGAAAACCACCATGTTCACTACCTCTTAGATTGTGCTTTTCTTTAGATTAAAAACATGTAGTAGTTTCTTCAGCTAGATTCTCCTTTTTTACATCAGCAGTAAAGTAGAACCGTTGAATCTTGCATTTCAGTAAGATTATGATGTCTCCTGAGAGTGTGGTCTAAAACTATCATTCATCGACATAGTATTACGAGATCTCATCAGCGTGTGGTTTCATACATTGGTTCATAAATCACTTTTATTAGAAGAAAAAGGGCAAGAGTGGATAGGTGCGTGTAATACATCATAGACAATGATATACCCATCAACACATATTTGTAAAGCTCTCATCAATATATGGTACATTACATTGAATCATAAGGCTTTAAAGAAGAATATAAGGGAAATAATGGATTGTGTCAGTTACGTTGAGGTGAAATCAACGTGAATCATTAAAAAATATAACGATCATCTGGAAGTGGTTTAATTCTTGCATCATAGAGTTTTATTTGTAGTCTAGAATCAAAGATTTACCGTCAATTCATAATGGTACCATTTCATACCTCGGGCTAGGATGTTAGGGACATGAACAACATTATATCATTTAAGGACCAAACAAGTATCTCTTATATTGATGATTGTGCAATCAGTGTAAGCCATTAGGTTATGGTCAATGTTTAAAAAGAACATGAGACTCGATGCATACGGAAAGCATGCTTCCGATGATATAGTCATGTAAGAAGCAATTAGATACAAGTGAACACCCATGCCTTTCTAGAATTTTTTTAACTTGGACCAAGCAATATCACTTAGAAAGCTTAGACAAAGCTAGACAATCAGCATGATGGGTGACTCAATGTTCTCAGTAGATGGTATCGCTGATGGGAGACTTAGAGCGATTTAGTCACATACAACAACATGCTTCTAGGGACAAAGATTCGTCAAAAGTTACATACTTAGTAAACAATGACACCATCAATATCAATAGGAATGGTACAAAAGAATTAATAACAAATAATATAATAATACAAAAAATAAGTTTAGTCAAACAAAGAAAAGGAATATACAACCTTTTTAGAGGCCCTCTACATAGCCTTTTCAGAAGAATGATGAAGGCAAACAATCTTTTGCGTAGTATCATCAGAGATAATATCTTTTGAAATAATTACACATTAATTAATTTCCTTCCTTCGAGATATCTACCCTTCAAATATGGTTATAAAATTAAATAAAATCAAGGATATATAACTCATTATAAACTAAGAATGATGAAACCATTTATCATTGAGATGTTACAAATAGATTTCAAACTTTATATTCATCAAGAGCAGGAGAGAAGAAAAGATCAGTCTTTGTAACCAACGAGTTAACTGGCTCAAATCCATGAAACCATGGTGTTCTCAAGATCAACATGAGGGCATTCAAGGTGTTTTCATATTGTGACTCAGTAGATGAAAACAAGACTTACTGTGATGATGGTTTCTCTTTGCATCCGTAACAATGAGTGGAGGAAAAAGAGGTTTTTCACAAGAATAAGAGGACATAATCCCACTCTTTTTCTCAACACCAAGAGCATTGAGATATTTCTAGATGATTCCAGTTTTCACAAGTTCTAAAGAAAGAAGATGATGATAAACCTTAGATAGCTCTCAATAAAAGATAGAGGGGAGAGGAGAATACTTGCACATATTAGAAACAAAGCTTATGTGCATTATTTAAAAAAACAAAAGCATAATAAAGCTATATTTGTTTCTGTTTTATTCAGAAAGCAAACAAAAATGATGTTAACTTAAAAGATTTAGAAAATAATTTAGTCATTGAAAGCATGCCAAAATTTGCAATTAATTTGTTTAATGTCTTCTCGTCCAACGCCTTGGTGAGAATGTTAGCTTGCTAATTGATGGATGGAATGTAGAACAACTCCACTTTTCCCTTTTGAATGATGTCCCTGATAAAGTGATGACGAGTATCAATGTGCTTGGTCTTGGAATGTTGAACTGGATTCTGTATCATTTGAATGGAACTGGTGTAATCACACTAGATGGAAGTCTTTGTGAAGTTTAGTCCATAATCTAAGAGCTTATTCTGAATCCATAGGATACGAGCACAACACCTTCCAGCGGCTACATATCTAGCTTCAATAGTAGAACAAGCTACTGATGTTTTCTTTTTGTTGGACCAGCTTACTAGTCTATTTCCTAGCATTTGAGCTATTCCTGAAGTACTTTTACGATCAATGCCACAACCATCATGATTAGAGTCAGTGTATCCCACCATCTTGAACTTAGAATCACGAGGATACCATAACCCAAGATTGGGTGTATGCTTCAGATAATGAAAGATCCTTTTCACAGTGTGAAGATGATATTCCTTAGGATTAACTTGATAAAGAGCACACAATGTGGTAGTAAACATGATGTCATGGCGACTGGCAGTTAGATAGAGCAGAGAGCCTATCATTCCTCGAAAAAAAGTTGCATTCACTTCAACGCCATTTGGATCAGCACCAATAGATGCTGATGAGGACATAGGAGTATTTGCCGGCTTGCAATTGGATAAACCATACTTTTTCAGCATATGTGCAATATATTTAGACTGAAAACAAAAATTCCATCAATCAGTTGTTTAACCTGCAAACCCAAAAACAAGGTTAGTTTACCCATCATGCTCATCTCGAACTTTTTAGCCATGACCTCTGTGAATTATGAGCTTAGCTTTTCATCAATGGATTCAAAGATGATATCATCAACATACACTTGAGTAAGAATGATGTGAGATCCTCAATGCTTTAGGAATAAAGTGCTGTCAATATTTCCTCGGTTGTATCTACTTACAGGAAGATAGTTTACCAATGTGTCATACCATGCTCTAGGAGCCTACTTTAAACCATAAACAACTTTATTAAGATGATACACATGACTTGGAAACTCTTCTCTTTCAAAACCTAGTGGTTGTTTTATAAAGACTTCTTCTTGAAGATCTCCATGTAAAAGGCAGTCTTGACATTCATCTGATAGACTCTGGAATTTTTGAATGAAGTGAAGGCAAGAAACAGACGAATCGATTTAATTCTAGCATCAAGAGCAAATGTTTCATCATAGTCTAATCTTTCCAGCTGACAGAAACCTTGAGTCACCAGTCTAGCTTTGTATCTTATGAAGATCCCATCTTCATCTATTTAGTTTCTAAAAAGCCATCGGGTTTCAATGATAGTCTTTCATTGAAGCTTGGGGACAAGAGTCAACACACAATAATGTTCAAATTCATTCAGCTCATCCTACATAGCCTTGATCCAGTCATCCTCCTTCAACGCATCAGTGACATTAATTAGTTTGATCATTAAGACGACATTTATGAACATACATAAGTTGTTTCTGACTCTTCTATGAGTGAGAATTCTAGAATTTATATCTCCAATGATTTGAGATTCATGATGATCTTGAAGAATTATTAGATTAGAACTTTCATTTGTATTACTTTGAGCCGAGTCTTCCTAATTTGATGGTTCAACTTCTTCAGGGATGACAGGCTGATCTCCAGTGATAGGCTGTGAGCTTGTGAATTGATCCACATTGGGAATAACATGCTCAGAGTCATTTGGAAAGAAATCAGGAACAGGGTCTGAAGGACTGTAAGTAAGTTCATTCAGGATTGATGATGGGTGATCAAATCGATCATGAATGAACTAGTCTTCATTAAAGGTGAAATGAGCGATTTCCTCAAGCATTTTACTTAAAATACTGAATACCCTGAATGCCTTGGATACATTGGAGTAACCTAGAAATATTCTTTCATCAGTGTTAGCTTCAAACATCAAAAGTTGATCTCTTTGATTCAAGATGTAACAAACGCATCCAAATACATGAAAGGAGAGTTTTTCTTTTAGTTTCTTTAACTCAGATCTGAAAGAGGAATGAAAGCGTAAGTGATCAATAATTTCATCTTTTTTGATGTTTTCAACGGAAGAGTAGTTAACAAGATTTTTTACCTGATACACTGATGTAGCATCCCATTCTATCTTAAGATCTGTAGCAACTTGAGAAGGATCAGCATCAAAAGTCCCAACACTGTCAATGGAAGTGTCAGTGTGAGATTCAACGATCTGGACCATGAGACACTTGCCTTCATCTGCTGAGGAGTTTTCTTTTTCAGAAGTTAATGATAGTGTTATCATCATCTCTTGAGCGGTTGAACAATTTTGAACCAGACGACAAATAGAACATGGGAGTGAGTTTCCATTAGAAATTCTCGCCTTTACATCGAGATTCAACACCCTTTTCTCTTCCTTGTTATATCCAGACATATATTTTCCTTTCAGCTTACTACTAGATGCACCATCATTAGATGACTAATGCATAGCAGTGACAAGATATTTGTTGATGATGTCGTGCATATCAAAGTCCATGAACTTGAGATCTTCCATGACCTTTGATTTCCAAGCAGAGAAGTTGTGTTTATCAAAAGGAGGTATCTTGGTGCAGACAGTTGATTTTGGATTGAATGATGTTGACATGATTACTTGATTGTATCAAAAACTCGCTCTGATATCAATTAAACGTTTGTATTGATTGGATACACTTCAAGTAAAAAGAACAAAAGTAAAATAATATAAGAAAAACAAAGAACATAAAAGTAAATAACACAGAGAGTTCTCAAAATTGTTCTTTCACCAACAAAGGGGTTTGTCTTCACCATGAACACAGGTCGTCACAAAGACGATAATGACACCAATTTGTCTTAACTATAGTAATATTACATAGAATAAATATACTAAGCACTCATGCTGATGTTATTGGTATAGAAGCTGACGCTGATGAACAATGTGTAGGAGAGTTTGACTCATCAGATCATAATGTGTCACCTTACAACAAGAGCTTGAGGTATTTGATGGATCGACAGAACTTGAATAAGAGGATATGGAGGTGGTTGGATGTGGTAAAGGATTATGATTGTGAAATCCTATATCACCCTGTAAGGCTAATGTTATGGCAGATTCCCTGAGCCGTAAGGCAGTGAGTGCTCCTATAACGGATTTATGTCTGAGGGTGGTTATTATTTTGCCTATGTTGGATATGATCAAGAAGGCTCAGGTAGAAGGATTAAAAAAGGAAAATTGGAAGGTCGAGCAGATTATGGGACATATTCCTTTATTTTTTTAGAGATGGTTGGGGTTTGTTAACTTAGTGTGGCAGATTTTCGGTTCCGACTACTGGTGGGGTGAGGCATGTTACACCCTAAAACCGAGAACGGTGGAATACGTTCTGGGGTGGAGGATGTCATGTCAAGTATCACAACATATGCAGTATAGTAATCAAAGTACAACAACCATTGCATTAATAGTAATAATTTTATATAGGTTACATTTCATAGCAACATCAAAGTAAATACAAAATATAACATAGATGCAGCTTAGTTCTAGGCTGACTTCGCAAAAGCTCCCGAGATGTACTTGTCTATCGATGACCTGAGAATACAAGTTATTTTGAAAGCGAGTATCAGCCTTTTTATAATGTTGGTGAGTTCATAAGTATTTAATGACATTAGTATAAATACACATTTTTATTCAAAATAACCTCATGAAAGATGGTAGTTTAGAATCTACAGAGTGTTAGAGTTCTTTCCAGAAAATCCTATATTTTCTAAATAAAAGTAGTCTTCTACCAAGACTCAACCATTCTATGTTTAAACCAGGAAGTATCTTTATCAAAAGCAATCTTCTACCAAGACTCGACAGTTTTATGTTTTAAGGAGTAATTTCCCCAAAATACTATCATTACCAAAATATAGTTTTTACTTTAAAGGGATTGTGAGAAAATCACAAGTAAAAATAATAGGGGAAAATAATATATACCTCAGCAGTAATATTGTTGGCTAAAGTAAAAGAAACATAGACTCCAGGAGGGTATCAAATGAACGATACGCTTGGCTCAGTCTAAAGGTGAATAAAAAGGGGTGAATGTGAACTCGTATGTAACCATGTTGATCGACGATAGAGTATCTGATGACCCTCCAGGTCACGCTTAGAGTTAGTGACATTATGTCACCCATGGGCCTTACTGGCACGGACTGTAGCTAGCAGTCAGGGTACGGGAGTGTCTGTCCCGTATAGATCTATACACATGATGTTCGCTCTCCCTCCAGGAGACTCTGGTTACATGGCGATGGCGCTATAAAGCATCGTATCGGGAAATAGTGTGTCACATTCTATTTAAAGTAATATAGTACTAGTATAGACTCACGAATGAACTGACTCTTGTGGAATTCTTCTTACCAAATAGAGAGAGATAGAGATAGAGAGAGAGAGAGATAGAGAGAGTTAGAATCTCCCAACTATTCCTATAATAGTTACTAGGGTTCTAGAAACATGAATAATGGAAGGATGCCTTTACTACTCATGGCGGTGAACTGGTTGAGAGAGATTTTATGTCCATATTTGTATACATGATATATAACTAATATTTAAACGACCTTCGGACAGATAAACGATACCCCAAAGCCACATCCAAACAAGGAAAAGGAATTAAAGCGAGTTAGCCTTCCTAAGTCCTTTAAACATTACTTATATAACTATACATATACGGGCATGCATTTAACAAGATAAAAGCATAACAGAAACTTTGGTAAAACTTTTGGAAAACTTTATAAATAAGAATCTATGACTTGATGTCAGTTTATAAAACAAGGTTTGAAAACCTTTGGTAAACCTTTAATAAGAAATTACAACTTGATGTCCCTTTAATAAACAAGCTTTGAAAAATGATTTGATAAAACAGTTTAAGTGAAGAAAACCTTTGTTTAAACCACTGATGTAAGAGGTTTTGAAGGAAAACATACAGTACGAAAGACAGTTTCAGAAAAGATCTAAACAAGTAAAGACGTTTTGGAAAACCATATGTAGTATTATACTTGGTAAAACAGATGAAAGTGTAATAAATCCTATTGCATGCGGGTTATTAATCACATAGGATTGATATGATAACTAGCATGTTTCAACTTATATCCCCCCCCCCCCCCCGTAAAAGCATTTAAAAACGTTTAGAAGGTTAATTCAGGGGTATGAACTCACCTGTCGTGGGTGACTCGGATGGTTGGACGATATAGGATGCTGTGTCAATTGAGGTCTTGAACACACACTTGGATCCTATTTAGCAAGTAATTATACATTTAAGTATCCAATTAGTCATTAAATAACTAATTAAGCAAGTAAAGACCCTCTAATGCATGAAAACACCTTGTTTCAAGTGCTAGGAGTGTTAAGGGTTGCATCTAAGGAGAGTATAGTCCCGCTTTGGAGTTTACTCCTCAAATGGTAATACCTAGGGGTGTTTACGGTTTTGGAACCATATCCCCCATGAATTTACAATCGTAAACTCATGGGTGGGGTGTATTTGTGTGCTTTAAGGCTTCATTCGATGGCTATGGAAGTGATTAGGGCTCAAAATGGACACTTTAGGGAGTTTACGGTTTCTGAACCACTCCTTGGGGAGTTTACGGTCGTAAACACATTAGTTTGCGGCTGTAAACTCATGTTTGTCCATTTTTCCTGTGTTTTCGTGGTTGTAGGTTAAGCATGCAAAGTTCTAGACCCAAATATAAGCCCTACAAGGTGTTAAGGGCACTTAAACACCCTTTGGAGGTGTTTACAATTTTGGGAGATCCCCAAACCATAAACTCATGTTTACCCCCCTTTAATTCATTTTTTGGGGTTCTTAGATCATTCATGCAAGTCCCTAGGCCATTAGCTAGGCATTGGAAGAGTTTTGGAAGGGTTTTGGGGCATCAAACACCCTTCTAAGGTGTTTACGGTTTTGGGATGTTCCCAAACCGTAAACTCTTGTTCTTGGGGTTTTTGGATGATTAAACCACGAATTTGCAAGTATGATAAGCTAAACAACAAGCTAGGAAGGCTTACTTACCGTTGTGAAGCTCGAAAGGGGAGATTCTTTATCAAAACCCGATTTGTAGAGAGAGGAGGTTCCTAAAGTGTGAAAAGGTTGGGATGAAACCCACTCAACCCTTATATAGGGTTGAGTTTACGACCTTGGTGGGGGTCCACCAAACATCAACCGCAAACGGGGTTTTTCGCGACTTCCGTTAAACACGACAAATTTTAAATTTAACGTCCTTATTTTTGGTTTGCTTGACGAATATTATTTAAAATATTCCAACGGGCTTAAATCCGGCCAAAAATATTTTGAAATAAATTTGGCTAATTTTTGGATTGCTTAATTGCGGAGACAAAACAATTGGAAATTTCGGGTTGTCACAAGGCAGAAGCCTCGTGCAAATAAAGTAATATTCATTCTTTGTTAGTCTTCAGAAAGCAAGCACCAGAAGTCTCATGCCTCTAATGGCTCACACCCAAACCCTATCAAGTTGGAGGCTTAAGAAGTGGGAGGGGGAGGAAGGAAAATTTTCAAATTCTCTATTTTGAATGAAGTGATTTTGAAAATCATAACCCAGGGGTTTTATATAGGTGATAGGGAGGCTAAGGATAAGGCATGTTCCTTTTAGATAACCCTAATCCTTTTGCTTTCTCCCTAAGGCATCCAAGTTTCCTTTGAGACCAAGAAAAGCTCTAGAAACCCTCTAGAATTCCTCTAGAACTATCCCCCCTATGGGAGGTTCTAGAATTGGCTAATGTTTAGCTTTTAAACATTGTCACCTTTAGTCATTCGACCTTTAATAATTTCAATTAATCCCAAATTTAATTCCAATTAATTTCTGATTAATTTTTAATGAAAAAAAAAATACTATTTTTAATTAATATATTATTCTCATAATATATTAATAAATCATTTATTTTGATTTCTAATTAATTTATTAACCATATAATAAATTAATAAATAAATCTCTCTCCAAAAACATTCCAGTCAATTACTAGGTTTGAGGGAAACCCAAAAGAACTTTGATAATAATTCAAGATTATACTAATTTAGTTGTTGGCATAGACACCTAATCCAACAGAGATCACCATGGATTTTATTACACAGTTGCCAAGGACGACGCATGTAGTTGATTTGATATGGGTCATTATTGATAGACTGATAAAGAGAGCATACTTCATACTGATTGCCGAGAGTATATATTCTAAGAAACTAGCTAACATTTACATTCAGGAGATGGTGATTCGATACAGGGTGCCAGTTTTGGTGGTTTCAAATTGAGATGTCCATTTCACCTTTAGGTTTTAGAGGAAGTTTCTATTAGATAAGGTGTCTAAGTCCATAACTTATTTGGTATATACTTGACCCGACCGGCATGGTCCATTTGGGTTGCATCTCATCCAAACTATTTATGGATAATTTTATGAGAGTTATACACATATGTTTATTAATATATTATAAGTTATAATATATTAATATGAAGTTATGTTATTTAATTAGTTATAGTCCTAAATTAATTATAAATTAATTTAGAGATTAAAAAGAAGACTAATTAGATTATGGACTATTGATTTTATATGGTGTGGGCTAACACTCATTTGTTAATGGGCTAAGCTTAGATGGAAGTCCATGGATGATCCATGGAGCTTTTAACCCGTGGATCCTTGGAAAGGAAAAGACATGGGTTATTAGGGTTTCACCCTAACCAGGCACACTATATAAGCATGAAATGGCAACTAGTGAACTAGTGTGTGTAAGCTTGTGTGTGGCCGAAATTATACAAGTGTGTATACTCTCTCTAAGTTTTCCAAGAGTTTGTGGTGTTTTGTGATTCCATTTGAGGCATTCACACTATTGGTGTTTGGCCCTCAAACTCCTTAGAACCAAACTCATTAAAGGTATGTAATCTCTTCTAACTCTTTTATGTTGAAATGTTCCCCATGCCATGTTAGATAGGTTATAAACCTTGGAAAATTTATTATTTTGCATGTATTTAGACAAACATAGATCCAATGTTTATTAGGGTTGCATGCACACTTAGGAAGTGTTAGATTGCTGAAAACCCAATAGTGGTATCAGAGCCTAAGCTTGCTTGTTTGATACTTGATGCAAAATAGTGAAAAAAAAGTCGAAATCGTTGTTGTCTGCATGATGGACTCGCCGAGTCCATGGGGGGACTCGACGAGTCCAAGGCAAACTTCAACCTACTCGTCGAGTAGGTTCATGCACTCGACGAGTAGGATTGACAGAGTGCATATTTTCAACTTTTGCTGCTGGAAATGGACTAGAAACATTACCCTAAACTGTTTTGGTGTTTTAAAATTTATTTTAGTTGGTGTAATGGTTGTTCTAATCCATTTACAATAGCATATATCAAAATTCCATGATTTTATGTGTTCATATAATTCTTGAAATTTTGATGATCATGTTCATGTTCTTATGAATTTAGAAAATGATAGGAAATATTTGCTGAATTGTTTAGAATTAATTCTTGATCATTTATGTGTTTTAATGGAGTCAATAATTTGTCCTCAAGTTATGGATTTCCAAAGGTCACTTTTATTTAACACACACTTAAAACACATAAGTTACATGAAAATGAAGAGTCTTCATTTTTATGAACCTTTAATTCATAAGTTATGAAATGAAGAGTTTTGCATAGTTACAAAACATGCCCTCAAGTTTTGGAATTTGTAAAGTTTCACACACTTTAATAAACTTTAATTCCAACCCTTAGAGTTTTAATAGTTAAAATTCAACCCTATACTATTTATAACACTAATGGTTAATTACTATATATGTATAAGAATAAGTCGTTTTACCATTAGTAGGCCTCATTCACGAAGCCGGTCTATAAGGTGGGTATAAGGTTGTTGCCTATAAAATGGCAACTTAATGGGTGTCCATTCTCACCCACCGCTTGCTTGATCGGTGGAGGGTCGTTAGCTGAATGGGTTGAACAATGACTTTAGATCCTCATTAAAAGTATAATGATTATTATAAAGTAACTAAACTCGTTTTAATTCCCAATCTTAGTTACTTTAGGAAAAATGTGAACATGGTGCTAGTCCATGGAATTCACACTTTGTACCTTACCAAGTCGTTGGTGGAGCGTGTGTGGGTAACCGGCACACTAACTTGGACTAGTAAGGATCACGAAGGGTGACTTAATATTTGTCATAGATCAATGGATCATGTGTGGTTAACCGGCACATTGATTAGGTGATAATATTAAGGGTACCAAGTGAATTAGCATGGTTATTCACACCTTGTTTTGTGATCCTCGGCATCCCAGTCACAAAACTTGAAGGGCACAATCGAGATTGAAACATGCCATTGAAAAGTTCAATGAATCTCAAAAGAATCTAGGAATTTCAAATCCAATTAAACCTAATAAATCATTTCGTTTTCGTGGTGGAAATTGGGGAATCGTCATTCACCTACCTTTCAAATATATTATTACTTAGATTACGGCATCCCTCTTCTAAGTGTAATATATTGTGATTGGGTCCTAGCCTTAATATTACATTTAGGTGTATTATTAAGGATTCTATATATCTAATCTAAACTTGCTTTCTTCTTTCAGATGTCTTCCAACACTAATGCTTCGGGCTCTAACCCAACTGGTTCTTTCTCTCTCATGAATCTTTGTGGGAGGGTCATCTTTGATGGTTCCAACTTCATGAATTGGATTAGGAACATCAGGATGGTTACTCGTTATGAGGACAAACAATATGTCCTCGATAAGGAGTTAAAAGAGCTTGATGAGTCTACTGCTACTCCTGAGGAGATTGCTGAATTCAGGACTCATGAGAGAGACGCTACTAAGGTGGCATGTATCATGATGGCCACGATGACAGCCGAGCTCCAAAAGTCGTATGAAGATTTCTACCCTTTTGAGATGCACCAAGACCTGATGGAAAGGTACCATCAGAGTGCTCTTCAGGAGCGGTATGAAATAATCTCCTCCATAATAACAATCTGCATGAAGGATGGTGAATCCGTCACGGGCCACATGCAAAAGATGCAAAGGTATGTGGACCGTTTGCTGAAGCTTAATGTAAACATCCCTGAGGAGTTGGCAATTGACATCATTTTGCACTCCTTGCCTTCTTGTTATGACCGTTTTCGTATGACATATCATATGAACAAGGAGGAAGTTACCCTTAGCAAGCTTCAAGGACTCTTGAAGACCGCAGAATCTGGTCTTAAGGGTAAAGCGGTTGTTACCTCTACTACTCCTACTCCAACATCTACCCCTGTTTTGGCTATCGGGCAAGGCAAAGGGAAAAAGAGGAAGCACCCTTCGAAGGGTTCCAAGGGAAAGTCTCTTGAAGGCTCCTCATCGAAGACCAAGAGCGGTTCTGTCACTCCTTCTGCCATTCCCAAGGATGTTGAATGCTTTTATTGCCATGAAAAGGCACACTGCAAGCGAAACTGCCCTAAGTACTTGCAGGATCTAAAGGATGGGAAATTGAAACCCACCCATGCAGGTATTTACACTATATTGTCTAATTACTCAACATATTCTAACTCTTGGGTGCTTGATACAGGATGTGGTATTCACATATGTTCTGATTTGCAGGGCCTAAGAAGAAGTGAGGATGTGGAGCACGGGAAGATAAACTTGATCATGGGGAATAGGAAGGCTTCACCTGTTTCCAAGATTGGAGTTTATACTTTGTTGCTTAATAATGGGTTAAAATTAGATTTGAATAAATGTGTGTACTCGTCTGATATGGCGAGGAATATTATTTCTTTTCATGCTTTGTACAAACAAGGTTTTACCTTTTCGTTTGATAATGAATGTGGTGGTATTAATGCTTTCTTTAATAATGTGTTTTATTTTAAAGCATTACCTTGTGATGGTGTGTATGAAACTATGTCGATTGTAGACAACTTAGGAAAT
This sequence comes from Lactuca saligna, assembly GCF_052625555.1. Lineage (NCBI taxonomy): Eukaryota > Viridiplantae > Streptophyta > Magnoliopsida > Asterales > Asteraceae > Lactuca > Lactuca saligna. The sequence continues at coordinate 52,122,515 of NC_136421.1, forward strand.
AATGTGTTGTATATTGATTCTTCTACTAGCCTAGATAAAGCATCATTGTGGCATTGTCGTCTTGGACATGTAAACAAGAAACGCATAGGCCAACTCCAAAAGAGTGGAGTCTTGGAATCATTTGACCTTAAATCGGATGATAGTTGTGAATCTTGTCTACTTGGAAAGATGACAAAATCACCCTTCACTAGAACTTGTGAGAGGGGTGAGGGTTTGTTGGACCTAATACATACTGATGTATGTGGGCCATTCAAAACCGCCACAAGGGATGTCAATCGGTATTATGTGACTTTTATTGATGATTTTAGTAGATATGTGTATGTCTACTTAATAAAAAATAAGTCAGAAACCTTTGAAAGGTTTAAGGAATTCAAACAGGAAGTAGAAAATCAATTGGGCAGGAACATTAAGATGATTCGATCCGATCGAGGTGGTGAGTATCTTAGTACCGAGTTCCTTGACTATCTTAAGGAGTGTGGGATTGTCTCACAATTGACTCCTCCCAGGACACCACAGCTGAATGGTGTAGCTGAGAGGCGTAATCGAACCTTGTTAGACATGGTTCGCTCTATGATGAGTCGAGTTTCGTTACCAATCTCTTTTTGGGGGTATGCCTTAGAGACTGCCGCCCATATCCTTAATCTAGTCCCTACAAAGAAGGTTACCCAAACACCTCATGAGATGTGGACTGGGAAGGTTCCCAATTTAGATCACATCAAAATTTGGGGTTGCGAGGCTTTCGTGAGGCGTGAGACTCAAGATAAGCTCGAACCCCGAAGTGAAAGGTGTATTTTCATCGGCTACCCACATAAATCCTTCGGTTACCTCTTCTACAGACCCAGTGAGAATGTGGTGTTTGTAGCACGAAGAGGTGTCTTTCGTTAGAGAAAATTTATAAGCCAAGGAGATAGTGGGAGGCAAATTGATCCAGCTGACGAGTCTGTACCTCCGAGGCGTTCCACACGGGTTAGAAACACACCTTCGTTTTATTATGGCTTTCATATTACTACGGAAGGTGATACGTTTATCAGTGATAGTACATTGGTAAATTTGGATGAACCTAGCAGTGTCAAGGAAGCCAGGGCGGGCCCAGAGTCTACTAAATGGAAGGAGGCTATGGATAGCGAGAGGCAGTCTATGTATGACAATCAAGTTTGGAACTTGGTTGACAATGTACCAGGCCGTAAAACAGTCGGGTGCAAATGGATCTTCAAGAAGAAGACCGACATGGAAGGAAAAGTGCATACTTATAAGGCTCGACTGGTTGCGAAGGGTTTTACTCAAACTCAAGGTATTGATTATGATGAAACCTTCTCGTCGGTAGCAAAGATTAAGTCTATTAGGGTTATGTTAGCCATTGCCGCATTTCATGATTATGAAATATGTCAAATGGATGTCAAAACCGCTTTCCTTAATGGAAAGTTGGCTGAGGATGTGTACATGAATCAGCCAGAGGGTTTTGTCAGTGCAGAGTACCCAAATAGAGTATGCAAGCTTAACAAGTCCATTTATGGGTTAAAACAAGCATCTCGTAGCTGGAATATTTGTTTCGATGAGAAGGTCAAAGAGTTTGGTTTCTCGAGAAGTGAAGATGAGTCTTGCGTGTATGTCAGAGCTAGTGGGAGTATAGTTAGCTTCTTGGTACTGTATGTGGATGACATACTACTTATAGGAAATGACATCCCAACCTTGCAGGAGGTTAAGTCCTGGCTTAGGAAGTACTTTGCTATGAAGGACCTAGGGGAGGCTGCTTATATCCTAGGGATAAGGATATTAAGAGAAAGGAGTAGAAGACTAATTGGACTTAGTCAGAGTACCTACTTGGATAAGGTGCTAAAAAGGTTCAACATGGAGAATTCCAAGAAAGGATATTTACCGATCCAAAGCAATATCAAACTGAGTAAGACTCAGAGTCCGAGTACAGAGGCAGAGATAGCTGAGAAGAGCCAATTACCGTATGCTTCCGCAGTTGGCTCGATCATGTATGCTATGACTTGTACCCGTCCTGATGTGGCATTTGCTTTGAGCATGGTCAGGAGGTATCAGGGGAACCCTGGCAAGGCTCATTGGACCGCAGTAAAGAACATTCTCAAGTACCTGCGGAGGACTAAGGATTGGATCCTTACCCTTGGTGGGAGTGATGACTTGAGAGTATTAGGGTATAGTGATGCTAGTTTTCAGACTGATAGGGATAACTTCCGCTCTCAGTCAGGCTGGATCTTCACCTTAAATGGAGGGGAAATTTCTTGGAAGAGTTCCAAGCAGGAGACGGTGGCTGATTCGACTTGTGAATCAGAGTATATAGCAGCGAGTGAAGCAGCGAAGGAGGCGATATGGCTAAAGAACTTCATCGGAGACCTTGGAGTTGTACCAGCTATTAAGGAACCTATAGAGATTTTCTGTGACAACAATAGTGCGGTTGCCTTAGCCAAGGAACCAAGAGATCATGGTAGATCCCGACACATTGACAGAAAATTTCACTTCATAAGACACAAGATTGAAGAGGGATTCCTCGTGGCAAAGAGGATATCATCGGATGAGAATCCTGCAGATCCCCTTACGAAGGGACTGATGAGGGTTAAGCATTTTCAGCATGCGAGGCGCATCGGGCTGAGGGATGATATTAGTTTTACAGATTAGATAGTTTTTCCTGAAACTTGTAAAATGTAATCGACGTTTGATGATGAATAAAATTTGTGATTTATTTATGAGTAAAGTGTTACTGTCATTGTCAATTATTTACTATTGTTTCAGTTTTGCATGTTTTGACTTCCAGAATAATTAATTTATTCAAACCTCCACAATCGATCATACGTCGGAAGTAGGTATGAATCAAGATTGTCATGAATTGGGTTTGTAGATGGCTAAAGGTGTTTATACATGGCAATGGTTGCTGCAACATTCATGAGTACTCATAAGTTATGAGTATTGGTATAAACCCACGCTCACTTGTATCACTTCATGGAATTTATCTCGAGTGATCGTGAGACGATAATATCATATAAATCTTCAAACCTAGAGATATGAGTTGTTACCTATGAGTTGGTTGTGCATTGATTGCACGTAAACGCATCAGTAACTTGATGTTATAAAACGTGCCTTTGTGTACAATTCAATAAGTAGTAGAACAAGCATATCAGTCGAAGTTTATCTGTTCCTTCTAGAAATACAAGCGATATCTGGGCCCCTCGATGATTTTGTGTTGACCCATGTACCGGGCCCGGTCAGAACTAAACCAATGTGTTCAATGAAGTTCTTCGTCAAACAAATCGGAAAATCGAGAAACAACTGCTAGATAATAAGCAAGACATAGTTCCATGTGTTTTTCGGGCTGATATCATGAGAACGGAGGATTATGTGATCACTTGTCTTAAAAATGGCGCTTCATAGTTCGACGGAGTTTTCGAGAGCTACGATTGCTGGTTGGTTCCTGAAGTTATATAGGCAAATACAGTTATTAGACTTATCCAAGTGGGAGTCTATTGGATAAGGTGTCTAAGTCCATAACTTATTTGGTATATACTTGACCCGACCGGCATGGTCCATTTGGGTTGCATCTCATCCAAACTATTTATGGATAATTTTATGAGAGTTATACACATATGTTTATTAATATATTATAAGTTATAATATATTAATATGAAGTTATGTTATTTAATTAGTTTTAGTCCTAAATTAATTATAAATTAATTTAAAGATTAAAAGGAAGACTAATTAGATTATGGGTTATTGATTTTATATGGTGTGGGCTAACACTCATTTGTTAATGGGCTAAGCTTGGATGGAAGTCCATGGATGATCCATGGAGCTTTTAACCCATGGATCCTTGGAAAGGAAAAGACATGGGTTATTAGGGTTTCACCCTAACCATGCACACTATATAAGCATGCTTATGAAGCATGAAATGGAAACTAGTGAACTAGTGTGTGTAAGCTTGTGTGTGGCCGAAATTATACAAGTGTGTATACTCTCTCTAAGTTTTCCAAGAGTTTGTGGTGTTTTGTGATTCCATTTGAGGCATTCACACTATTGGTGCTTGGCCCTCAAACTCCTTAGAACCAAACTCATTAAAAGGTATGTAATCTCTTCTAACTCGTTTATGTTGAAATGTTCCCCATGCCATGTTAGATAGGTTATAAACCTTGGAAAATTTATTATTTTGCATGTATTTAGACAAACATAGATCCAAGGTTTATTAGGGTTGCATGCACACTTAGGAAGTGTTAGATTGCTCAAAACCCAACAGTTTCATGAGGAGTTGGGTACTCATCTGCACTTTAGTACAACATACCACCCCTAACCTTATGGACAGAGTGAGCGGACCATTCAGACGCTCGAATATATGATCAGGGTGTGCGTGTTAGATTTTGGAAGGAGTTGGGATACTTATCTTCCACTGGTCGAGTTCTTTAACAAGAACAATGATCATGCTAGTATTGATCGACCACCCTTGGAGATGTTGTATGGAAGGAAGTATAGGACCCCGATTTGTTGGGGTAAGTTCGGATATCAGGTCATGGGGAGTACTGAGGTGGTGCTCAAGACCAGTGAGTTGATTTAACAAGTTCACGATAGGTTGCGAGTCGCGCAGAGGGGACAAAAGAGTTATATAGACCGTCGACGTTTGGATCTTGAGTTTCAGGTGTGGGACTCTGTGTTTCTAAAGGTGTCACCTTGGAAAAGTGTCATCTGGTTTCGGAATCAGGGCAAGCTGGGACCCTATTTTATTGGTCCTTACAGGATTACTGCCTGGGTGGGCAAGGTTGCATACTGGCTGGATTTACCTGATGAGCTTAGTCAGATCCACAACACCTTCCATGTCTCTTAGTTGCGTAAGTGTGTAGCCGATAATTCTACAGTGATTTCTTTGGATGACATTCATGTCGATGAGTCCTTGAATTATGTAGAAAAGCTAATTGCGATTCTTGACAGGAAGACCAAGGCTATGATCAACACAGTGGTGAACCTAGTGAAGGTGCAATGACAACACCAGAAAGGCTTTGAGTGAACGTGAGAACCGGAGGATGAGATGATATACCACTACCCATACTTTTTTGCAATAGCGGACTTCGAGGATGAAGTATGATTCAAGTTGGGGAGATTTATAAAACCAATGTTCTAGGTATGTTAATATTTATCTTGATTCTTTAAAACTTTTGCAAAGTTAGACCCTACGCTAGGCATACGAGATAGGTATGTCAGGCGTAGGTCATTAAAAATGATCGTTGTTTCCTCTCGTATGTTGGGCGTACTCATGCAGAGGGTAAACCCTAAATTTTAGGGTTTGGACCCTATTTAAAGGACCTTATGGCCTTAAACTTTTCCTTACCTCCAACCTCCATCTCTCTTAGTCCTCATCTTGAAACCCTAATTACTGTGTGCAAGTTTTGAAGCTATTTAGTGATATTTTGGTGTTCTTGTAAGTGAAGGAAAACCTTTGAAGTTGTAATGCTGCTCTCAAGCTTTTGGATCCAGATTCTTCTCAACCTTGTGCATCTTGCACTTGAGGAGGTATAAATTTCAAATCTTGATGCTTGCATTGCTATATCTTGTTAGGTTGCAAGTTATGACCTTTTTGTCCCAAAAATCTTGGTTTTATAACATCCCGATTCCTAGGTATGAGAATTTTATTTAAAAAGACATTTTTTTCATTGGAACTCGTCGAGTTATTGGTCTCAACTCGACTTGTTGAAGAAGAAAAACTCGATGAGTTGGAGAGGAAAACTCGACGAGTTGGTGGCTGAATATGAAACCCTAATTTTTAGGGTGTTGCACCCTATTTAAAGGCCTTAAGTCCCATTGTTGGCCTCCCTAATCGCCCCTCTATCCAGAAACCCTAACCTCATGTTTTCTCTTCCATTCTTGAGTGTGTGTGAGCTTATATAGTGTTTCCTTGGTGTTCTCTTAAAGAAGCTTGGAGTTGGTGGTGCATAGTTTGAAGGGCGGAGCTTTAGATCTAGAATCTTCTTGATTTTAGCAACTCTTTAGAGGTAAAAAGTTGAAATCTTGCTCATCTATTGCTTAGATCTCTTCCTTGGAAGTTTATTGTCATTTTTAGCTCATTTTGGGTTTGTTCTTGGTTTAAGCATGTCATGAAGTTATAACTTCAGATCTAGACATTTTGTGGCCACCTTGGGTTTAAAGTTTCAAGCTTTATCTAGATCTAGGCTCTCTTCATGTTCTTAGTCCCTAAATAAGCCTTGTTGTAGTGTTTAAGCCTCCTGATGGTATGCATGGATGAAAAGTAAGCAACTTTATGTGGTTTCCGAGCTCTTGGGTTCCAAATTATATTTGTGAGTGTTAGAAGGGATGAAAAAGGAATTAATGAGTTAAGCTGGGAAAAATCGACGAGTTTTCCTGACAACTCGATGAGTTGGATCGGGTTTTCCTGCTTTTCTAGGAACTTTAGGAGTTTGATGAGCTACCCTGATAACTCGGCGGGTTAGCTCGAGTTTTCCCTATTTCTCTAAGAACTGAAGAAATTCGACGAGTTCGTTTATGCACTCGACGAGTTGGGTCAACATGGACTGTTGACCTTAACCGTTGACTTTGACTTTGACTAGGTTTGACTTTTGAGGACATTTTAGGTATTCTGAGGTTTGATGGGTTGGTCATGATGGTTGTAGGTTTTATGTTGAGAGCTGACATTCGGAATTAGGTCTTATTAGTTTAACTACTTGTGAGGTGAGTGTTCCTCACTATACTTTCGGGTCGAAGGCACCAAGGCCAGACCATTGGTGTGATAACCTGATATTGTTGATATGCTGAGTATGTTATAGTTAGGCATGCTAGTCTTGTTATGCTAGTCTAGTAGATCTGTAGGGACTACATGTGAATTGCTTGTTTATCTGTTTGCGATGTTATCTGTTATATGTCGACATATTGTTGATGGGTTTTGAGCATTCTAACACTTCCTAAGTGTACATGCAACCCTAATAACCTTGGATCTATGTTTGTCTAATTTGTCATGCAAAGTTGATTTCCAAGGTTATATTCCTATCTAGCATACATGGGGAACAATTTAAACATAAAGTATAGATAGAATAACTTACCTTGTTGTTGCTTGTGTTCCTTGAAACCTTGTGAGCCTAGCACCTCAAGTGGTGATGCCTCAAATGCTTCACACAACACCAAATGCTCTTGGAAGAACTTATGAGAGAATACACACTCTTCAAAATCGGCCAAGCCCCCTTATTACTTAGTGTGCATGTGTGTAACCGATTTGGGAGGAGATCATATTACTTATATAGTGTTGACACATCTAGGGTTAAACCCTAATGTGTCATGACTCTTCATTTCCATGACCCATGGGTTTGTAACTCCCATGGAGCATCCATGGAGCATCCTATGGGTGGAACCCAACTTGATGATCCATGGAGCCTTTTAGCCCACTATACAAGATATGGATGATTTACTTAATCAACCCATATATTTAATTAGTTATCTTTTGATCACTTAATTAATTCTAAATTAATTCTTGATCAAACTAATCAAATAATATTATTATTAATATATTAGAACTTATAATATATTAATAATCTCCAAGCGTTATTTCTCTCATTTAGTCTATCCAATTGCATGGTGCCATGCAACCCAAATGGACCATGCCGGGTCGGGTCAAGTACATACCAGAAATAGTTATGGACTTAGACACCTTATCCAACAATTGTATGGGTTGGGTTGAGGTTGTACTGGTTTGTGTTTTAGCCAACAAACCCTGGAGTATACCAGATATGAGCTGAGGGTCAGGGAGGGCATGCCAAACTCATACTGAGGACTCATGAGCATTCCAGATAAGAGTTGAGGGTCTGGCCGGGCATGCCAAACTCGTACTGAGGGCTTAGTGGGATATTCAGTTTCTTGATTGATAAGGCCAGGGGGAGCCATACATAAGCTATTGGCCTGTGAGGCAATCTAGAATTATGATGTGGGCTCAGGGGTAATCTAGTCTGTAAAGTTGTGGACCCATTGCATCTTGTTATTATATGATGTTATTTGTTATGTATTGGTATTTTGGTGAAACCCACAAAGCTTTGGGCTTATAGTTGTTGGATTATGTTTTAGGTACTTGTCAGGATTGCGGGAAGGTGAAGGCGTGATCATGCACCTCTTCATGTTTTTATTTCACGATTTTGGATATCTCTGATATAAATCTTATTTTGGAAATAGTTTGTAAACAATGATGATTTTGAATGTTTTAAAAAGTTCAAATTTTCATGAATTTTATGGGTGTTACAAGTCTCTTGAGTATTGTCTACTCTAGACTATTTGAGCTATCATTTCAAGCATTTTAGAGTGTTTAGTGTCATAAAAATGTAAACTTGATTCTTGGTATTCATCCATGCAAGAGTTATGGAGTTTTAAATGGTTGTATGAGTTAGGTTTTGGTTTTGGGCTCCTTGTAGCCATGCAAGGGCATAAAGGTTTCAACTTTAAGATTTTAGACATTTATTAGGGTTAGATATGAAGCGTGGACGTTAATTCTTAAAGAATTAAGAAATTAAAAGAGAGTTTGGACTTCCGGGGATTATGCGGGGCGTACTCCTGAGTACGTTGAGTGTAATGGGTTGTGACGTTGTAGCCCTTTCGAGGTCGAACTGTATGATGAACATAGTAATGGGTATGGCGGCTGTACTCTCAAGAAACCTTTTGGCCATCTTTAGGCCTTGAGCCATTATGGGTTTTGGGCCTTGTCTAGCTGGGACATGTATAGGAAGGGAAAAATGGTCTTTTACCCTTATTAAGTTAAACGATTAATTGAACTTTTGTTTATAGGGTTAAAATCCTAATTATTAATTGTTGGATATAGTGTCTAAGTTCATAACTATATTTGGTATGTACTTGACCCGACTCGGCATGGTCCATTTGGGTTGCACTTCACCCGAACAATTTATTGATAATATTTGAGAATAGTACAAGTTATGATTTATTAATATATTATAAGTTCTAATATATTAATATAAGATCATATTATTTAATTAGTAGTGATCTATAATTAATCTAGGATTAATTTAGAGATCAAAGATATTACTAATTAAATATGGGCTTCTATATTTATATAGTGTGGGCTAAAGCTTATTTGGAATGGGCTAGGCTTGCATGGAAAAGTCCATGGATACTCCATGGAGCTTTAACCCATGGATCTCATGGAAATGAAGAGACATGGGTTTTAGGGATGTAACCCTAATCCTCCACACTATATAAAGGAGGCTTTGGTTCTTGAAATGTGACTAGTTGACACTTGTTGAGGTGAGGGCAAATTTAAAGATAGTAGTGACTATTCTCTCAAAGTTCCAAGTTTGTGGTGATTTGTGATTTCCACTTGAGGCATCCACACTATTGGTGCTAGGCTCAAAAACTCCAAGCAATCAACTACAACTTCAAGGTAAGTATTTCTTCTAGCTTTATTTGATTCATGTTCCCCATGCCATGCTAGCTAGGATATAAACCTTGGAAAATTAATTATTTGCATGTATCTTAGACAAACATAGATCCAAGGTTTATTAGGGTTGCATGTACACTTAGGAAGTGTTATAATGCTCAAAACCCAACAGTGGTATTAGAGCCTAGGTTTGTTTATTTGATACTTGTTGCAATATTTTGGAAAAAGTCGAAAAACTTGTTGTCTGACTGTTGGACTCGGCGAGTCCATGGGGGGGGGGGGGACTCGTCGACTTCACTTGTATCTTCAACCTACTCGTCGAGTAGATTCATGCACTCAGCGAGTAGGGTCGATAAAGTGCAAATTTTTGACTTTAGTTGCTGGAAATGAATTAGAAACATTACCCTAAACTGTTTTGGTACTTGAAAACTTGTTTTAGATGGTGTAATGTCATGGCTAATTCATTTACAACAACTATTTATCAAAATTACAAAGTTTAAGTGTGATTTTGATTCATGAAAGTGTTCATATTCATGTTCTTGTTCTTATGATGTTTAGATGATCATAGGAATTATTTGTAACCTATGTGGTTGATTAATTTTGATCATAATGTGTTTTAATGGAGTCCATAACTTGTCCTCAAGTTATGGAAAACCAAAAGTCACTTGGATTAAAAACCATTAAAAGAACACAAGAGTTATAAAAATGAAGAGTCTTCATTTTATTACTCTATTAAACTCATAAGTTACAAGAAATGAAAAGTTTTGAAAGTTTACAAAACTTGCCCTCAAGTTTTGGAACAAGTAAAGTCATATTAAAACTTTAGTTCCAACTCTTAGAATTTTAAAAGTTGAAATTCAACCCTTATACTTATATTATTATGATTTAATAATTATATATATATATATATATATATATATATATATATATATATATATATATATATATATATATATATATATATGTATAAGAACAAAGTCGTCTTACCACTAGTACGCCTCATTCACGAAGCCGGTCTACAAGGTGGGTATAAGGTTGTTGCCTATAAAATGGCAACTTAATGGGTGTCCACTCTCACCCACCGCTTGCTTGACCGGTGGAGGGTCGTTAGCCGAACGGGTAAGACAAGGACTTATAAATTCTCATTAAAAGTATGATGAATATTATAAAGTAACTAAATGTTTTATTAAATTCCCAATCTTAGTTACTTTAGGAAAAATGTGAATAAGGTGCTAATCCATGAAATTACACTTTACACTTTGTCTAAGTCGTTAGTGGAGCGTGTGTGGTTAACCGGCACACTAACTTGGACTTAACAAGGTAGGTAAAGGTTGACTTAATATTTATCATAGTATCGATGGAGCGTGTGTGGTTAACCGGCACATCGATTGAGGGGTAATTTATTAAGGGTACCAAGTAATTTGCATGGTTACTTCACACCTCGTTTTGTGATCCTTGGCATCCCAGTCACAAAACTTGGAGGGCACACTCGAGATTGAAACATGCCTTTGAAAAGTTCATTAAATCTCAAAAGAATCTAGGAATTTCTAAGTACCAAATCAAAAAACTTAATATTTACTATTTCGTGTTTTGGTGGAAATTGGTGAATCGTCATTCACCTACCTTTCAAATATGTTATTACTTAGACTACGACATACCTCTTCTAAGTTATAATATATTGTGATTGGATCCTAGCCTTAATACTAGATTTGGGTGTTTTATTAAGGACTATCTCTATATCTAAACTAAAACCTTCTTCATTTTCAGATGTCTGCAAACACTACTGCTTCTGGCTCTAATCCCAATGGCTCCTTTACTCTTATGAACTTATGTGGGAAAGTCACTTTTGATGGATCCAACTTTAATCAATGGATCAGAAACATCAGAATGATTACTCGCTACGAGGACAAGGAATATGTCCTCGATAAGAAGCTTAAGGAGATTGATGAGACAGTTGCTACTCCTCAAGAGATCGCTGAGTTTAGGGCACATGAAAGGGATGCCACCAAAGTGGCATGCATCATGATGGCCACTATGACCGCGGATCTCCAAAAATCCTATGAAGATTTCTACCCCTATGAGATGCACCAAGACTTGATGGAAAGATACCATCGAAGTGCTCGTCAAGAGAGGTATGAAATCATCTCCTCCATGATAACAACTCGCATGAAAGATGGTGAACCCATCACGGGCCACATGTAGAAAATGCAAAGATTTGTGGACCGTTTGCTGAAGCTAAATGTGAACTTCCCTGAGGAGCTTGCAATAGATATCATTTTGCACTCCTTACCTTCATGTTATGATCAATTCCGCATGACATACCACATGAACAAGGAAGAGATCACGCTTAGCAAACTTCAAGGACTCCTAAAGACCGCGGAAAGTGGTCTTAAGGGTAAGGCGGTTGTTACTACTCTTACTTCAACAAACTCCGCCCCTGTCTTGGCAATCGGGAAAGGACGACGGAAGAAGAGAAAGAGTTCTTCGAAGGGTACCAAGGTTAGGACCCTTGATGGCTCTTCTTCAAGTGGAACCAAGAAAGGTTTCATCACTCCTTCTTCTGACCCAAAAGAGGCTGAATGCTTCTATTGCCATGAAAAGGCACATTGGAAGCGAAACTACCCAAAGTACCAGCAAGATGTAAAGGATGGAAAGTTAAACCCAACCATGCAGGTATTTACACTATCATTTCTAATTACTCACCCCATTCTAAATCTTGGGTCCTTGATACTAGTTGTGGTATTCATATTTGTTGTGACTTGCAGGGACTAAGAAGAAGTGAGAATGTGGAGCAAGGAAGAATAAACTTAATCATAGGGAATAGGAAAGTTACACATGTCACCAAGATTGGAGTTTATACTTTGTCGCTAAGTAGTGGGTTTAGTTTAGATTTGAATAAATGTTGTTATTCGCCAGAAATGTCATGAAATATTATTTCCTTTCATGCATTGTATAAACAAGGTTTTACCTTTTTATTTAATAATGAAGTTGGTTCTATTGATGCTTTCTTTAATAATGTTCTTTATTTTAAAGCATTACCTTGTGATGGCGTGTATGAAATAGTATCTGTGGTTGATAACTTAGGAAATAATGTGATGTGTATTGATTCTGTTAATAATAATAACTTGGATAAAGCATCGTTATGGCATTGTCGACTTGGACATATAAGCAAGAAGCGCATAGGCCAACTCCAAAAGGATGGAGTCTTGGAGTCATTTGACCTAAAGTTAGATGATAGTTGCGAATCATGCTTACTTGGAAAAATGACAAAGTCACCCTTCACAGGCTCGTGTGAGAGGGGTGAAGGTTTGTTGGACCTTGTACACACGGATGTGTGTGGACCATTCAAACATGCCACAAGGGATGCTAATCGTTATTATTTGACTTTTACCTATGATTACAGTAGATATGGATATGTCTACTTAATCAAGCATAAGTCAGAGACTTTCGAAAGGTTTAAGGAATTTAAACAGGAAGTCAAGAATCAATTGGGTAGGAACATTAAGATGCTTCGATCCGATCGTGGTGGTGAGTATCTTAGTTCAGAGTTCCTTGACTATCTAAGGGAATGTGGGATAGTCTCACAATTGACACCACCCAGGACACCACAGTTGAATGGTGTAACTGAGAGGCGTAATCGAACCTTGTTGGATATGGTTCGTTCCATGATGAGTCGAGCTTCGCTACCAATCTCATTTTGGGGGTATGCCTTAGAGACTGCCGCCCATATCCTTAATCTAGTCCCTACAAAGAAAGTTGCCAAAACTCTTCACGAGATGTGGACTGGTAAAGTACCCAAACTAGACCACATCAAGATCTGGGGTTGCGAAGCTTTTGTGAGGCGCGAGTCTCATGATAAGCTAGAACCCCGAAGCGAGAGGTGTATTTTCATCGGGTACCCACAAAGATCATTTGGTTACCTCTTTTTACAGACCTAGTGATAATGTGGTCTTTGTAGCAAGAAGAGGAGTCTTTTGTGAGAGAGAATTTATAAGCCAATGAGACAGTGGGAGGCAAATTGACCTTGAAGAACTTCAAGAGTCAAGTGGTGAAGGAACTTCAAACCCTAGCCCTCAACTTGAGGAGGAAACTCCTGTTGAGCCAATTGATGATTTTGTACCTCTGAGACGTTCCACGAGAGTTAGGAATGCACCTGAGCACTTATTAGTGATGAGACACTAGTAGGTATGGATGAACCTAAAAGTTACGTGGAAGCCATGGCAGGCCCCGAGTCTGCGAAATGGAAAGAGGCTATGGATAGCGAGATACAATCCATGTATGACAATCAAGTTTGGAACTTGGTTGAGAATGTACCAGGTCGTAAGACTGTAGGGTGCAAATGGGTCTTCAAGAAGATGACCGACATGGATGGTAAAGTACACACTTATAAGGCTAGACTGGTTGCAAAGGGCTTCTCTCAAATTCCTGGAGTGGACTATGATGAGACCTTTTCTCCAGTAGCCAAGATTAAGTCTATTCGGGTCCTGTTAGCCATAGCTGCATTTCATGACTATGAAATATGGCAAATGGATGTCAAAACCGCTTTCCTTAATGGAAAGTTGGCTGAAGATGTTTACATGAGTCAGCCAGAGGGTTTTGTCAGCAACGAGTACCCTAATAGAGTGTGTAAGCTTGAGAAATCCATTTATGGATTGAAGCAAGCACCTCGTAGATAGAATCTTTGCTTTGATGAAAAGGTCAGGGAATTTGGCTTTTCTAGGAGTGAAGATGAATCTTGTGTTTATGTCAAGGCTAGTGGGAGTATAGTCAGTTTTTTGGTACTGTATGTGGACGACATACTACTCATAGGAAATGACATCCCAACTCTGCAGGAAGTAAAGTCTTGGCTTGGGAAGTGTTTCGCTATGAAGGACCTTGGTGAAGCTGCCTATATTCTAGGGATAAGGATCTTGAGAGACCGTAGTAAAAGACTAATTGGACTTAGTCAAAGCACCTATGTGGATAAAGTGTTGAAAAGATTCAACATGCATAACTCCAAGAAAGGTGAGTTACCCATTCAGAGTAATGCCATATTGAGTAAGACACAAAGCCCTAGTACTGAGGCTGAGATAGCAGAAATGAGTCAACTACCTTATGCTTCAGCTGTAGGATCGATCATGTATGCTATGACGTGTACTCGACCTGATGTAGCCTTTACTTTGAGCATGGTTAGCAGGTATCAGGGGAACCCTGGCAAGGAACACTGGACTGCGGTAAAGAATATCCTCAAGTACCTGCGAAGGACTAAGGACTGGGTCCTTACCTTCGGTGGGAGTGATGACTTGAGAGTTGTAGGGTATAGTGATGCTAGCTTCCAGACTGATAGGGATAATTTCTGCTCTCAGTTGGGCTGGGTCTTTACCTTAAACGGAGGAGCAATCACTTGGAAGAGTTCCAAGCAGGAGACAGTGGCTGATTCCACTTGTGAATCAGAGTATATAGCAGCAAGCAAGGCAACAAAGGAGGCTATATGGCTAAAGAACTTCATCGGAGACCTTGGAGTTGTACCAGCTATAAAAGAGCCGATGGAGATTTTCTGTGACAGCAATAGTGCGGTTGCCTTAGCCAAGGAACCAAGAGATCATGGGAGATCCAGACACATTGACAGAAAATATCACTTCATCAGACATCAAATAGAAGAAGGAATCCTCGTGGCAAAGAGGGCATCATCGGATGAGAACCCAGCAGATCCCCTCACGAAGGGACTGAGTAGGGTTAAGCATCTCCAGCATGCTCAGAGCATAGGGCTGAAGGATGATATAAGTCTTAGTAGTTAGATAAATTATGAAATTTGTAAAGTGTAATTGACATTTGATGATGAATAAAAAGTGTTTTATTTATGAGTAAAGTGTTGCTATTTCTTGTCGATCGTTTACTTTATTTCTTTTTGCATGTTTTGACTTCCAGAATAATTATGTTTGGTATATCATATTATTCAAACCTCCACAGTCGGTCATATGTCGGAAGTAGGTATGAATCAAGACTATAATGATTGGTTGCAGAGGTCTAAGGTGTTGGACATGGCTACAACAATCATGAGTGCTCATAAGTTCTGAGCATTGGACTCAACCCATGCTCACTGGAATCACTTCATGGAATTCTATCTCGAGTAATCGTGAGACAGTAATATCATATAAGTCTTCAAACCTAGAGATACGATTTGTTACTTACAAGTTGGTTATGCATTGATTGTACTAAAACGCATTGGTAACTCGATGTTATAAAACATGCTTTTGTTTGTAATTCAATGAGTGGCAGAATAAACATATGAGTCGAAGTTTATCTGTTCCTTCTTGGATTAGAAGTTGATATCTGGGCCCCTCGATGATTTTGTTTTGACTTATGTACCGGGCCCGGTCAGAACTAAATTGATGTGTTCAGTTAAGTTCTATGTCAAACAAATCGGAAATCGGGAAACAAATGCTGGACAATAAGCAAGACCATGTTCCATGTATTTGTCTGGATGATATCTAGAACAGAGGATTATATGATCACTTATCTTAAATGGCACATTCTAGTTCAACAAAGTTTAAAGAGCTACGATTGTTGATCGGTTCCTGAAGTCATACTTGCAACTATAGTTATTAGACTTATCCAAGTGGGAGACTGTTGGATATAGTGTCTAAGTTCATAACTATATTTGGTATGTACTTGACCCGACCCGACATGGTCCATTTGGGTTGCACTTCACCCGAACAATTTATTGATAATATTTGAGAATAGTACAAGTTATGATTTATTAATATATTATAAGTTCTAATATATTAATATAAGATCATATTATTTAATTAGTAGTGATCTATAATTAATCTAGGATTAATTTAGAGATCAAAGATATTACTAATTAAATATGGGCTTCTATATTTATATAGTGTGGGCTAAAGATTATTTGGAATGGGCTAGGCTTGCATGGAAAAGTCCATGGATACTCCATGGAGCTTTAACCCATGGATCTCATGGAAATGAAGAGACATGGGTTTTAGGGATGCAACCCTAATCCTCCACACTATATAAAGGAGGCTTTGGTTCTTGAAATGTGACTAGTTAACACTTGTTGAGGTGAGGGCAAATTTCAAGATAGTAGTGACTATTCTCTCAAAGTTCCAAGTTTGTGGTGAATTGTGATTTCCACTTGAGGCATCCACACTATTGGTGCTAGGCTCAAAAACTCCAAGCAATCAACTACAACTTCAAGGTAAGTATTTCTTCTAGCTTTATTTGATTCATGTTCCCCATGCCATGCTAGCTAGGATATAAACCTTGGAAAATTATTTATTTGCATGTATCTTAGACAAACATAGATCCAAGGTTTATTAGGGTTGCATGTACACTTAGGAAGTGTTAGAATGCTCAAAACCCAACATTAATTAGAATTAATTTTGGGTTAGGATCAGTGTGAGGAGTCGTAGTAGCAACTCGAGTGTATGTTTCAGATATCTTTAGTTGAGGTGAATCTTCTCACCATACTAGTGGGCCGAAGGCACCAATGCCGACCCACTGATTTGTATATGTAGGATATATGTGTTCATGTAATTATTACTGATATGATTGTATGAATTATGCATCGAGCCAATCTGGGCTCAAAGTCATTATGGACTCGGGGTCTATACAGACCCAAGGGTTGATACAGACCTTACACAACTACTTGCTGTTATATAGGGTTGATATAGACCCGCCATAGCCACAATATGTTATATTTATGTATTTATTATGTGTGGTTTTTTGGGGAAACTTACTAAGCTTTATGCTTACAATTTAAGTTTATGTTTCAGGTACTTCTGGATCAAAAGGGAAAGGCCTGGCCTGATCGCAACACATCCACCCATGTTCAACATTTTTATGGTTTTTTAGATTGTACTATGATAACTATTTTCACATTGAAATACTTTTGTTGGGTTGATATGGATATTTGATGATTTTGATTGACTTAAAAATGAAATTTTTACTTATAAAATTTAGAACGTTACATATGGTCTCAACTCTCACACTCTCCTTTGCCTCTTGGACTATAGCCGACTCGTTTACCACGTTAAACTCTCTTATAACCATGTGCCACCACCAATCAACTACTAGGTCCACTAGAGCAGTTCGCCGCGCATCTTGCCGGTCGTGGGTCAACTCTGTGACTTTACCTATAGTTGGCCCTCAATCAACAGATCAGTAAACTGGACCCGCCTGTCACTGATTTGTATGATTCTTAATCCATATATATATATATATATATATATATATATATATATATATTACTTTAGGGTTTTTTATGCATATATAGATAGTGTTTGAGATTTCATTTTGAAGTTAAAAAAGACTTTTATCCAAAAGGACTTACTGATTATGGATGTAGAAAAAATAGTTTTTAAAAAAGTGTTTGGATTAGGTTTTGTGACAAAAGTTAATAAGTCAATAAATTAAAAAGTGTTTGACTAACTTATTGACATTTGTTTGTTGTTTATTTTAATAAGTCATAAGTCATTCCAAGAAGTCACAAATTGTAACTTCTTCAAAACAACTTTTCAAAGGCTAAACCAAAAGTCGTTTTAAAAGTCATTATTAATAATCCAAACACTTTTTTAAACCTTATTAACTTTTCAAAAAGTCAATAAGTTAAAAATGAGTTGTTAGATGAAATCCCAAACACCCCCATAGTTGGTATCGGAAGAAAGATAAGTAATTGTTCACACACAAAAGAAAGAGTAATTAATATCATCTCTTATTTAAGTTCTTTTCTAATTTTATATCATGATTCTTTGGTTGTAAATAAATAAATTAGTTTTCGGCCTTCTAGTGTGATTTTGTTTTTGGAAAGATAAGAAGAGCTTGTTCTTTTTAGATGATATGCTAAAATACTGAAGTACATCGTATATCGTAGCAGCAAAACAACTCCTGTATCATGATTTTTTTGGTTATATTATATCTAAATGATGTTGATACTTTATATGTTTATCAATTTCATATGGTTATTTTTTGAATTCTTACTTTTCTAGGAAGAGTGTATTTTTCATTTTATACTCATTAAATTGAAA
The DNA here is from genome assembly GCF_052625555.1 of Lactuca saligna. Taxonomy (NCBI): domain Eukaryota; kingdom Viridiplantae; phylum Streptophyta; class Magnoliopsida; order Asterales; family Asteraceae; genus Lactuca; species Lactuca saligna. Next base: position 52,140,920 of record NC_136421.1, read on the forward strand.
AATCAATTTCTTCATTCTTATTTGTTAATATGTAGATATGTTTTTTTTTTTACTGTTGCCACAGTGCTAGTTTTTATAAACAGGAATAAAGAAATTTTAGACCCGCCAACCCATCATGATCTAATTTTATTTTATAGATCCGTTACTGTCTAAAATTTTAGTACCGCTCAAAATATACGAAATGTTAGTCGTAGACGAACCTTTGTCTAAAATGTTATATTTTAAATCATTTTGTGGTGTCCTTTGCTATAAAATTGATGAGAAATTAAATTGCCCTATCATTTATGGCCATCAATATTTCTACCCATTAACGTTATAACACGTGTCATCATTCCATATTAACTTAACTATGTTATTAAAAATATATTAGAAATATATCATTTCAAAATAAAACACCATTTTATACACCAATTTTGTGAATATGCCCAATATTGTTTTCTCTCTATTGAATAACTTGTAACCGATGCCAAGCTCATAATTTTATCCCCCTAAATTTTCTTTTAACAAAAGAAATGCGCGTTATTTTTCTATTGGGTTATTTGACTAGCCATTCAAAAATGCAATCTTTTCAAAAGAAACACCCCACTAAAAATACCGAAAGTTCCAATTGTTATTTGTTTATGCTCTAATACCATTTTTGTCTTCCTTTTTCCCTATTAATTGTTCGTTTATCTTCTAATCAAGTAAACACTATCTTAAATCGTATCAAACAAGAACATAAATAGCATAAAACAACATTCAAATTTCGATTAGTAATTGTTTCTGATTTTGAGAGAATATTCCATGTAATAAAAAGAAAAAGTTGTAGTGTTGATACTTATGAGGCTGGGGTTTGCTTTAAAGCCACCGACAGTGACAATATTGTGGATAATAAAAAAGGGTTACTCTTCATCACTCATCTTCTTTATATTACTGTGTGTAAACTGTAGAGACAGAAGGACATGGACCCTTGAGAGATGGGGAAGCAGGCATGTGGATGAGTGGGGGACACACCCTAACCCTAAAAACTTACTTCAATGGAGAAAAATAAAACCCTCAAATTATTGAGTGAATCAAAGTAAAAGAAAGTGACACAAAAAAAGATACAAAGAGAGAAAGAAAACCCCTATTCTTTCCCCCCTCTCTCTCTCTCTCTCTCTCTCGATCTCTCTCGACACTGTTTTTGAATTTCAGTACCCACATTGCTTACTTACTTTCATCGATCTCTGAAATCAAAGATTACCCATGTGAAAAGATCGATAACTATTCATGGGTTTTGTTTCTTATTAAGTTTCAACCTTTCGATTGTCGTCTTTTCGTCAAAATCAAGTCAAGAAACCAGGTTTTGTTCATGCGGTGTTCTTCATAGACTCTGTCGTAAAAATTTGTGAGATTTGAAGATGCCGAGACCAGGGCCGAGACCTTACGAGTGTGTTCGAAGAGCTTGGCATAGTGATAGACATCAACCCATGAGGGGTTCTCTCATTCAAGAAATCTTTAGGTTTTTTTTTTCTTTTTCTTTCTGTTTATTGAACTTGTTTATGAATGATGAATCTGGTTTTGTTGTTGTAATCTTATGCTTATGCACACCAAGTGTTTGATTAGGATTGTGACTGAGATCCATAGCTCAGCGACAAGGAAGAACAAAGAATGGCAAGATAAGCTACCGATTGTTGTTCTAAAAGCCGAAGAAATCATGTACTCAAAAGCAAATTCCGAGGTAATTCCAATCACACATTTCAAGTGAAAAGACTTTCTTTTTTAAGGTTTGATTTCGATTTTGGTTTGTGCGAAAAAGGGAATTTAGGGCACTTTTACTTTGAAATAGACAGAATCTAATTTTTAACTTTTGTGAATTCTAATCTTCGTTTATATCTTGAGTAGGCAGAGTATATGAATCTTGAAACCCTTTGGGAAAGAGCTAATGATGCCATTAACACAATAATTCGGTTGGATGAAAGTACCGAAACTGGGGATTTCTTGCAGCCTTGTATTGAAGGTAACCTCAAATTCATCACTTTTCCTCTTTTTTTACTATTTTATTTCCATTAAACCATTTAAAATTTGTAAATTCACATACTTATTGTCATAGATTCAAATGGGCATCTCGTAGTTTTGTTAATTTGTCACTTTGGTTTCCAAGAAACAGAATCTTGAAAAAAAAACTTTTGACATTGTGAGTCAAATAAAATGAACTTTCTTTTGCAAAATTTGAGCATCCCCAATGGGACTCCTTGCAATACTTAATATTATCTAAAATTGTCTCTTTTAAAGTTTTCTGTATTATTAAAATCTAAAGCTTTTTACATAACAAGATAGTTATGTGGTTAAAAAAATAATCATAAATACAAAAAGCTTTCGAAAAAACTTTGTTCTATTGGTGGAGCTTTTTCCAAAAAGACGTGTTTTTATATATAAATATAAATTTAGTGCGAATCTGATGTGACAAAAACAAAAATCTCATTCGATGAGAAATGCATTTTTCGAATGATTATTGCCACTTTTAAAGTTACATATTTAGTTACTATTTGTTGTGATAGTTAGATAATTTTATATTTTACCTTAATTCGTCTCTTTTTACATCTACTTACATCAAGGGCTTCTAATTTATATAAAAGCAAATATTAGTTTAAATTATTCAAATATGATTACTTTATTCTAAATAATTCGAAACTCCTAATCCTCATTTGTACAATCAATGAAAATCGATTATTACGAATTCAAATCACAACAATCAATTGGTTTATTGAAATCTTGAATCTTGATGACTCTAATTTATATAAAAGCAAATATTCCATAAATGGTTATCTTTTTTTTTTTTTTTTTTTTTTGTTAATTTTATTGTTTTAATAATATCTTAATAGCGGCTCTTAATCTTGGATGCACACCAATGAGGACATCAAGAAGCCAAAGGAACAATACTTCAACTTATTACCTTAACATCAAGAATCCCGACTCTAATTTCTGCCCTTCAAGCAATTTACACAAATGCCCCCAAGAAAATCCTATAAAAATCACACAATTCGCTCCTCATTATCCCCAAATCATGAATCCACGTGCCATGAACGTGCCACCTTTCAATCTAAAACCCCAAATCCCAATTCCCCCAAATGAAACATCGATCAGAAACAAATTCCCTTTTCAATCGCAACCAAATACAAAATCTCCATCTGTATACCCTCTTTTTTACGGAAATGGGAACGAATCTATGGATCCAAAGGTGAATTATTCTGAGATTAAAGAGAATCGAAAATTAGGGTTGTTTCAAAAACCTTGTTTTAGTGAAGAACACGATTATGGACATGAATGTGATTTGTCACTAAGGTTAGGTCCTTCGAACATGAAAACCAGTCAACAGAGTCGAAATCATGAAGTGGGTGAGTTTGAAAAGTCAAATCAACGGAGTTTTGATGGTGAAAAAGTGGATTTGGATGGAAGAATGAGGAAACGGAAGGCAGTGGTTGGTAATCTTTATGAGAATTTACAGTTTTGTTGGCAATCGAAGGTTTCTTCAGCTAACTCTAATGGCGGATTGTAGTTTGCAAGTAGTTATTAAAAATATTATTAGCTTTAGTTGTACATTTAAAAAAGAGAAACAACCCTCTACTTGTAATCCGACTAGCAATCTAGTTTCTTGATTGATTGATGAGATGTTATTTGTCGATCGGTTTTTGATATTCGGAATCATGAAAAGATTCAAACATTTGTGTATACGCGAATGAGACTAAACACTGAAAAGATTAGAGATTGGTGGGGCATGGGGTGATTGGCTTTAACGATGAAGTGGGGGATGGGTTGTTTTTGGATATGTTTACTTGTTTGATGAGTGGGGTACATAAACTGTCGCGTTACACTGAAATTTTCAGAGAGATGGAGATAGATTTTATCATTTTAACACCATTTTTGACTTTATCTGGGGAAAAGGAAATGAATGATTAAAGGGGTGGATAGGGGTGTGGGTCGGGGGTGGGGGTTCTGGGTGGTGGCTGATGCTTGACCAATCTCTCCTTTTGATTCTGAAATTGTGTAAGTTTGGTGGGTCTACACTTCCCATACACCACCCAAGAAGTGGATTGTACCTTGTGCAATGAAAGTTGTACGGTTTGGGTTAGCCCATCTTGAAAGTGGGGGGATACTTATGATCTTTGGAGTTTAAAATAGTGTATGTGTTAATTGTGAGTTGAGTAGGTGAGCGTATGTGTTAATTGTTGGGCATTTCCTTTTTTTAGTAGTGTGAGTTGAAGTGAATAGGGTCAAAGCCATTCTTTTAACTCTAAGTGGTCTAAAAAAATATTCTAAGTCTAGCTTTCTCAAAGATGGTCTAAAAAATCCGATCAGTTCAGTATCCGGATCAAGATACTTAGAACTACACCGAGTTTTCTCAGACTATTTTTGTCAAAATTAGATCCTAATTGGTGAAAGTCGAAGAGTGACATGCAAACAATGGTACATGAGCTATATTTGGGTTTTGGGTTTGTGAAATCCATAAGCATTTGCTAGAATGACTATTTAGGATTCCACTTAACGTCAGAGAGAGTGATGTGATAAGAATCGTATTTTTTTTTATGCCATGTAGACGCCACATGGGCTCCATGTCAATTTTACAATACTTTTGTTTGGTCTTTGCTACACATTAGGTGTGGTATAACAAAAAAGGAGGGAGAGAGAGGCTGTTTCTCACCGTATGCGGCCAAAACGTAGTTGAGACCTGGTGAGGGCGGTGTTCCCCATTGCCACCGTGGCAAAACATAGTGCAAACCGTGCCACTCCCTTTAGGCTAACGTTATGTTTGTACCCGAGGATGTATATATTTTTCACCTTTTTTTTTTCTATGTCATATCAACTTTCTTTCCACTCTCTCTTTCACTCTTCAAAACACAAAAAAATGGTACATTTCATTTTCTTCATTTTTTATAAATATATGCTCTTTTTGTAGGGATTTAATATATATATATATATATATATATATATATATATATATATATATATATATATATATATATATATATATATTGTTGAGAACATTTTTTGCCTATCATTAAAAAATACTCGTGTTTGTATCTTGAGGGGTGTTTTCATAACTTTGTCTGTTATAAACAATTTTGTCTGATTCTTGTACATGTTTGATAGAAACTCGAGAGTATGATTTGAATTCAGAGTGATTCGATTCGATTTTTTTTCGTAATTCATCTTAGATTTCAGTGATTTAGAGGATTTTTCTTCCAAAATTCTATGCTTGTTGTTAGTCGATTGTTATAGAAGAAGAAATTACGTCATCGTCCAAGAATTTTAAGTTTAACTGTTAGTTCTATCAAATGGTACAAATCTTCGCTTTGCACAACTTTTTTTTTGAAGATTAAACACTGCCATATTCATTTATCTCATCTATTCTAGTCATAGAATGAATTATTTAACGTTTTGAGTTTGAAAGGAGTTAGGTTTAACATATTCTTAATAAAAAAAAGTAAAGATTGTCACTTTTCAGAACTTATCTTAATCATTTATCGTCTATTCTTGAATTATAACCACATTTATTGTCAATTCTTCATGATAACTGCATCGAAAAAGTCAAGTTAATATATTGTACCTTATGTTGATCATTTAACATCGATACATTCTTTGCAGGCAAGAAATTAACGGTTATTGGCACTAGGGCGATGCACCTCGCAACGCATGATTATCGTTGAATGTCCCGCCAAAGGGCCTTGACCTCGTGTCATGCTAAACTGTGGAAATATGTCCTCAAATATTTTGTCACTGGATGGTTTTGTGAGTTATTCCTAATTTACTCTCATCGGCACTAGAATGGTACACTCAGCTGAGATTCGGAAACCATTGAATGTCTCGCCAAGGGCCAAGTTAACTTGAAGAACTGTATTGAGATCTCTGATCAAGGATATGCAGGGGCTAACATAAAAAATAGCCACGAGTAGTTCTCCGATACTCAACAAATCGCAATGCGTTCCTCCGTGTTCACACAGATACTGCGAGTAGTCTCCATTTAAGCCAAGGCTGGGTCCTTGAAAAACTGTGGTGAGAAGGGTCTTTATGATTCTATGATCCACATGGACTTTTAGTCATGGTTACTTTTAAGACGCATTTGTGATCAACAAAGAATATTCAATCGAAGGAACAAAAAGTGAATATTATTTTCAACACTCAATCTTTCAACCCCAAAAGCAAGGTGAAGTTGTATTTGAAGTTATGTGATGAATTGCATTAAAACCTCCTCATTCAATTTGCGGCTATCTATGAAATTACTGAAGTGATGAAGAATAATCGGTCTCTCTATAATTATATCTAAAGTTTGTTTTTCATAGCTAAATGTGCTGATACTGAAGAACCTATTCAAGAAGCCCTTACACCTAATGTGCTTCCAAAGTCAAAATTTAAAGGACGTCCAACTATTCAAATTGAAGTCATCATGTGGAAATTCATATATTCATCTTGAAGTTATGAGGAAATTGAAGTTAAATGCTGAAGGTCAAGAACAAAGAAGATTGAAATGAAAAGAAAGCTATAAACCAAGGGGGAGATTGTTAGGACATAATTTATTGGTTTATACTTTGGTTTTTATGGCATTTAGTGTTCTTGGTCTAGGACCGAAATCTCCATGATTTCGGATGATTAGGGTTTTACTATTTAAGGTGCATGCATGCATCGTGTATTAGCTAATTGTGTCATTGTAAACCCTACATAGCCTCTATAGTAGTAGTTCTTTATCGAGCTCTTCTGAGGCTGTGACTTTTAATCATTCGACACATTCTTGATTCATATTATGTGTTTGATTGTTTTTACCTGTTTGAATCTATTTCGAGTCCTCATGATCACTTGGGTATTTTGTGTTGCGTCTTTGGGATTTTTACTTAGACTTTTGTGTATCCGGGTTGGGCCTGTCCAACCGTGATTAATGATAAGGGTTTTAATATTTAAGGTGCAAGCATGCATCGCGTATTAGCTAATTGTGTCATTGTAAACCCTACATAGACTCTACAGTAGCAGACGAAAAACATGATATCCTTACGACTAGCAGTCAGATACATCAATGAACCTTTGAATCTCCCACTATTCCAAACTTGGAGAATAAAGTCTTTCTGTAAGCCTCATGTTTGATAAAGATACCTTCCTAACTATGTCTTATATACAAGCCAAAGAAAAAGTTAATCGGAACCATCGAGCTCATCTCAAATTTAGTTTCCATCAACTTTTGGAACTCAGTTGTTAAGCTGGGGTTAGTTGATTCGAAGATGATGTCATCAACGTAAATTTGGACAGTCATCAAGTGGTCACTGTCTTTCTTGCAAAAAAAAGGTTAGGTCGAATGATTCCTATTTAAATTTAGTTTGTTTTAAAAAATGAGTTAGAGTTTCGTACCAGGCTCTTGAAGCTTGCTTTAGACCATAAACGGCCTTATTCAGAATGTAACAGTGGTTCGTATACTTTTTGTTTATGAACCGTTGTGGTTGTTCCACATACACTGTTTCTTCAAGTTCCATATTTATGAATGCACAATTGACATCCATCTGATAGACTTCAAAGTTCTTGTGTGATGTGTATACTAAAAAGATGCGAAAAAATTCCAACCTTGCAACGGGTGCGAAGGTTTCTTCGTAATCGATGCCTTCTTCCCGATAATATCCCTTTACTATGAGTCGCGCCTTGTTTCTTATCACATTACCTTCCTTATCTATCTTGTTTCGAAATACCCATTTAAGACCAAGAACAGATGCATCCTTTGGAGTCGGAATAAGTCTTGTGACCTTGTTTCGTTCAAATTCATTGAGCTCATCCTACATTGCTTGCACCCAATCGGAATGATCACGAGCAATTTGAACATTTTAGGTTCAATCTTGGAGATAAACGAATTGAACATGTAGCATTCCACTTTCAAAAATAAATCAGTTCGCTTCGCTTTTTGTTGAGCTCTCGTAAGAACTCCTGAAGATGAATCTCCTATGACTTCGGTTTTTGGATGATGTTTGGTCCATTTTGCCAATAGAGGGTAATTAGGATCATATGTTGGATCCAATTCAGCATTCACTTCTTCAAACTCAAATTGTACATCCAAATCATCATTCGTATTTTCATTCTCCCCCACAAATGATGTATTAATATCTTCTTCTGGATCCAGATTCTATCCCTAGAAAGGTGTATCAGGTGAGGAGGTTGAAGTGGAACCCCCCTGTGGTGTAGCATTCACACCTATTGATGGAACTTCAGGATCATTTGGAATCTTGTGCTCATGTTCCATTTTTTTCACAGCATTATCAATAATTTTCTTTAGTTTGTCTTCCTTATTGTCTGCTGCTTTAGACTTTAAGGAGATCGCCTTTTCATTCGTCGAATAGGTTTAAGAACTCCTCATAAAGATTGGAGATTAGAATGGTAGCAGAATTCGGTTTGGGAAAGATCACATGTGTCGGTCTGTCATTCTTCTGAAACTTCAAGTAATTGTCATCGAAAGTAACATAGTATGTTTCTTCTATCCTTTTGGACCTTTTGTTGAGAATCATATTTTCTTTAAAAGTCAAAGAATACCCCAGGAAGATACCTTTGTCAGCCTTCACATCAAACTTGTTCCTTTGCTCCTTTGAATTGAATATAAAGCATCTGGAACAAAAAATTTGGAAATACTTGACATTAGGCTTGCGATTATTTATGATTTCATATGGTGTGACAGTGAATCGCTTGTTTAGAATGGAACGATTTGGGTAAAGCATGCAGTTCCTATCGCATTCGCCCAAAAGTAAAGTGACAAATTTGCGAATGACAACAGGGTCCTCACAGGTTCACACAAAGAGCGGTTTCGTCTTTCAACGACTCCATTTTGTTGAGGATTATAAGGAGCCAAAAAATTGTGAGACTCCTTTCACAATAAGAAATTCTTTAAACGCTTGGTTTTTGAATTCTAAACTGTTGTCACTGCGAATGTTTCGAACCAGCTTTTGTAATTGTACCTCTATCTGCGTTATAAAATCCTTAAGCTTTAGAGTGGCTTCTGATTTCTACTTAAGAAAATATACCCAAGTGCATCTAGAAAAATCTACAATTACGAGAATATATTTGTTACTGTTAAGCGTGTCAAACCCAACAAATAAAGGGGTAAAATAACTCCTTAAACACTACTACTTTGTACTAGAAATGTAATACAAGGTAAGTAGGGTCGATCCACAGAGACACGGAACAAATGTTTATACCTTTTTGCGGAAGGTACAATAATGGTCACATAAATGGGGGGTTGGTATGCAATGATTTAAACAAAAGAATAAAGCACTAAGTAAATGATCAATTAAATGAAACAAATTCAGAATTTGTGAGAACTCCAACTCTATGCAAGACAAATTAGCAATGTGATTCCATGGATGAAAAGATATTTGTTTAATTCTATCTAAGTTGGTACTTGAAAGTGTTAACAAGCTCTAACACTTCCCGTTCACCACAATAATTAACCAAAAACAAGCTCTTTGATTAATCCTAACCTTACCAATCTAATCTAAACAAGCTCTTAGAATTAGGTTGAAAGATTGCATTAAACTTTATGTGAATGTTCCCAACAATACTCAATACTCCTCATAAGCTCGGGAGCATAAGAATGTGTGAATAGATTTACACTAATTTCATTCAATAGAAATCAGATTAGTGCTTGTTACCTAGTCCAATTTACAAAACAATTACGGATTTTGCAATTAGATAACTTGAATGATCTAACCCTAATTCAAATGGCCAATAAGAATCACAATTAGAATCAAACATTCGATTGAGACAAAAATCAAATTCACTAGATAGAAAATTGAAAGAAAACATCAAGTCATATGATTGAAATGACATCCAAATGTCAAGACATAAAGTTGGAGAATTTAGGGTTCTAGCCACTCATGGCTAGAACAAGATCACAAATCTAGAAAATGAAATTAAAGTTCTTACAAAATGAAATCAAATGTTCCCAAGTGTTAATCAACTTCAAAATCCTCAAGAAATTCGCCTTCTCTACTCCAAAAGTCGACCCCCAAAGTAAAAAGTTAGTTCCCCCCTTTAAGAATGATGAAAAACTGCTTTAAAACCCACATTTACGTTTACACGGCCCGCGTAAATTAACACTGTCATTTACACGGCCCGCGTAAACGCAAAAATATACTGCACAGAAATCTACGTTTACACGGCCCGCGTAAACGCAAGGCTTCCATTTACACGGCCGTGTAAACGTCTGTAAAGCCAAAATTCTCATTTCTTTGATATCTTGCTCCTCGGTGCTCCGCAAGTCCTGAAATTTTGTCCACAACTTTTATTTACCTCCTCCAACAATATCCTTCCTCCAAAAGTCCCTGAAATATCACAAAAATATTTGAATGAAATTGCATCATGAAAAATCCCGAAAAACATGCAAAATGCATGAGTTTAAGCCTATATGCAATGTACTTTTATGAAATAAAGCTACAAAATGGGTACATGAAATGCACCTAACAAATCTCCCCAAGCTTAAACCTTTCTTGTCCTCAAGAAAGAACAAGAAAATTCAAACCGGAGAAAATAAAATAAAAGAGAAGAAAAGAAAATCAAAGTTAAACTTTTTTTTTTTTTTTTAAACTTGATGCAAGAAATCAAAACAAACATGAAAAAATATATCCAACCCAATTAACCCTGTTTTGTACCATAGTTGAGAATATACCTGTCATGCCTTGAGTTAACTTGGCTTTAATCTCAAAATATTATATAATAATAGAGACAAGATTTTAGCCACTCCCTAGTACAACTCAACAGAATCAAAGATCACAACACTTATTCCTTTTCGATATCATCAAGTCAATTCTTGGAACAAATTATGGTCTTACTCTCGTGAAATTATATGTGACAAAACATGCTCAACCATCTTTGTTTCATAAAATATAACAATGTCCGATTCCAGCTATTTGTTGGTTAACAACAATCTTTTTCTGAAAAATATTTTCTAAAAATTCCCTAATATTTATCCAGATTGGTTACAAACTTCAAACCACTTACACCAGTCGAAGTAATTAACATTCAGTCCAATGTCATAAATTCAAATCCAAGTCCAAGGGAATCTTTTGACAGCCAAGTATTTTTCCTAAACACAACATCTAATTAAACTATAAACACAACTATGTACAAACTTTCTAATTACATTTTTTTACAAATAAAGCTCATGACTTTCTTTGAAATCCGTGTAACAGGCTTTCAACCAACACATCCAAATCAAATGACCTTAGTGTGCTAGATTTAAAGAGATCCCTCGGGTTTACTTGCCCGAACCTCAAAGGCCACAGATTAGCTTTATTTGCTATTATTAAGTTCATGACTTTCTATGGAACCCGTGTAACGAATTTTCAACTCAATCAGTCCCAAACAATTTAGCTTTAGGCGATTAGGTGTAAAACACCCCTCAGAGTTTAGTTGTTCGAATCCCAAAGGTCACAGATTAACTTAATAATAGTTATTTATTTATTTATTTATTTATTTATTTTTTATTTTTATTTTATTTTTATGTAACACAAATACAAATAACTAAGTTAACACATAACACTCTTAATGATTAATTTATTTGGCCAATTTCCTTATATTTCCGTCCTTGACTTTTCTATTGTGGGACATCTCATGGTCTATTACCGTGAGGACTTCTAAGACATTTTTCGGGGGACTAAATGTTAACATGCAAAAACCCGTAAGTATAGTTGAAATCTATGTCCTCAAGCAGGGTATATAAAAGGGAATAAGTAGAAAGGACTTTTAAGAGCGCTGGAAGGTTGGACATTAAGATTTTGCATTCTTTTTATGAACTTTTGAATTTGGCATTTTAAGTTCAATTGAGCATTACTACTCATAAGACCGGTCATATGTCCCAAAGAATCGACTCATACCTGCTGTTATGCTTCAGTTTTGACAATCTTCTCATTTTCTGCTTTGCACAAGTAGCTTCGGGAGATGTGCTCGTGTGATTAACTTGCTTTTAGATTTTTTTTAATAAAAATAGCAAGTAAAATCTCAAGGCACACAACTCACTTACCATCTCAACTGTTTTGAGAAGATTTGGCTGCTTGGAATTGGATCAAAAAATTTTACTTTTACTTTTTTTTTCAAGTTAAATGAAAATGCAAAAATTTAGATGCAAAATGCAAAAAGTATAATAAAAATAGAGTAGAAAGAAAATCTTTTTGGTTTTTGAAATTTTTTCTAAAAAATGACAAAGAAAAATAATGCAATGCAATGCAATATGTACAAAATTTACATGCAACCTACATGCAACGGGATAATGTTTGGATGGATGCCCCTCCCCAAGCTTAAAATAAGCATCATCCTCGATGCTTGGAGAGAGGTATAGTCGGCCTATTGAGAGTCAGATGGTGGAGGATGGTAGCTGGGTTGGAAATGGGTCTAAAATAGTAACAAATGCACTATGATTGAATTTTAAGTAAAATATGAACGGTTAAAGATATGGAAAGAATTTACTGAATCGTTCTTGGAGCCTCACAATTATGGTGTGAACCTCCTCTTCATCCTCTCCAAGCTATCCGTGAAGTACTTTTGGAGCCGGAGATTCATTTTCTAGGCATACAAAATAAGTTCAAAACCATTTGGGACATTAAAAAACAATTGAAATTTACCAAAGATTAAGAAGTTTTAACAGAAAGGAAAAAAAAAAACCCCGGGATGCCTCCCGGTTAGCTGCCCTTGTTTTAAGTCGTTGGCTCGATTTGGCCCTTAAATGTGCTTTGTTCTAAGTAGGTGGGCCTTTACAAAACATTAAACTTCTCACCACTTCCTTCAATTGAAAACTTATCTTCTACCAGACTTTTTATTTTTGAAAGCACCTGCTCACAAAATGCTTGGCATAAACAATTAGTAACACTGTGTCCCCGGCAACGGCGCCAATTTGTTAAGCGTGTCAAACCCAACAAATAAAGGGGTAAAATAACTCCTTAAATACTACTACTTTGTACTAGAAATGTAATACAAGGTAAGTAGGGTCGATCCACAGAGACACGGAACAGATGTTTATACCTTTTTGCGGAAGGTACAATAATGGTCACATAAATGGGGGGTTGGTATGCAATGATTTAAACAAAAGAATAAAGCACTAAGTAAATGATCAATTAAATGAAAAAAATTCAGAATTTGTGAGAACTCCAACTCTATGCAAGACAAATTAGCAATGTGATTCCATGGATGAAAAGATATTTGTTTAATTCTATCTAAGTTGGTACTTGAAAGTGTTAACAAGCTCTAACACTTCCCGTTCACCACAATAATTAACCAAAAACAAGCTCTTTGATTAATCCTAACCTTACCAATCTAATCTAAACAAGCTCTTAGAATTAGGTTGAAAGATTGCATTAAACTTTATGTGAATGTTCCCAACAATACTCAATACTCCTCATAAGCTCGGGAGCATAAGAATGTGTGAATAGATTTACACTAATTTCATTCAATAGAAATCAGATTAGTGCTTGTTACCTAGTCCAATTTACAAAACAATTACGGATTTTGCAATTAGATAACTTGAATGATCTAACCCTAATTCAAATGGCCAATAAGAATCACAATTAGAATCAAACATTCGATTGAGACAAAAATCAAATTCACTAGATAGAAAATTGAAAGAAAACATCAAGTCATATGATTGAAATGACATCCAAATGTCAAGACATAAAGTTGGAGAATTTAGGGTTCTAGCCACTCATGGCTAGAACAAGATCACAAATCTAGAAAATGAAATTAAAGTTCTTACAAAATGAAATCAAATGTTCCCAAGTGTTAATCAACTTCAAAATCCTCAAGAAATTCGCCTTCTCTACTCCAAAAGTCGACCCCCAAAGTAAAAAGTTAGTTCCCCCCTTTAAGAATGGTGAAAAACTGCTTTAAAACCCGCATTTACGTTTACACGGCCCGTGTAAATTAACACTGTCATTTACACGGCCCGCGTAAACGCAAAAATATACTGCACAGAAATCTACGTTTACACGGCCCGCGTAAACGCAAGGCTTCCATTTACACGGCCGTGTAAACGTCTATAAAGCCAAAATTCTCATTTCTTTGATATCTTGCTCCTCGGTGCTCCGCAAGTCCTGAAATTTTGTCCACAAATTTTATTTACCTCCTCCAACAATATCCTTCCTCCAAAAGTCCCTGAAATATCACAAAAATATTTGAATGAAATTGCATCATGAAAAATCCCGAAAAACATGCAAAATGCATGAGTTTAAGCCTATATGCAATGTACTTTTATGAAATAAAGCTACAAAATGGGTACATGAAATGCACCTAACAAATCTCCCCAAGCTTAAACCTTTCTTGTCCTCAAGAAAGAACAAGAAAATTCAAACCGGAGAAAATAAAATAAAAGAGAAGAAAAGAAAATCAAAGTTAAACTTTTTTTTTTTTTAAACTTGATGCAAGAAATCAAAACAAACATGAAAAAATATATCCAACCCAATTAACCCTGTTTTGTACCATAGTTGAGAATATACCTGTCATGCCTTGAGTTAACTTGGCTTTAATCTCAAAATATTATATAATAATAGAGACAAGATTTTAGCCACTCCCTAGTACAACTCAACAGAATCAAAGATCACAACACTTATTCCTTTTCGATATCATCAAGTCAATTCTTGGAACAAATTATGGTCTTACTCTCGTGAAATTATATGTGACAAAACATGCTCAACCATCTTTGTTTCATAAAATATAACAATGTCCAATTCCAGCTATTTGTTGGTTAACAACAATCTTTTTCTGAAAAATATTTTCTAAAAATTCCGTAATATTTATCCAGATTTGTTGTGAGAGAGCTTGGAAGAGAGGGATTTTGGTAAGGAGCACTTGGGGAAGCAAGGAAATAAAGGCTAGGAACTCGTGGGGAGCTAAGAGATTCATCAGTTATCACTCCCTGGAAGGTATTAAGCTGCTTCTTTGGCTCATCTCTCTTTTAATCCCTTTTGGGTGGGTTTTAGGAAAGGCTTTTGGTGTTTCGACCAAGATCTGAAGCTGAAACTTCAGATCTGGACTCCCTTTAGTCTCTAGATCCATAAAAATAGTAGCTTGGTCGAGTATGAGCCACCCCTCAATTTTTGAGCTTCAGTTCAAGCCTAGTTTTGTCATTTTAAGGGCCTTAAAGCTTTGCATGCACATAAAGTTTGCAACTTTACGTGATAAGCAGGCCTCGAAAGGTTGGATATATAGTCTGGAACCTTTGCATGGCTTAAAGGCCATCTGTATGGATGAAGGTTAGAAGGGACTCGGCGAGTCATATGGAGATAGTCTTTAACTCGACGAGTTGGATGAACCGCTCGACGAGTCTGATGAAGATTGTCGTGGACTCGGTGAGTCAGTAGAGTGACTTGGCGAGTCGGTTAAAGTTCCTACCAACCATTGGATGCGTGTGAAATTGTCGAGTTGCAAGGGGAAAAATTGACGAGTGGTCAAGGGGTTTCGACCGTGAGCCTTAGGAACTCGATGAGTCACTCTGGTGACTCGGCGAGCGGATGAGTTAGGCCGGGAACTCGGCGAGTGGCTAGATATACTCGATGAGTCCAGGTCAACATGGACTGTTGACTCGGACAGTTGACGTTGACTTTTACGTTGACCAAGGATTGACCAGTTGACTTCTGGGGTATTTGGGAATTTATGAACTTCATGACGTATTTGGGTATAGGTGGTGGAGTCTGTGGCGGTGATTCAGGAGTTGAGCTTTCTATTTCCATTCGACAGTTGCAAGGTGAGTTATCCTCACTATACTCAAGGGTCTAAGGCACCAAGGTTGGCCCCTTGGATTGTTATCTGGTTATGTTATGCTAGTATGATCTGTTAGATCGGTATCCTAGAGGGTAGTATAATATTATGTAGTATGTGCTATGATATGTTAGATCGGTATCCTAGAGGGTAGGATAATATTATGTAGTATGTGCTATGATCTGTTAGATCAGTATCTTGGTAGATAGGATTGTATTATGTGCTATGTGGTATGATCCATTAGATCAATTGTTGTCTATAGACTGTTATGTGATTATCTGTTATGAATATATGTGCATATATTTGTTTAGCGGTTGAGGCTCATCTGCTTTGTGTGAAAGCCAATAGACCTGGGCATTCCAACCTATTGGTTGTGGACCATGAGTATTCTATCACTAGGATGATTGGACTCATAGTATGTGGGAATTCCAACCTGTTGGTTGCGGGCCTGGGGTATTCCAACCCGATGGTTGACTGGACCTATAGTATGCTGTTGTGATTCTATGTGTATTGATGTGAGAATGGGTCTTTTGGGGGAACTCACTAAGCTTTTGGGCTTATAGTTCCAGTTTATTGTTTCAGGTACATCGGGGGATCGCGACATGGTAAAGGCGTGATCGTACATCTCCTCACCTTTTGTTATGCTTTTTAGGAAAAACTCTAATATATACTATTTTGGAAACAAAGTTGTAATAACTATTGAATTAAAAATGTTTTGAAAAGTTTAAATTTGGTGTAAATTTTATGGGTGTTACTACTTGGTATTAGAGCATGGATTTGAGTGAATTGGAGGAACAATCATGTGAATTCAGTCTCAAATCAAGGAAGGATTTTAAATATAAATTCTAAATGGTTTTCAAAATAAGTAAAGGAGGATGCAGAGTGTACGATCAGTTGGAGCCAGTAAGTAGACCCCAAAATACCATACATTTATTTGATTATATGGTATGCTAGAATAAGATGCTAGTAATAGGCTAGGGATCTTCAAGAACTGCATGATAGAATTGCTTGATTACATGATGCCTGCTAGCCTAGGGTTTTCCTTACATGAGATTGACATCATTATTGTAGTTACTTTTGTATGCATCGCGACTGTATATAATCAAGATCTTATAGCCTGAGAATGTTTGATTTGGTCTTTTGTTTTATTCCTTTTGAGTAGGGCTTAGGGTAGGATTGGATATTCGAAAATCTATAGGGTCTAATGTTATGTATGGCTAGCATACATTAGTGCTACATGGTTGGTGAAAGTTTCATGCGTGGGTTGCGAGAGGCCCGAAGGCTAATTATGAGGTAGTTATTCCTTTTGGGATGAGGATTGAGTGTTCGCTATATTTATGTATATGGATAGGGTGTTATTGTGATACTTGAAAAAAATATGGGTAGGTGTGGAAAGTAGTATGGGCCCGTACTAATGAAAGCACAGGACCCATACGCGTAGCAAGGAAGTCACAACCCCTAGGGTTTGGTCGGGATTTAGTCCCCTAATATTTGTGTGGAATACCTGATATCTTCCTATTATATTTTTAGCATGGTGATCACGATGCGTTTTGTGTTGGGATCCGGATCGGGATCAGGGCAGGGTGATTCGGAGGCCCCAGTAGCCGTTGATGTTATAAGTCAGGAGGAGCTAGTGATGACAGAGGATCGAGTCAGGGAGATCATCCGCGAGGAGGTGGTCGAGGTTGTCCGGAGTCAGATTCCGGAGTTGTTTGGGACTATCAAGTCCGCCATGATGGAGTACTTTGTCGACAGATACGCAACCCTTGTGGAGATGGCTGCCGCTACAGCTACATCAGTTGTAACCGCGGTAGGAGGTGGAGTAGGAGTCGGTCGGGGCTTCCATTATAGGATATTTGACAACACGAAGACCCCTACTTTTGATGGGACCTAGGACCCCATCAAGGCTATGTAATGGATTTATGATATGGAGGATGTTTCTTTACCTGTTCAAGTCCCTCTGACCAAAAGGTCAGATGTGCCCTAAACCTGCTCAGGCTCGTGGCCAAGGAATGGTGGAGGCTGATGGTAGGGTCGTACTCTGACGAGTAGAGAGCTGCTATCACTTGGGAGCAGTTCCAGGACTTGATCCGCGCTTGTTATATTCCACGGGTTGAACGAGAACGTTTAGCTCAGGAGTTTTTGAGTTTGAGACAGGATGGGGAGTCGGTGATAGAGATCACTCGCATGTTCACCAGGACAACGATGTTCTGCCCAGAGTTTGCTTCCGAGAAGGCTTAGATGACTCGTTATCTAAGCATGCTCAAGACCGATATCCGACAGTTTGTGTCTACCCAGCGACGTGATACTCTTTAGGAGTTACAGGAGGCCACGAGGTGGAATGAGTTGGAGATCGAGCTGCAGTTGAGGGAGCAGCGGCAGGCCCCGACATAGTCGCAACCAGTGTCGAAGCAGTCAAAGATCGCTGATACTAGAGTTGGGGGACATCCAAGCCACACTTTCAGAAAGTGCAGAAAGGCTCGACGTGCCGTTCAGGGAGTGGGTGGCACCGGTGTGGAAAGTTGCTCCATTTGGCCTGGGATTGGAGGCAGCAGACTCCGGACTTCGGAGTCAGACTTTGTTATTACTGTGAGCAGGTGGGCCATATGAAGGCCCAATGTCCTCTGCTAGCCGCCAAGCCGACGTAGGCTTCAACGTTGACTACTCTGAGGATTGCAGATGGGAAGCTAGTTAAGGTAGAGCCTCCAAAGGCTCAGGGTCGTGCCTTCCATCTTACAACCGAGGAGGCCAGGGCAGCACCGGATGTGTTTGCTGGTATGGTTCTATTATTTACCTCATTTATTCTATCTAGGTTATGCTTATCCGTTGTACCTGTGTTTAGGTACGTTTTTAGTGAACTCATTGCCCGCTTTGGTTCTATTTGACTCGGGGGCGAGTCGTTCCTTTGTGTCTCAGGCCTTTAGTAGGGAGTTAATGCGCTAGTAGGCAAGCTAGAGTGTCTGTTGCGAGTCTCTATCGCCAACGAACATGGAGTTTGGACTTCTTCTGTATACTGAGGATGCGAGTTGGAAATCTTTGGAGTGTCCTTCCCAATTGATTTGATTCTGATTCCCATGGGGAAAGTATGTGTGATTGTGGGGATGGATTGGCTTAGTCGATTTGGTGCCATGATAGACTGTGAGGGCCAACGAGTGGTAGTTTGAACCCCAAGTGGGGGAGAACCAATTGTTTATGGCGAGGGCACCAGAATGGGATCTGAGTTTTGTTCAGCGGCCATGGCTCGACAGTATATTCAACATGGGTGTGCAGACTTTCCAGCATATGTAGTTGATATGAGAGCCAGAGATCAGACTTTAGTTTCCGAAGTTCCTGTGGTCAGGGAGTTCGCAGATGTGTTTCCGGAGGAGTTTCCAGGAATACATGGCAGGTCGCGTTTTGGATCGACCTGGTGTGGCCCCTATCGTCAGAGCACCATATCGGTTGGCACCGATAGAGATGCAAGAGCTATCGTCACAGCTGCAGGAATTGCTAGGCAATCAGTTCATTCGACCTAACAGTTCTCCATGGGAGCATTGATCCTCTTCGTCAAGAAGAAGGATGGTTCACACCGGATGTGCATTAACTATAGGGAGTTTAACAAGCTAACGGTGAAGAACCGTTATCCACTCCCGAGGATGAATGACCTCTTCGATCAGTTACAGGGTGCATCTTGGTTCTCCAAGATTGATTTGAGATCTGGTTATCATCAGGTCCGGGTCAGAGAGGAGGACATGGAGAAGACCGCATTTCGGACTCGTTATGGTCATTACGAATTCTTGGTGATACCATTTGGGCTTACCAACGTGCTGACAATATTCATGTACCTGATGAATCGGGTCTGCAGACCGATTCTTGATCGCTCGGTCATCGTGTTTATTGATGATATCTTGGTATATTCCAAGACCCGAGAGCAGCACGAGGAGCACCTCAGGGAGATATTGGAAGTACTGAGATGAGAGCGGCTATATGCCAATTTCACAAAGTGTGAGTTTTGGTTACAAGAGGTCCAGTTCCTCGGACATTTCGTCAACCAGGAGGGGATATTGGTCGATCCGGCCAAGATCGAGTCAGTCATGTATTGGGAGGTGCCGATATCTCTCTCCAATATCAGGAGTTTTCTGTGTCTAGCAGGGTACTACCGGAGATTTATTCGAGATTTCTCGAAGATTGTGGTACCCTTCACTCATCTGACGAGGAAGGGGGTGTATTTCCAGTGGGGCCCAAAGTAGCAAAGAGCATTCGGGACTCTCCGACAACGGTTCTGAGAGGCCCCAGTTTTGACACTTCCACAGGGAGTGGAGGATTTTGTGGTGTTCTGTGATGCATCCATCACGGGGTTAGGGGTAGTCCTCATGCAGAGGGGACGAGTGATAGCCTACACATCACGGAAGTTGAAGCCGCATGAGACGAGGTATCCTACACATGAGTTAGAGCTGGGAGCGGTGGTGTTCACTCTCAAGATATGGAGACATTACCTGTATGGCGTCCGTTGTACCATATATATGGACCACAAGAGCTTGAGGCATATTATGGATTAGCCGAACCTGAATATGAGGCAGGACAGGTGGCTGGATGTAGTCAAGGACTACGATTGCGAGATCCTTTTCCACCCCGGTAAAACGAATGTGGTTGCAGATGCTTTGAGTCGCAAGTCAGCTGGGTTTTCCACCCCAGCAAGATGTATGAGGATAGGGTGAATTCTCTGCTTGTGAGTTTGATCAGAGATGCCTAGGTTGAAGGTATGCGACCGAGAACTGGAAGATAGAGAGGATCAAGGGCGAGAACACTCGGTTTGTGCAGGATAGTCAGGGATTATTGACCTGATGCAGTCGGGTTTTGGTTTCGATGTATGGAGGGGTCAGGCAGACAGTCATGGAGGAGGCTCAAAAGTCTAACTTCTTCATGCATCCGGTGGCCACCAAGATGTACAGGGATCTAAGTTTGAGTTACTGGTGGCCATGTATGAAGCGAGTAATTGCTTGGTAAGTCGAGAGGTGCTTGACCTGTAGGATGGTCAAGGCCGTGCATCAGAGGCCGCATGGTATGCTGCAACCTCTAGATATTCCCATGTGGAAATGGGAACATATCCCAATGGATTTCATTACCAAACTACCAAGGACGACGAAGGGATTTGATACCATATGGGTCATCGTGGATTGATTGACCAAGAGTTCTCACTTCTTGGCTATACGGGAGAGTTCTTCGGCAGAGAAGTTGGCCGACATGTATGATTGTGAGGTCGTCGCTTTCCATGGGGTTCCGGTCTCCATTGTTTCTGATCGGGATGTTAAGTTCACCTCCCATTTCTGGCATAAGTTCCATGAGGAACTAGGCACACGATTGCATTTTCGTACAACATTTCATCCCCAGACAGATGGTCAGAGCGAGCGAACCATTTAGACCCTTGAGGATATGTTAAATGTGTGTGTCATTGACTTTGGTGGGAGTTGGGATTCTCACCTACCACTTACATAGTTCGCCTACAATAATAGCTTTCATTCCAGCATTGGCGTCCCGCCTTTCGAGCTGTTATACGGACGGAGATGTGGCACCTCCATGTGTTGGGTGAGGTCGGAAACAGGGTGATAGGGTGGACAGAGGTAGTTCTGCAGACTACCAAGAAAATTCAGTAGATTAAGAAGCGATTGCAGACCGCTCAGAGTCAGCAGAAGAGTTACGCCGACAAACGCTGATCTGACTTAGAGTTTCAGGTGGGTGATATGACACTCCTGAAGGTATCACCCTATAAGGGTGTGATCCGATTCAGGAAGAGGGGAAAATTGGGTCCCCGTTTCATTGGTCCATTCAGGATCCTTTCGAGGGTTGGCAAGGTAGCATATAGGCTGGAGCTACCGGTGAAGCTTAGCCGAATTCACATCACCTTCGACATTTTGCAGTTGCTAAAGTGCATTTTGAATCAAGAGGCAGTAGTATCGCTGGATGATATTCAGGTTGATGAGCACCTGAATTATGTGGAGAGGCGTGTGGCCCTTCTGGAGAGGAAGATGAAAGTCCTGCGGAACAAGGAAATACCTTTGGTGAAGGTGCAGTGTGAGTATTTGAGGGGATCTGAGTGGACATGTGAGCTAGAGGTACAGATACGAGAGCACTATCCAGAGATATTCGCCGCGACAGACTTCGAGAGCGAAGTCTAGTTCAAGTGGGGGTGAATTGTAATGCCCCGATTTTCAGGTATTGGCTATGTGAGAACTTTATTGATTTCAAGGCCTACTCGACGAGTAGACTGCCCTACTCGTCGAGTAGCAGCGGGTTGGTTCGCGTGTTTTAGTGATCTACTCACAGAGTCCAAGAAGGAACTCGACGAGTAAGAGCTGACAGATGAAACTCTAAATCCCAGGCTATTGTGGCCTATTTAAAGGATCATTGGTCTTCCCCAGCCTCCCCTTCACAGCTTTGGCACTCTTAAACCGTAAGTTGTGTGTGTGTGTGTGTTTCTTTGGTGTGATAGAGCTTGGAAGAGAGGGATTTTGGAAAGGAGCACTTGCGGAAGAAAGGAAATCAAGGCTAGGAACACGTGGGGAGCTAAGAGATTCATCAGTTATCACTCTCTGGAAGGTATTAAGCTGCTTCTTTGGCTCATCTCTCTTTTAATCCCTTTTGGGTGGGTTTTAGGAAAGGATTTTGGTGTTTGGGCCAAGATCTGAAGCTGCAGCTTCAGATCTGGACTGCCTTTAGTCTCTAGATCCATAAAAATAGTAGCTTGGTCGAGTATGAGCCTCCCCTAAATTGTTGAGCTTCAGTTCAAGCCTAGTTTTGTCATTTTAAGGGCCTTAAAGCTTTGCATGCACATAAAGTTTGCAACTTTACGTGATAAGCAGGCCTCGAAAGGTTGGATATATAGTCTGGAACCTTTGCATGGCTTAAAGGCCATCTGTATGGATGAAGGATAGAAGGGACTAGGCGAGTCATATGGAGATAGTCTTTAACTCGACGAGTTGGATGAACCGCTCGACGAGTCTGATGAAGATTGTCGTGGACTCGGTGAGTCAGTAGAGTGACTCGGCAAGTCGGTTAAAGTTCCTACCAACCGTTGGATGCATGTGAACTTGTCGAGTTGCAGGGGAAAACTCGACGAGTGGTCGAGGGGATTCGACCGCGAGCCTTAGGAAATCGACGAGTCACTCTAGTGACTCGGTGAAGGCATGAGTTATGCCGGGAACTCGGCGAGTGGCTAGATACACACGACGAGTCTAGGTCAACATGGAATGTTGACCTGGTCAGTTGACTTTGAATTTAACATTGACTAAGGATTGACCAGTTGACTTCTGGGGTATCTGGGAATTTATGAACCTCATGACGTGTTTGGGTATAGGTGGTGGAGTCCGTGGTGGTGATTTAGGAGTTGAGCTTTCTATTTCCAGTTGATAGTTGCAAGGTGTGTTATCCTCACTATACTCAATGGTCTAAGGCATCAACAGCGACCCTTTGGATTGTTTACTGATTATGTTGTTCTAGTATAATCTACTAGATCCGTATCCTAGATGGTAAGATAATATTATGTAGTATGTGCTATGATATGTTAGATCGGTATCTTAAAGGGTAGGATAATATTATGTAGTATGTGCTATGATTTGTTAGATCAGTATCTTGGTAGATAGGATGGTATTATGTTCTATGTGGTATGACCCATTAGATCAGTTGTTGTCTATAGATTGTTATGTGATTATCTGTTATGAATATATGTGCACATATTTGTTTGGCGGTTAAGGCTCATCTGCTTTGTGTGAAAGCCAATAGACCTGGGCATTCTAAGCTGTTGGTTGTGGGCCATGAGTCCTCCATCTCGAGGATGATCGGACTCATAGTGTGTGGGCATTCCAACCTGATGGTTGCGGGCCTGGGGTATTCTAACCTGATGGTTGACTGGACCCATAATATGCTGTTGTGATTCTATGTGTATTGCTATGAGTAAGGGTATTTTGGAGGAACTCCCTAAGCTTTCGGGCTTACAGTTTCAGTTATTGTTTCAGGTACACCAGGGGATTGTGGCAAAGCAAAGGCGTGATCGTACAGCTCCTCACCTTTTGTAATGATTTCTGGGAAAAACTCTGATATAGACTATTTTGGAAACAAAATTTTAATAACTATTGAATTAAAAATGTTTTGAAAAGTTTAAATTTACCGAACATTTTGTGGGTGTTACAACTAAATTATCCCTCTGCAACTAAATTGACTCATCCCTAGACTTAGACAAATCAGACTCTAACTTTTCAATCCACTTGCGTCTCTCTTCACTTTTTGACGAAACCATATCGAGTTGATCGATTAGGTTAGAACTTGTTAACCAAGTTTGTTTTAGACTATCACTGGAACTTGAAAATGTATTTTATGTCGTTCACTTCAGTTTCATATCTAAAAACATGTATATTAAGACATTCAAGGATAGATTTTACCATGTTGATCACCTGCTCACACTCGCTTATCTGCTCAAGAACTGATTTCGCAGCAAAACAACTATCAACGCTACGTCCATAATCTGTTGCATAGCCCCTCATCTCTGATAGCTCACTGGTAACCATCAAATACCCTCCATCAAACTGCAAATCTCCCTCCTTCTTCACGAAGCTCCTTCCATGAGTAGTACTACAAACCTCTTCATCTTCGGAGTTAGTGGACCACACCTCGACTCTGCCAAATTCATCTGCAGCTTCATTTTCCTGCACAATTAAAGTAGACATGGTGTTATCAGCATTCTTATTAATTTTGATCTCCTCCAGCTTTCAAAGATAGTATGCCTCATCATCCTGTCCTTCCTTCTTTTCATATATATATATATATATATATATATATATATATATATATATATATATATATATATATATATATATATATATATATATAGGGTTTTCGTGAACTTATTCAAGAGAGGTCAGGGAGGGGTAGAATGGTGTTCTACCCATTCTTTAGAGATGAGGAAAAGAGAAAGTATTAAATTGAGATGTTTGCCTTATATGTTAGGCGGAGGCTCGATCGAGGTTATCAAGCCAGAAGGTTTACTAGACATCATGAGAGGTGAGTCTTCTCATTATACTTTACCTAGAGTGGTAACTATGTGTGACTGGAAGGTCTTATATGTTATGCGGAGTATGTGATATGTGTGTGTTATGCTATGTTATGAGTACCATGATATGGACAAGAAGGTTAACAGTGTATGGACCGGAAGGTCAAGATGATGAGGACCGGAAGGTCATACGGGTAGGGTCGGAAGGTCTAACAGAGTTGGGATGGAAGTCCCTTGAGACACATGGATCGGAAGATCCCATAGAGGTATGGCCTTGAGTGGCGTATTAATTGTTTGTGGTATTTTGGGGAACTCACTAAGCGTTTATGCTTATAGTGTTATGTGTTATGTGTTTCAGGTATTAGCGATGATCGCGGGAAGGTGCCGACATGATCCGTACACACTGGCAGAAGATTTATTTTATGATCTTGGGATATGTTTTATCATGATGGCATTTGTTAAATTTGAGATTTGAGAATATTGAATGAGTTTTATGTTATCGGAAAAATGAAAAATTGTTTTGAAAATTCACGTTGTTACAAGTTGGTATCAGAGCCTTGGTTTGAGGGATTCAGATGCATCTTCGGGTTTATCTGAACTCAAAATGAGGATTTGAGAAAATATTCATACAAGGAACAATTTTTCTAAAAAGTAAAAGAATTTGAGAAAGCAGAAATAAGCAGTGTGTACGATCAGTCAGCACCGAAATGGTGTTTTCCCAAAATACCCTTACGTTATGTGTCATGATATGCTATGTATGCTAGAGTAGGCTAGGTAATCATAGTAGGACTAGAGTGGCTTGATCTGTGATGCCTTAGCGTAGGAGATTACTGCTGCTATGAGATGCTTGTGAGTGAGTAAGTAGCAGTGAGGAGCTTACAAGGGGCCTAACGAAGGGTAGCTGGTGCTTAGCAAGAAGTAGAGTACTTGTGATCTGGGATCCTAGGAGGAGGACTTGGGGTGAGTACTGATGCGGTGTGGATGATAGTATAGGGACCGTACTACTGAAAACACGGGATCAGTGTGCAGTACAAGTAAGAATCCTTAGGGTACCATGGAACAAGTAGGATTGGGTGATCGAGTGCGAGCATACTCGATCGAGTCTCTGGTATCTTTGTGTTGTGTTTCAAAGACATCATGGTGGGTGCATGTCACACCAGAGAGCAGTTGAGTTAGCGATGACGAGATTCGCAGGATGATTCGTGATGAGGTGGGGCTCTAACATTGGGAGATGTTTCTACACCTATTCCTGTTTGGAACATTTAAGTGTACGGTTTGCGCTGAACCAGCTCTACTTGGGAGCGAAGGACTAGTGAAAGTTTGTATCAGAAGACTTCACTTCTGCAGAGATTACAGCGGTGACCTGGAAGACATTCACCACCAAGTTTCGAGACAATTAGGTTCCCTAGTGGAGAGGGAACGGTTGGAGTAGGCGACCTTGTCCTTTAGGAAGGGGACATAGTTCGTGACTGTGATTACACAGATGATTCACGAGAAGGCGCAAATTTGCCCTGAGCATGAGTCTTCTGAACAGGTACGCATGAGTTGCTATATGAGCATTCTGAGGAGAGATGTATGGGAGTTCGTGATGAACTTGATGTACCGAACATTTTCCAAGCTCCAGGAAAATGCTCTGAAGAGGGAGATTGAGCTAGGGACTCAGGCCAAGGAGGAGGCTGAGCCTCAGAAGAGGTGATGTCATGGTTCGAGTACCATGATTGGTAGCAGACCGAGAGGTGATGTCATGGTATGAGTATCATGATTGGTAGCAGACCGAGAGGTGATGTCATGGTTCGAGTACCATGGTGGGTGGCATATTGAGAGTTGGTGTTATGGTTCGAGTATCATGATTCGTAGCAGATAATGCTTGTACCTTTTTCTGGATTATTCCGTCATGATGGATTCGGTGGAGATCGGATGCGATAGGGTATTAGACCTGAGGGCCATGTTGAATGAGTTCCAAAAGAAGCATCCCTTGAGAGGGAGGTTCAGATAATTTCAAGGATTTTTGGTGAGATGACAGATGCAGTCGCAAGACTCAAGGATGAGTAGAGATAGTGCTTATGGAGGATTGCGACCTGAGTTGAGCAATCAGCCGATAGTAGAGATGTCATTTTCTATGACCCGAGTAGTGCTATTTTCGTTTCCTGTGGGAGGCGTAAGAAGTGTTGAGATTTTGGTTTCAGAGTTTGGGAGTACACCCTACGGGTTGACATTGATGGTGATCTTCCACCAGAGTATCGGGTGGTATATCTTCCGTGAGATAATGATATAACTTGAGCAGGTTGTTAGTGGAGACTGAGATGGTTAAGGACCAGGATGCACCTTATTTGAGTATAGTAGTTGTAGCATCGAATAAACAAGAATAGTGTATCGGGACGGTGGACCTTTTGTTTATGATGGGTATCGAGTGTGGGAATGGAGTCCCTGTTCTTGTGATGATTCATGTGATGGAACATTGGTTGAGAAGACGAGGATGAGGAGTATAATGATTCGTTATTTCTGGACTGAGAGTCAGGGTTCTTACTAGACGATCGAGATTCCTGGTAGTGGAATAGTATGAGATTCTGAATAACTAAGAGGCAGTCATGATGAAAAGTTTCTGAAGATTTCATTTGAGGTTTGGGGTATTGGAGTTGCTTTATATCTATCGGGGAGATCATCGAGCGTTGCGTAGCGCCTTCCAGGAGTAGGTGCGATGCTACTGGTGGAAACAGTCTATGAGATAGATTGTTAGTGCGCCAATTGGTGTTGGCCCGAACCCTAAGTGGGGGAGGACCAGGTACTTTATTGACGAGATGTGAGATTTGTTCAAAAGCGGTTAGAGAACTGGATATAGAGATCTGCGGTGCAAGTTCACTAGATCATGGGTATTGGTGGTCGAGGCGAGATGTAGAGGAAGATAATGCATGTAGTGCATGTTTGTGAACGGATGAGTGTCCCCACGGCAAGTAGCCATTGGTCGGAGACCTTGAGGTGGTTAGGAATTCTTCAAAATTATTATGGTGAACTCAAGATGGTTGGCTCGTAAGATTAGTCCGGCAACGGAGAGAACTCTTGTTCATTGTATAGGAGGTTGTATGATTCGGAAAGAGCACGAATTGATTAAGCAATAACTTCAGTGTCTCTATGTGTATTATTGCATCAGTTTTGAGCAATATAGAAGGAAGTTTCAAACTGTCGCCAATATGTTCTGAGTCACTAACGATTCCTTCATGTTTCAATTGAGAGTTGGGATACTCTGTAGTGGCGTGTTGTGAAATGAAGATTTGTTGTGAGATTCTAAGAAAATGCGTGGCTGTATATATGTATGATGCTGAAAGAAGGAGGTCAGGGGTTGAGGTAGTACGTCGTGAGGTTCTGTGGTCATTACCGAGGTATCCGAGTATGATGACCTGAAGTTCGGATTAATGTTGAATCTTGGGTTGAGACTGTAAGTGGCGTATTGAGTATCTGCGGTACCAGTGGGAGCCCTTGGGTATTGGCATCAGGAGGAATTGTTTAAGAATGAGAATTGCAGTGGGGAGAGGTGTCTTGGTGATGGCGGTTGTCCTGAGTAATAATGATGTGTAATTTGGATAATTGTGGGCACTTATCTATGTTTGTCAACGGAGCATGTGCTAGTGGACGCAGGGTGGTAGTAACGTGAGAATGAGATGGTGGGCATAAGTCAAAGGTTGTTGTGATGCTACGAGATGCCGTAGTACTCACTAGTCAGAGGTTGTTGTGATGTTATGGGAAGCCGTACTACTCACTAGTCAGAGGTTGTTGTGATGCTACGGGAAGCTGTAGTACTCACTAGTCAGAAGTTATTGTGATGCTACGGGAAGCCGTAGTACTCACTAGTTAGAGGATGTTGTGATGCTATGGGAAGCCGTAGTACTCACTAGTCAAAGGTTGTTGTAATGCTACAGGAAGCCTTAGTACTCACTAGTTAGAGGTTGTTGTGATGCTACGGGAAGCCATAGTGCTCACTAGTCAGAGGTTGTTGTTATGCTACGGGGAGCCGTAGTACTCACTACTTTGAGGTTGTTGTGATGCTACGGGTAGCTGTAGTACTCACTAGTTAGAGGGAGGTTGAAGAGTTTTGGGCTAGAGTATCCCTAATAGTTGAGTTTTGGAGAGCCTGGCAGTCGAACCAGGGAAGAGACTGGGGTCCCCATATTTATTGGGAATCGTTATATTCTGACTTGAGTGGTGGTTGTCGCAACAGGAGGGCATTGGAAAAGTGGTATTAGCGCGTATTGCAGGTTGAGTTATGAGATGATTGTTTCATTGGGACAAGTGGTTCCAACTTTGGATTGGAACAAACTCTCGAGCTTGAGCTTGGCCTTGGTAGTGCGTTGGGTAGGCAAGAGGAGATTTTGGATTCTGAGGTGGATTATTGGTTCAGGGCTATTGTTGTCACCCGATATCTTAGATTTGATGGGGTCAGTTCGTTAGTACGAGAAATACCAGTAGGTGAATGAGGCAAATGAGTATTTGTCACACCCCAAAACCAAGAACGAAGGAAACGTTCAGGGGTGGAGGACGTCATGTGAAGTATCAAAACAGTGCAAAGTAATAAACAAGCAACAACATCATCCATTGCATTAAAAGTAAAGTTTTTAATACATGTGTGTTCTTTGATAGTAATGAGACACCAAAATATGTAATCAAAATAAAAGACGAGTCTTGTCTGTGCTCCGTCTTCTCAAAACCTGGTCATTGTACCTGTCTACTGGTGACATGAGAATACAAGATATTTTGAAGACTCAACTAATCCATGCCGATGGCAATGTCAAAACATTTAATTGGGAGCGGCATGAGGTCTATCTTGAAAGTATGTCCATCTAAAGTTAGAGTACAACCTACGTATATGCAGTTAGTACTTTCCGTTTTCCCGTTTTCCATCTCTACAATTAATGATTTATCTAAGGCACGAGGTTTTTGTTTAAGTAGGTGTGCAAATTTATGGGTTACAAAACTTTTCTCTACTCCACTGTCGAAAAGTATGCAAGCATATGAGTTATCGAGGAGAAACGTACCAGTAACTATCATAGGATCAACTACGGCTTCCTCATGGCCTATGGCCAGAACTCTTCCTACTCCGCCAGCCATCCCCGCCTTAGGGCAGTTCCTCTTGTAGTGGCGTACCTCGCCACAATTGTAGTAAGCTTGGCCCACACCTACGTTAGGAACTTGGGCGGTCGGCTTTGCTGGGATCTTGCAGAAACGGGCGGTATGCCCCTTCCTGTTGCAATTAGAGCACTGCATTTCTTTGCAAGGTCCGTGGTGATGGAAGTTGCATTTGTTGCACCTAGGAAGATTACCGGCATATGTTTTTACTGGTATAGGATTTGCAGGGACAACAGGGGTTACTGTGGCAGCATTGATTGCCACAAGTTGTTGCCTCTTTGAGGATTCTTGTGAAGCCCCGCTTTTCCTCTTGTTCCACACCTTTTGATTGTTGTTGTTGTTGTTGTCCTTTTATGGCCCGGGTGTAGGGATTGTTGGGTTTTGGTGTTTTTCGTGATCTATAAGAGATTGTGCCAGCTCTTTGGCGCTGTCGAAAGCAGCAGGACTGGATGCTAACACACTTGAATGGATCTGGGGCGACAGTCCCCAAATATATCTCTATATTCTTTTGCTCTCCAAAGCAACCATGTTAGGGCATAGAATTGACATATCACAGAATCTATTAATATAGGTTGATATGTCGGAACCAACCATTTCCAGACCCCAAAGTTCTTGCTCGAGTTTTTGAATTTCCGCTCGAGGATAGTACTCTCTCATCAGCAGGGCCTTCAAGTTTTCCCACCTGATAGAGTTTGGCACCACAATAGTTAGAGACATAACATGGCCATTCCACCAAGTTAACGCTCTGTCAGAAAAGGTACAAGTAGCAAACTTGACCTTGATGCCCTCCGGGTAGGCGCAGATCTCAAAGACTGCTTCTGTCTTTTCAACCCACTGCCTTAAGACCATAACCCCACCAGTTCCATTGAAGTTTTGGGGTTTAGCATTCGTAAAATCCTTGTAGGTGCATTCCCGGGGATGCCCATGGCTCTCGCCATGGTGAGAAGGAGGTGCACCTGTTCCAGATCCCCTAGGGACAAGAGTATTGATGGCTGACACAGCAACTGCTACGGCTGCTGTGAAAGCTTCCTGGAATATAGTAGCGTCGAAATAAGGAGGTGGTTGAGGTGGTGGAGGAGGTGGTGGTATCAGAGTTTCGTTAATATTGTTACGCCTTGTACTTCTGCGAGGCGACATCTTTTAACTATACGTTTAAAAGAGATGACAACACAGTAAGAATGAATGAATAATGAGAGTGACTCATGGACTAACTCTCCATAGTCCAACAGCACAATTTAATAACACCTCTGAATGAAGATGATAGCATTTGGATAATAAATTCCATATGATTAGATATTTGTCAATAATACTGGAATTAAAGATGTAACAAGTTTGGGAAAAATGGCCTAGAAGTAGGCCTTACATCAACCAAGATAGGAAAATTTTGATAGAACTAAGATTGTATCAAGACCTAGCAGGTCTAGATCTACAAAGATAGGGAATTATACAAGAGTTTTTACATAATTAGGTTAAATCCAAAAATAGAAGTCGATGAGATTCTATCGGCGATGAGAAGCATGAGTTCTTGATCCTGACAGCAGGCGTTCTATGTCCCTCATACGCCTGTCAGATCTTGCTTGCTGAGCTTGAAGTTCCCTGACTTCATCTTGGGTTTCAGCAAGTTCTCTCTGTAGAGCTGCATTGCGGACTAGAGTCCTTTCCTGAGCAGACTCTAGTTGGTGAATGCGGATTGTGTTAACGCCAGAGTTGGTGTCAATCTCCACGATTCGATTGATAGTTGTTCGACCTTGTATGTCATTTCGAGAGATCCTACGAACCATGATGGGTAGGACCCTATCAGATGAACTTCCATCAGTGACATTGTAGAAGCTTCTGTCTCCATTGTTGGGGATAGGTTGACCCTGTTCCTGGATCCATCTATTCAAGTTTGTCGCCCACAGATGTGTGGGTCCTTGAAATGCCGGGCGAGGGTTTGGGTTTTGAGCAGCTGTAGGTAGGTTGTTGACTTCAGGCTCCGAGTCAGAATTATCAGAGAAGCCTTCGGCATGGTGATCATCCAAAGGGATTTGGTGATCATCTTCTGGTTCTTCCTCTAGCCATCCAACATTGCCTTGGTTTGGGAAGTACGGGTCGCCGTGTGGATCGAATCCAACCATGATATCTACACGAGAAAAGGGATAAAAGAAATAACTAAATAGACGAACTAACTAAGATAATTATAAGATGACCTTTATCAGTTGCTTCAATACTTGTTTAGTGCATACCAGTTATATGTAGTTAGGATAGGATAGACCTTCGAATAAGTGACCCTAACCTTAAGCCCCCAACCCAACGAGGACAAGACATAAACCAAAGATTCACAGATTCTAAGTCTATACCATCCTAGTACATATAACCTTTCTGTATCCACTAAAACACTATTGAAATATTAATAAAAATCTATTTAGTTCTCAAATAAGTAATTACAGTAAGACCAAATACCCCTATGGTATTTCTTTGTGGTTGTGTTCGTAAGCTTTTAGACTTGTTGTCACATCACAACCATTCATGGGCATATGCTAATCACTCCTCAGACCAACATAGTTGACCAGGCTATGCCACTCCCAAGACTGACCATACATCCCTAAGCTTACTTGTGATATTCAACAATCGTAATAGTTTTGTTCTTGTCATTGTGACACTGATTTTAGTATGAATACAGGCACGTATACTTACTTAAATATTTTATTATTTAACAGTATAAAATCTTAGTCAGAGTATTTTAATCCCAATGTATTTATAGTTAGTATATCTTTTATGGGTTGATATACTATATTCACTATAAACAAAGCTCTGATACCAATATGTCGCACTCGAAAACCAAGAACGACAGAAACGTTCAGGGGTGGAGGACATCATGTGAAGTATCATAACAGTGAAAAGTAGTAAACAAGCAACAACATCATCTATTGCATAAAAGTAAAGTTTTTAATACATGTGTGTTCTTTGATAGTAATAAGACACCAAAATATGTAATCAAAATAAAAGACGAGTCTTGTTTGTGCTCCGTCTTCTCAAAACCTGGTCATCGTACTTGTCTACTGGTGACCTGAGAATACAATATATTTTGAAACTGTAGATCAGCATAAAGCTGGTGAATTCATAAGTATTTAAGTGTCATTACTCTGTTTTGGAAAGCTGTTATGAATTCCATGTAAATCTTTGAATGAAACATTTGATATACGTGTGAAAAACCTATAAAATCCCATATTTCCTACTAGTATAAAAGTAGTCTTCTATCAAGACCTGAATGTTTTGAAAGTAACAAAGATGGTTTTTCCCCTGCATGACTACTATTAACAATATATAGTCTACCTCATCGTTTATGTGAACGTATCACAAAATAAAAGTAATAGGGAAAATATAAACATTTCAGTATTATCCTTTTGTACTAGGATAAACACGACATAGTAAATGTCGAATAGTATTAACCGTACACATCCGTAGATGTACATTTACCTCTGTTCCTAACAGCCGGGTTTAGGAATAGTTAGTCCCTTAAGTATACCTGTAATGGTATCAACCGTAGAAATCCGTAGATGTGCATTTACCTCTGTAGCTAACAGAGGTTATAGGAATGGTTAATCCCGCAAAGTATCCTTTTGTACTAGGATAGACAGATCTAATCTACATGTATAATATGTAATAGTATCTCATCATATAGTATCTAGGTAAAAGTATCCATGTAAGAGGATCCATGTAAATGTATCTCTTCATATAGCGTTTAGTATAGACTCATGAATGAACTGACTTCGGTGTAATTCCTTGTAATACGAATAATGTTTTGTATGCCCTAAACTATCCCTATAATAGTTTACTAGAATGTAATAGATGTCCAAGAAAGTTTATACACTATTGCTACCCAAGAGTGTGGGAACTAAACGAAGATTGAATGCTCTCATATCAATATATATATATATATATATATATATATATATATATATATATCTATATATCTATATATATATATCTATATATATATATATATATATATGAACATTAGTGTATAGATATTGTTTTGATCAAGAAGACGAAAGAGGTTTTGTAAAACATTTAAGAATTTTGAACAATAAATAACAATGACTTGATGTCATTTTATAAAACATTTCAAAAGTAATTCATTTGGTAACAAAGTATTTTAAGATAGAAAAACCATTTCATGTATCACATTTTGAAGTATGAGAAATCAAATCGTGGAAAACACAGTTATAAATCACATGCGATTGAATCTATAACATGTTGTTTTCTACTTGTATTCCCCCCATTAAAGCATTTAAAATCATTTAAAACATTGATTAAGGGGTATGAACTCACCTGTAGTTGGTGTTTGGATGAACGGATAAGGTAGGATGCTAAGTGAGGACTTGGACACACTCAATGATCCTAGTTAACATATAATAACACATATATGTATCCAATTAGTCTTTAAACTACTAATTGACAAAGTTAATACATCCTAGGACATGTAAAACACCTTATATAAGTGCTACAAGTCATAAGGATTGCATCTAAGTGTTGTAGGACCTTGCTATTGTGTTTGGTGTTCAAGGGTAAACTCCCTTGGAGTTTACGGTTTTGTGAGCATCACCCAATGAGTTTACGGTCGAAACTCAAGAATTTACGGTCGTAATCTCATAACTCTTTGACCATAAGTTGTTTTGAGGTTGTACAAGACCTTTGAAGCATTTCTATTTGATGGCTAGGCCTTTGGAAGAGGTTAGGGCACCATTTCCCTCCTTTGAGGAGTTTACAGCCCCAAGACTATTTCCTTTTGGGTTTACTACCATAAACCCATATGGATTATGGTATTTTGATGTTTTCAAGTCCTAAAAATATAATGGAATGAGTCTAGACTAGTTTCCAAAGCTTGTGAAGGGACTAGGGTCACTTTGGCCCCTAAATTAGGGTTTACGGTTCAAGGTGTTATTGAACCGTTAACACATTTAATCTTGAGTTTCAATGGTGTTTTCTTGATGTAAAGAAGTGCAACAAGCTTTACAATACACTAGGGTAGGAGTACTTACTAGTTAGAAGCTTGAAAAGGTACCAAAATTTCAAGAACACTAGTATGTGGTCTTGGTGTTCTTGGTGAAACTTGAAGATTCAACCTTTTGGAAAGATTTCATGTATAGAAGTGTGTTAATTCACTAGATTAAGTGATATACTAACTTGAAAGGGCTAGAAACACTTACTAGATGGTGATCTTGAAGAAAATTTTGGATGATACTTGATAGAGTTTGAGATTTGGATCTTGAAAGTTGGAATAGTGATAAAAATAACTAAGTGTCACTTTTATACCAGTTCCCATTAGGGTTTACGACCATAAACTCCTTGTTTAGGGCGTAAACTTTAAACTTTTGATGTGTCGGAATTTATTGTTGCACAATAAACCCTAGGGCATCCTCTCTCCTGATATCTCCTAAGTTGTTTACTCCTAAAATACTCAAACTTATTCCAAAAAGCTTGAAAGTTTCTAGAAACTGTTCTGACTTCTATTGATTGGGAATGTTGTACATGATGGAAATTTTGGGTTGTCACAGTATTAATTCAGCTAAGGTCGAGGGTGAGGCGATTTCAGATGGGAGTATGGTATTCGTTTGGGGTAAAGAGAACTTGTGACTTGTGTGTCACTGGGCCGAGATAATTGATGTGAGAAGGAAGTCAGTGAGACACTGGGAACATGTTATGAGTAACCTTTGGAAGTTAATGGCTGGTTAAGAGATAACCTAATACCCAGGGTGGAGAAGGGATCATTGAGAGAAAGTTGGGGGTTTATGATGATAGAGGTTACAGGACATTTTGTGGGAGCATGATTATTTCTTATATCTGAAGGCAGGGTGTTGAAATTCCTTTCAACTGGTGGGGTTCGATTTCAGGGCAGGAGACGATTCTTTGGTGTAATGTGCCCCTTTCGACTATAGAAGTATATTTGGGATTGTTTGGTACGTATGGGATGGGTGATTGGTGTCTGAATGTTGGGTTATATTTGGAAAGTCATGTGGGATATCTTAGCGACACAGGGGTTGGTTTGTTCTGAATTTAGGAGTTCCTAGTCGGGTCCAGGTATCCATAGGGGAAGATGTCGTTTTGGTGTGAATATTTTAGGGGTGATTTTCAGATGTTTGGTTTCTTTCTATGTGGTTTGAGTAGCGATTTCGAGGGCGAAATCAAGTTAAGTAGGGGAGAATTGTAACATCCGGGATTTCGGGTATCTTAGTATTTTTTTTTCAATTTTGAGGATTTAGGAGGGACTCGACGAGTCAAGAGTCTGACTCGCCGAGTCACATTGAGTTGATGGCGGGTATTTAATGAGAGGACTCTATGAGTCCAAGTATGGACTCGCCGAGTAGCATCTGGGCAGAGAAAACCCTAAGTTACGGGGTTGGAGCCTATTTAAAGGAACTTATGACCTTGGATGCGCCTCGTATCTCCTATGAGAAACCCTAAATCGCCATTGGAGCCTTGGCAGAGTCCTTATGATGAAATCAAGTAATTTGGAGGGTTTTGTGGAAGGAAAAGAGCATCAATCAAGCAAGGAACGAGATGTAGGCAGTGGATGTAGCATCTCTTCGCATGGGACTGCTATAGGTGGTACGAATCTATACTTATTCTCGTGTATTTGGTAGTTTTCTTGAATCTAGGGTTTTCTTATTCCTTCTTTAGCTTGGATTCGAAGCTTATGAGGTCCCAAGGTAGAATAAGTATTAGATCTGGACCTTAAGTGGTCCAGAGAGTCCCAACCATTCTGCTTTATGTTGTTTCACTAGAGATATGAACCCAGGTTGCCATTTTAGAAGCTATTTCACCAAAAGAAGCCTTGTGTGCATTGCATGAGTGTAAATACTGGACCTTTACATGATTCTTGGGCTTAGGGAAGTTAGATCTATAGGTTAGAGAAGTGGATTTGACCTCAGAAGGTCGTTTGAGTGTTGCTATGGAAGAAACTCGCCGAGTCCATAAGGGGACTCGGCGAGTCGAGTCGGGTTGCCCTACGATTCGTGGCCAGTGGTAACTTGTTGAGTAAAAGGTTAACTCGACGAGTCGAGTGAGACCTTAGGAGGATTCAGAGGACAAGCATGGACTTGCCGAGTCACCTAAGTGCATTCGACGAGTTTGGTCAAAGTTTGACCGTTAACTAGAGTTGACTTTAGTTGATATTAGGATTTTGGTCAACTGATTCAAGAGAGGTCAGGGAGGGGTAGAATGGTCTTCTACCCATTCTTTTGAGATGAGGACAAGAGAATGTATTAAATTGAGATGTTTGCCTTATATGTTAGGCAGAGGCTCGATCAAGGTTATCAAGCCAGAAGGTTTACTAGACATCATGAGAGGTGAGTGTTCTCAATATACTTTACCTAGAGTAGTAACTATGTGTGACCGAAAGGTCTTATACGTTATGCGGAGTATGTGATATGTGTTGCTAAGTGATATGTGTGTGTTATGCTATATTATGAGTACCATGATATGGAGCGAAAGGTCAACATTGTTTGGACCGGAAGGTCAAGATGATGAGGACCAAAAGGTCATACGGGTAGGGCCGGAAGGTTTATCAGAGTTGGGATGGAAGTCCCCTGAGACACATGGATCGTAAGATCCCATAGAGTTATGGCCTTGAGTGGCGTATGTGTTGTTTGTGGTATTTTGGGGAACTCACTAAGCATTTATGCTTACATTGTTATGTGTTATGTGTTTCAGGTACTAGTGATGATCGCGGGAAGGCGCCGACGTGATCTGTACACACTGACAGAAGATTTATTTTATGATCTTGAGATATATTTTATCATGATGGAATTTGTTAAATTTGAGATTTGAGAATATTAAATAAGTTGTTACAGTTTGAAAAATGAAAAATTGTTTTGAAAATTCACGTTGTTATAGTTTGTACAAACAAGGTTTTAATTTTTCATTTGATAATGAAATTGGTGCTATTAATGCTTTTTATAATGATGTATTTTATTTTAAAGCATTACCTTGTAATAGTGTATATGAAACTGTAATGGTCGTAAACAACTTAGGAAATGATGTGTTATATATTTATTCTTCCAGTAGTTTTGATAATGCATCCTTATGGCATTGTCGTCTTGGACATGTCAACAAGAAGCACATAGGCCAACTCCAAAAGGTAGAAGTCTTGGATTCGTTTGACTTAAAGTCGGATGACACTTGCGAATTTTGTTTACTTGCAAAGATAACCAAGTCACCCTTCACTGATACATGTGAGAGGGGTGAGAGTTTGTTGGGTCTCATATGTACAGATGTGTGTGGACCTTTCTGAACTGCCATAAGGGATGCTAACCACTTCTATGTGACTTTTACTGATGATTACAACAGATATGGCTAAATCAATTTAATCAAGCATAAGTCAGAAACCTTTGAAAAGTTCAAAGAGTTTAAACAAGAAGTGGCGAATCAGCTGGGTAGGAAGATAAATATGCTCCAGTCCGATTGGGGTGGTAAATATCTTAATATCGAGTTCCTTGAATATCTTAAGGAATGTGGAACTGTTTCACAGTTGATGCCACCTAGGACACCACAACTTATTGGTGTGGCTGAGAGGCGTAATCGAACCTTGTTGGTCATGGTTCGTTCCATGATGAGTCGAGCTTCGTTACCTATCTCATTCTGGGGGTATGCCTTAGAGACTGCCGCCCATATCCTTAATCGAGTCCCAACTAAGATGGTTGCTAAAACACCTCACGAGATGTGAATAGAGAAAGTTCCCTCATTAGCAAACATCAAGGTTTGGGGTTGCAAGGCTTTCGTGAGATGTGAGACTCACAATAAGCTCGAACCTCGCACTGAGCATTGTATTTTCATCAGTTACCAGCAAAAATCCTTTGGATATATCTTCTATAGACCGAGTGACAATGTTGTCTTCGTTTCGAGAAGAGGAGTTGTTTGTGAGAGAGAGAGAGCTCATATGCCAATGGTGTAGTGGGAGGCAAATTGACCTTGAATAGCTTCAAGAGTCAAGTGGTGAAGGAACCTCAAACACTAGTGATCAACCTGAGGAGGAAACTCTTGTTGAGCCGATTGACGAGTCCGTACTTCTGAGACGTTCTTGTAGAGTTAGAGTTCTACCTAAGTTTTATGGTTTCCATATTACTGTAGAAGGTGATACATTTATCTGTGACAACACATTGGTAAATTTTGAAAGAGAATATGGACAATGAGATTTAGTCCATATATGACAATCAAGTTTGGCACTTGGTTGCACTACTAGAAAAACAACCTTTTACGACGCACAAACAATGACATCCAGTGATTTATGACACGCAAAAGTGTGCACCTTAAAAATAATGTCATCTCTTCTAAAATTTGAAGGATAGAGGACACGCATTCTGTGCGTGCCCTGAAATTAGTGTCAAAAAAAGAAAAAAAATACAAACACGGAGGGTGCTTATCTTAAATGTGTGTCTTGTTCAAATGTCGCTTTATATATTTTTTTTGCTTAAACACGTGTTTTTAAAGAGGGAAAACGAAATCTTCTGAAATTCTAAAATTTTAAAGAACCCCACTTCTACCCTCTCTCCTCAATATCTCCCTTCATTCACTCCTTCCTTCTCTCTGTAAATCCTAAGCCATCACCACCGCCACCGCCATTGAACCTTAAAAACTCAATCCACACTTCACCTTCATTCACTTAATCCGACCCTTTAATTTTAGCAAAACCACCAAAAACCTAGGTCTTGCCTTTTATGCTTTCACATCCTTCCTTCCTAGTCGTATGTTATTCTGAATCCTTATTTCTTTTCTCTGTCACGAACGCGCCTCGATCACACCGCTCAACTCACTGTCGTCGTCTTAGGCTCTTATGCCTCCATTGTGGTCTATGTGGTAATCGTATCATCATACGGGCTGCCTCTTATCATCATTGTGCTCCTTGACCTTACGCAGGTAATATTATCAGTACTCCCTTACTGGTCATTCTTGTTCTTATTCCCTTCTTTTGTTGTTTTTCGGATTCCATCTCGATATCAATTTTCTAACCGCCCCACTATTCCATATGGCCTCCGTTATGTTATCGAGTTGCAAATTTCCATTAGCTGGTAAGTTTTGGCACAACAGTTTGCACTCATCTTGCCTGTTCTTCTCTTTGTGTTCTCTCGATCTTAATATATCGAGCCTACGACCTGTTTATTTTTACTTTTTCGTGGTCCCTTTTATCTTACTAAATTATTTGCTATTAATGTTTTTGATGAATCTTGATTTGTTGTAAGGATGAATTAATGTTGACAGAGTGGGGGTTTTTTTTATGAACTCCACCTGTTTGATAAATTTCCCCAATGAACAAGCGAAAATACAATTGATGTCCTATGTGTTTCTGAAATTTGTTGCCCACTTAATTTCAGTACAATTGAAACTTCTACATCCTTTACACTTATGCTAATCAATTGATTTTGTCATTTTTGAGTTTATGATTGATCATCTAATGTGATTTTGCTTATTACCTTGATTAGAGGAAGGAGAAGATGAGTATGAGAAAGATGGTTTCATAGTGGATGATATTGATTGTTGGGTCTATTATGTGTTGCGTCTTGGGCTCGTTCCTTGGCCCAGTTTTGTATCCGGATTGGACTTGTCCATCCGTGATTTAATTATTAGGGTTTAAGTATTTATAGATGATTGCATGCATCTTGCTACGTAGCTGTTTAGTCAATCATTCATAACGATTATTGTTTGTATCGATTGTAACCCTAAAAGCCTCTACAACAGAAGTTCTTCATCGAGCTCTGCTGAGGCATGAATCTATTGAATCATTCATCTCATTGTTGATTCATTCTTTTGTTTGTTATTTTTTTTGCATGATTCTGATTAACCTGTGTAAGATCTAAACGATCAAAGAGAATTTACATCTCATCAATTAGTATATTGGTATCAGAGGAGGAGGCTGTGTAATTCATACACATCTCTTCTGTCAAAGAAGTGATTAGGTTTCATTCCGCATTCATTTATATTTATTGAGCCGTCATTCCTTAATTGACGTATCTCATTAATTATTAATCTTGCCCTAATATTACGTATTACAAAGTTTGATCTTATAACAGGTTAAGCGATCATGCATGGACGATTCTCAATCCAATCCCATCAACATCTCTAACAACATTGGATCAAAAACCAAGATCCCAATCCTCTACGTTCAAGACTATGAAGTGTGTACGCACCATTTTGAAGATTACGTTATTGGATCGGAAGATAATGGGTATCTAATATCGGAAGCAATCACAGTTGGCCCATTCGCTCATTCAATCACTTCAAGAATCATTAAAACTCAGAAGGAGTATAATGATCTTTTAAAAGATGTGAAGGATGCCACTCAAGACGAAAAGGAAAAGTTCCAATGCAACATTAAGGCATTGAGACTAATTCGATTCGCCCTTCAATCCTACACATTTCGATTAGTAAGTTCATGTGGTACAGCTAATGAAATCTGGGATCAGTTGCGAGAACTATATTCCACAGATGAAGATCTGGAGCACTCGATTCAGACCCTACTTCTCTCGAAATATGGAGAGTTCAAGAAGAAACCATACGAGGTTGTTACACAAACGTTCGATCGGTTCAATCATCTTCTCAGTAAGATGATCGAACATGACATAGAAAGAAAGCTCATCAAACAGAAGGTCATTTTATTAAATGGCTTAAGACCCGAATGGAGGGTGGTTGTGTCGATGGTTAGAGCACATGAGCAGTTTAAATCATATTCTTTGGTGAAACTTGTGGGGATTCTGAAATCCCAGGAAAAGATTGTGCTACAAGAGAAGAACGTGGTCTCAAACTTTGGGTCTTTGGCCCTTCTGTCTACAGGTAAGAGCGCAGTAGAAGAAGAAGAAGATTTGAATCTGGGAGACTACGATCTGACATCTGAAGACTATGCTATGATGGTGTCAAATCCCAGGAGGTTC
This sequence comes from Lactuca saligna, assembly GCF_052625555.1. NCBI lineage: Eukaryota > Viridiplantae > Streptophyta > Magnoliopsida > Asterales > Asteraceae > Lactuca > Lactuca saligna. Next base: position 52,182,686 of record NC_136421.1, read on the forward strand.
ATCAAGAAGAAGTTTCCTTCCAACAAGAACCAAAATTGGCAAGGAAGCTACAGCTCTGAAAAAGCGAAAGAGGAGCCGAAGGTTGAAGAACCAAAGAAAGAAGCAAAAGGTGAAGCTGGTTTCGGTGTCAGCTGTTTTTACTGTGGAGGGAAAAATCACTACGCAAAAGATTGCGTGTTGAAGAAAATTATAGAGAAAGATGATGAGAAGGATGAAGAAGCAAGTCTCCTGAAAAGACTGGAGGAGATTAAGAGGAAGAAAGCTGCTACTAATCCCTATATGAATGCTCTAATTGTGCAGGGTTTGGTAGATGATGATGAGTTCGGTGGCGTATAAGGGTGGTCGACCGATTCAGAAGATGATGAAGTGAGAAAGCCTACTCATGGAAAGGCTTATGTGGCGAAGAGTGGTGACGCTAGTGGAAGATGTTTGATGGGGACAGATGTATCCCAGATGAGGGGATACAACACCGATGGTGGAAACGAAGTGGCTAAGCAGCGAGAGGATGTGTGCTTTACAGCGAAGCTTCTCAGTGTGCAGATCAGTGAACTTGATGAACTGATCAAGAAGGTACAATCCGTTTTTGTTTCATTTAAAATCCCACAAACATCATATGAAAAAGAATTAAATAACTTGAATTCAAGAATTTCAAATCTAGATAGTTGTTTAACTCAAAAACGAGTCACGAATTCTAATCTAACTGACCAAATGAGCAAGGTGTCATCCACGAGTGAGGAGCGAAGAATGTGGATTGAGCAGAAGGAGTTGGAGCTGGTTAGGTCTAGAGATGAAAACATCTATTTGCAAAGAGAAAATCTTAAATTGCTAAAACAGAGAAATGTTTTTTGTTTGATTGCAAAAAGACTTTATACTAACATTACACAACTGCATCTAGACTGTGAAATAGGCCAGAAAATACATCGCATGATTGTACCATTTCTTGAGCTAAAGGAGGATGAAATTGATGCCCAAGCATACAATTGTGAAAGTGTTGTATCTTCAGATGATGTAAGTCCCACTTATATGTTTGGTCTGGACAAAATTGAATCGTTTATAAAGTCCAAAGACCATAAGGACATGCTTAAAGACCTTTTGTATGAAAATGATAGGTTGAAACTCAGAGGCGAAACCATACAAAAATTTGACTCATTGAGTACCAAATTAAGTTCAGAAAATAAAATTGATGTTGAAAATGCATCTGAACTTAATGAGGACGATGACAGGAGTGAAATCTCTGTAGAGGATGAGGTTGACTGTTCAGAGTTTATTAGGAGTGAACCTGAAAACCACAAAAACTTGATTTCTGAAAATTCTGTGGAATTCACTCGTTTATCCAAAAGTAAGTCCCCAATCCTTAAAGAAAAAGCCGTTGTATACCAAAAGGTAAGAACAACTCCCAATCAGGTTTATAAGGTCACAGGAGTAACCGAACATCAGACAGCCGAACTCACTGCATTGGTGAATGTAGATAATGCAGATGGTTGTCATGAGTTTTTCTGGTCTGCACCGATAGACAATGCAAATGAAAAAGTTGGTTTGTCGGAGGGAACATCATGGAAGTCCAAACGTAGATACGTGGCAGAACCACTTGATAAACCTACCAACTTTGACGTACCCAGTACCAGTGGCACAAAAGAGGTTCCAGTGGAATACATCTCCTCAACAAGCGAAACCTCTTCCATGAAAAGTGAACCTGTTGTTCAGAAGCCGAAACATAATGCAATTATTCACAAATAACCGAAACAGGTGAACAATCAAAAGCACCAGAGGAATCTGAGATACAAGAAAAATCTCTCAGAGCGAAAGCAATTTTGGCACTTCCAAAATCCTCACTACACTCACTTTAATAGAAACTCCAAGCCAAAAGGAGAAGAGAATAAGGATAAATAGAGCTTCGGTCGGTCAGATCAAAAGGACCAAAAGAAGACTTTCGGGCCACGGAAAGAACAAGACCGGATGGATATGTTCAGTCCTGAAAGAAACAGCAACCGAAAGCTCGGTTTCGGTCCACCAAACAACAACAGACAAATACCAGAGTTCAGTCCATCAAGCTTTTGTAGCAAAAGACCCAGTTTCGGTCCAGGAACTCACAACAACCGAAAGGCAGTTTCGGCCGATCAACAAATAGCAACCGAAGGTTCGACTTCGGTCCCTCAGATGATCAAAACCGAAATGATCATTTCAAACCTCAAGTCAGGAAAGATTCTCATTCTAATTTCTATTCCTCTAATTCTTCTCGTTCTCATTCTTCTTCTAAGCCTAATTCTCGTCCTACACCAAGCTCACAATCGATGAAGGATTTGAAAGGAAAAAGGAAGATTTCCTCAGCAAATGAAGACCAAAAGCAAGCTAAAGTCCAAACTCCTCAACCTAAATCCAAAACACTTGAAACTAACTCCAATAAAATCAAAGTGTTTACTATTAAGAGGAAAGGTAAAACAACATTAACAAAATGAACTTATCTTGTTAATGCTTCTCTTGCTATTACTGTTTCCGTGAAAGGCTCACGAGGACCCAAGAAACTTTAGGTTCCTAAATCTGCTTAAATTTTGTAGGTTATAAGTGACGAGCAATTTGACGAAGAATGGTACGTAGACAGTTGCTGCTCACGTCACATGACAGGAAGAAAGGAAGAGCTAAGGGAGTTTTGGTGCCTTCAAAACGGTGGTAATGTCAAGTTTGGTAACAACTCCTATGGAATGATAAAGCGTTATGGGATGATAACTAATGGAGACTTTACAATCAGGAAGGTAGCTTATATAGAGGGATTCCAGCATAACCTCATTAGTGTGTCCCAACTGGTGGGAGGTACAGGTCTCAAAGTTTCGTTCGATGAAGAAGGTTCATAAATAATAGAGAAGAGGTCCAACAAGGTTATTCTCAAGTCAAAATGAAAAGGTGAATTGTTCCCTCTAAATCTCAACCCAATCAAAGGGAATCCAGCCATATGTCTATTGTCTAAAGCCCATTCAGACGAAAGCTGGTTGTGGCACCGAAGGCTCTTGCACCTTAACTTCAAAGACATCAACAAGCTAGTCATCGGTGATCATGTTTGGGGTCTTCCACTACTTATGTTCGATCGGGAACATTTATGTGCTACTTGTGAAGTGGGGAAACAAAGTCGCCAAAGTCACCCAACAACCATAAACACAAAAGTTGTTGAACCACTTGAGTTGCTTCACATCGACTTATGTGGTCCATCATCAATCGAGAGCATTGGAGGTAACAAGTATATCCTTGTTATTATTGATGACTTCTCACGGTTTACTTGGGTGTTCTTTCTAAAGCTCAAATGTGAGGCGATTCCCAAGCTGAAGATCTTTATCAAGCAGGTTGAAGTGCAACTGCGAAAAGTCATTCGAAACATCAGGAGCGACAATGGACTAGAATTCAAGAACAAAGAATTCGAAGATTTCTTAGCAGAAAAAGGTACAAGTCACAATTTCTCATCCCCCTATACACCTCAACATAATGGAATTGTTGAAAGGCGAAACCGATCCCTATGTGACGCGGCCCGAACCATACTGAGTTTTGCCTCCCTTCCTCTATATTTCTAGGCAGACGCCATTGATGCAGCTTGCTACACTCAAAATAGATCTGATCTCAATAAGCGTTTCTCTCTCACCCCCTATGAGATTGTTAACAACAGGAAGACGAATGTGAATTTCTTCCATGTATTCGGCTCAAGGTGCTTCATCTTCAACTCCAAAGAGCATCACAACAAATTCGATGTCAAAGCCGATGAAGGCATCTTTCTGGGATACTCTCTCACTTCAAAGGCGTACAGGGTTCTGAATAAGCGTTTCAAACGTATTGAAGAAACCTATTATGTAACTTTCGATGACAATTATGTCAAAAGATGGAAGCCCTTGGAATTTCAGATCGGTGACCGAGTGCTATTAAAGGTCTCGCCCTAGAAAGGGTTAATACATTTCGGAAAATGTGGGAAACTAAACCCAAGGTATATCGGACCATTTGAGATCCTTGCAAGGATCGGTGCGGTAGCCTACAAACTTCGTCTACCACAGGAACTCAATAATGTACACCCTACCTTTCATGTGTCAAATTTGAAGAAATGTTTGTCCGATGAGACCCTCGTCGTCCGTTTAGAAGAAATAGAAATCAATGAGAGTCTCCAATTTATAGAAGAACCATCTTAAATCATGGATAGGAGAATTAAAAGAACAAGACAAAGTCGCATACCCATCGTGAAGCTCCGCTGGAATGCAAAGCGAGGACCTGAATACACCTGGGAATGCGAAGATCAGATGAAACACAAGTACCCACATCTTTTTCCGTAATCCATAAGTGTTTTTCATAAATTAAATTTCGGGATGAAATTCCCTCTAACGGGGGGATGATGTGACAACCCGATATTTCGACTCTATGTAATGACTTAAAAGTCAAGTATTGTAACCACTTTTGATATAATGAAATTAACTTCGAAAATTAAAATGTGTAAAAGTCTCTATAGGGATACCTACTATGCTAGATATTGTGTCAAGGTTTACAGAAATACTAAGAACACAAAAATCCGAGATACAATGAAGAAGTTATGACCATTCTAAGATTTCCGACAAAACCAGCAACACCGATTAACGAAAAACACAAAGTTTCGATACAATAGTTTTTAGCTTTATGTATCTAAATGAAAGTTGTAGATATCATTAAACTGTGAGCATACATAAAAAGAACGTCCAAATCTGATTTCGTATGAGGAAGTTATGATTTTTCCAAGATCTGGATATAACAGTAAACATCTAAAAACTCGAATTAGAGACCGAGAGACTTTTGACCGAAACAACCTAAATGAGAATCGAAGGTCTCATACCCCTATAAACTACAACTTCAAATATTTTATCAATGCTTTTTATGCACTTTTAAGGGGTAGGGGGGGGGGAATACATGTTAACACACGTTTATTATCGTGTGTAACAGAAGGTTTCACTGTATACTCTTTTTATCAAGTAAATCATATGTGATTCATAACAACTACATAGGAACTTTTGTATGTAATATATATTCTCGATAACATCTTGTCTTTTGGAAATAAAACATGTTTATATATATATATATATATATATATATATATATATATATATATATGATGGGTTTTGACCATATGAACATTCCTATGTGCACATACAAACCCTAATGCTTGGATCTAGGTTTCTCTAATTGAACATGCATGAATCCAAGACTTCTAATGGTTATTCTATCATAATAACAAAGAGAAATTAGAGTTATAAGTTTACCTTGAAGCACTTGTTTGATCTTCTTGTTCTTGGAGCTTTAGAGTCACAATTGTCACTCCTCTAATGGCTTACAAACACCAACTAGCAAGAGGATGATTTGAGAGAGTGGGGAGGGACTTAGAAATCGGCCAAGGTTTCCTTAGACACAAGGGGTGCCGATTTCCATGACCCCAAGGGTCTATTTATACTTGTAAGGCTCCTAGGGTTTTACCTTTAAACCCTAATTGGATGACTTAAGCCCTAAGCAATCCTAATCCCTTTCATTATAACCTTGGACGGATTTTAGGTCTATCCTAAGCCCTAAAATCATCCACGACATTATCCATAATGGATTATAGCCTAAAGTATAACTATCACACATTTGATAGTTTAAGCCCTTCTATTTAATTAATCTCTTTAAGTCACCAAATTAATTCCTAATTAATTTATGACTTATATTAATCAAATAATATTATTATATGATATAATATTACAACTCTCATTATAAATCATCCTATCAAGTTGCTATGGTGAAGGCAACCCAAAAGGACCATGCTCAATCAGGTCAAGTATTTACCAAATATAGTTGCAGCCTTAGACACTATTCCAACAATCTCCCACTTGGATAAGTCTACTAACTATATACATGAATTAGCAATAGCTCTCAAAGACGCTGTCAAACTCTGATCTAATCAATTTTGTCCTTTAGATAAGGGATCGTACAATCCTCTGTATAGATATCATGCAGACAATCAAATGGAACTACTTGTCTAGCATTTGGTTTCTCGATTTCAGATTTATTTGACATAGATATCGCTTTCACCTTCTTAGGATAAAAGTAACAGATAAACTTCGACTTATATGCATTTACTTATTCATTAATCAACTATACATAACACTGCGTTTTATAACATCAAGTTACTGATGCGGTTTCGCACCATCAATGTACAACCAAATAACAAATAACAAACCATATATCTAGGTTTTAAGACCATATGATATTATCGTCTTGCGATCATCCTTTTTGTCATATTCCATAAGGTGATTCCAACAAGCGCGGGTTTGTTCCAATGCTCAAAACAAGTTCATAAGCACTCATGAACATTGTAGCAAACTTTTGCTATGTCTAATACCATTTAGACAATCTACACACCAATTCATGACAATCTTCATTCATACCTACTTCCAACATATGAACGATTGTGGACAATTTGAATAATTTGATTATTCTTAATAAACTCAATTATTCTGGGAGTCAAAACATGCAAAGTGAAACAATAGTTAAGCAATTAACATAAGACAGTAACATTACTCATAAATAATACTCCTTTATTTAATCATCAAATGTTAATTACATTTATCTATCACGCGTTTCTAACACTATCTAATCTATACTAATATCATCCTTCAACCCAATGCTCCTAGCATGCTGCAAGTGCTTAACCCTGCTCAGTCCCTTCGTAAGCGGATCTGATGGGTTATCTTCTGATGATATCCTCTTCACCACGAATTGTCCTTCTCCTACACGATGTCTTATAAAATGATATTTTCTATCGATATGTCGAGATCTACCAGGATCCCTTGGTTCCTTGGTCAACGCAGCCGCTCCTTCATTATCACAGAAAATCTCCATGGGCTCCTTTATGGTAGGTACAACTCCAAGATCACCAATGAAGTTCTTTAACCATATTGCCTCTTTCGACGCTTCGCTCGCTGCGATGTACTCTGTTTGGAACTTTTCCAAGTTACTGCTCCTCCATTCAGGGTAAAGACCCAGCCCGACTGCGAACGGTAGTTGTCCCTGTCGGTCTGAAAGCTGGCGTCACTATACCCTCGCCCCTTCAATTCATCACTCCCTCCGAGGACCAAAAACCATTCCTTGGTCCTCCGAAGGTACTTAAGGATATTCTTCACCGCAATCCAATGGGCTCTACTAGGGTTCCCTTGATATCTACTGACCATGCTCAAAGCTAAGGCTACATCAGGGCAAGTACAAGTCATAGCATACATGATTGAGCCAACTGCGGAAGCGTATGGTACTCGGCTCATTTATGCTATTTCGGCTTCGATACTCGGACTTTGAGTCTTACTCAACTTGGCATTATATTGTATCGGTAATTCTCCCTTTTCGAGTTTTCCATACTAAAACGTTTCAGTACTTTATCTAAGTAACTGTTCTGACTAAGTCCTATTAGTCTCTTACTTCGTTCTCTCACTATCCTTATTCCCAGAATATAGGAAGCTTCTCCGAGGTCCTTCATAGTGAAACACTTCCCGATCCAGGACTTAATCTCCTGCAGTGTCGGGATGTTGTTTCCTATGAGTAGTATGTCATCGACATACAAAACGAGAAAGCTAATTATACTCCCACTGGCTTTGACATATACACATGATTCATCTTCATTTCGTACAAATCCAAACTCTTTGACTTTCTCATCGAAGCAAAGATTCCATCTGCGGGATGCTTGCTTAAGTCCATAAATGGACTTCTCAAGCTTACACACTCTATTTGGATGCTTCAGATCAACAAAACCCTCTGGCTGAGCCATGTAAACATCCTCAACCAACTTTCCATTAAGGAAGGCGGGTTTGACATCCATTTGCCAAATCTCGTAATCATGAAATGCGGCAATCGCTAGCATCACTCTAATAGACTTTATCATCGCAACTGGTGAGAAGGTCTCATCATAGTCAACTCCGAGAGTTTGAGTGAAACCCTTTGCAACCAATCGCGCCTTATGTGTGTGTACGTTTCCATCCATGTCGGTCTTCTTCTTGAAGATCCATTTGCACCCAACAGTCTTACATCCAGGCATGTTATCAACCAAATTCCAAACATGGTTGTCATACATGGACTGGATCTCACTGTCCATTGCCTCTTTCCACTTCGCAGATTCCGGGCCTGCTATGGCTTCCTTATAGCTATTAGGTTCATCTAGATTTATTGGTGTACTATCACTAATATACGTGTCCCATTCGGTAGTAATATGAAAACCATATAACTGGGGTTGAACTCTAATTCTTTCGGAACGTCTAAGAGGTAAGGACTCGTCAACCGGTTCAACCAGAGTTTCCTCCTCAGGTTAAGGGCCAACGGTAGAGTTTCCTTCATCTATCGACTCTTGAATCTCTTCAAGCTCGATTTGCCTCCCACTGTCTCCTTAGCTTATGAGTTCTCGCTCTCGGAAAACTCCTCTCCGCGTAACAAAGACAACATTGTCCTTCGGTCTATAGAGGAGATATCCAAAGGATTTCTGCAGGTAGCCGATGAAAATACATCGCTCACTACAAGGTTCAAGTTTGTCGTGAGTATCTCATCTTACGAAAGCCTCGCAACCCCAAACCTTGATATGTGCTAACGAGGGAGCTTTCCCTATCCACATCTCGTGAGGTGTTTTGGTAACCTTCTTAGTAGGGACTCCGTTAAGGATATGGGTGGCAGTCTCTAAGGCATACCCCTAGAATGAGATAGATAGTGAAGCACGACTCATCATAGAGCGAACCATCTCCAACAAGGTTCGATTACGCCTTTCTACCACACCATTCAATTGTGGTGTCCTAGGTGGCATCAATTGTGAAACTATTCGACACTCCTTGAGATAGTCGTGGAGTTCAAGACTTCGGTACACTCCTCCTCGATCGGATCAAAGCATCTTGATTTTCCTGCCTAATTGATTCCCCACTTGATTCTTGAACTCTTTGAACTTTTCAAATGTTTCTGACTTTCGCTTGATTAAGTAGATATACCCATATCTACTATAGTCATTGGTAAAAGTCACACATAAGCGGTTTCCATCCTTTGTGGTTGATCTAAATGGTCCACATACATCGGTATGTATTAGGTCCAATAGACCCTCACCCCTTTCACATGTGCTAGTGAAGGGTGACTTAGTCATTTATCCAAGTAAACAAGATTCGCACGTGTCATCTTCCCTAAGGTCGAATGACTCCAACACTCCATCCTCTTGGAGTTGGGCTATGCGCTTCTTTTTGACATGTCCAAGACGAAAATGCCTCAAGGATGCTCTATCCATACTATTGGAAGAATCCATGCATAAAACATCATTTCCTAGGTTATCTACAATCATAATAGTTTCATAAATTCCATTACATGGTATTGCTTCAAAATATAAGACACCATTTAGATAAGCACAAATAGAACCATTCTCATTATTAAAAGAAAATCTATATCCTTGTCTAAACAAACCATGAAATGAAATGATGTTTCTTGCCATTTCTGGCAAATAGAAACAATTGTTCAAATCTAAACATAAACCATTCCTAAGCACTAGAGAATACACTTCAATCTTGGTTACAGGTGACAATCTTCTGTTCCCCATGATTAGATTTATTCTTCGATGCTTCACATCCCTATTTCTTCTTAGTCCCTGCAATTCATAAAAAATGTGGTAACCACACCCAGTATCGAGGACCCAAGAAATAGCATGAGATGAATCATTAGATTTAATTGTATATATACCTGTGAAAGATGGCTTGATCTTTCCTTCCTTGATAGCTTGTAGGTACTCTGGGCAGCATCTCTTCCAATGCCCTATTTTGTGGCAATGGTGGCATTCTGCCTCCTTTGGGTTAGAAGTAGGCTTAGTGGGATCAACTTTTGTCCCACTAGAGGAGGAACCATCTCGGGACTTTCCCTTGCAGTGGCTCTTAGATGGAGCCTTCCTCTTCTTGCCTCTTCCTTGCCCAATGGCCAAAACAGGAGCATCGGGTGGATTGGGAGTGTGTGCAATGGACTTGTCCTTGAGATTACTCTCAGCAACCCTAAGGAGACCTTGGAGCTTACTTACGGTGACCTCTTCTTTGTTCATGTGGTAGGTCATCCTAAATTGGTTGTAACACAGGGGCAATGAGTGAAGCACCATGTCGATTGCTAAGTCTTCCCAAAGTCAACATTTAACTTGCAAAGACGATCGACATACCTTTGCATCTTTTGCAGGTGTACGGTTAGAGATTCACCATGACCCATCTTAGCAAAGATCATGTTAGTGAAAATCTCGTAACGTTCTTGCCTCGCGTTTTGGTGGTATCTCTCCAACAAGTCTTGGTGCATTACGTACGGATACATGTCCTCGTAGGACTTTTGGAATTCGGAGTTCATAGTGGCTATCATGATGCAATGAACCTTCGTTGCATCACGCTCATGAGTTTCAAAAGCGGTGATTTCAGCCGGAGTAGCGATTTCAGGATTGATCTTCTCGAGCTTCTCATCGAGGACATACTCCTTGTCCTCGTAGCGAGCGATCGTGCGAATGTATCTTATCCATTCGCTAAAGTTCGTTCCATCGAAAGTTACCTTTTGGCAAAGGCTCATCAATGTGAACGAGCTAGCAGCAACGTTGTTTGCGTTCGATATCAACAAATAGAAAGGACAAAGATAGATTAGAATTTGGATCCCTAATTATCACCTAATAAGAAAATTAGGGCTAGGATCCAACAACAATATTTACATATTAGAAAGGGATGTCGTAATCTAACATGCAAACAATTTGAAGGTAAGTGAATGACGATTCACTAATTCTCCACCATGAAAACATAAATTTAAGTTCTAAATGTATTGAGAATTCCTAGGTTTGCATGAGATTCATTGAAACTTTTCAATGGCATGTTTAAATCTCGATATGCCCCTCTTGTTTGTGATTGGGATACCGAGGATCACAAAGTGGGTGTGAATTACCATGCAAAGTCACATGGTGCCTTCATTGTAACGATCACCTATTCGATGTGCTGGTAAACCGCACACGCTCCATCGAACTATGATAAACAATGAATCACCCTTTGCCACCTTCGCTTAGAACCAATTAGTGTGCCAGTAAACCACACACGCTCCACTAACATCTTAGCAAGGGTGCAAAGTGTAATTTCATGGGATTGCATCAATTCACTTTTCCTAAAATAATTAGGATTGGGAATTTTGAAAAACATGTAGTTACTTTGTATTTCATATTACACTTTTAATGAGGAGATGAGGTTTCCCTATCCTACCCGTTCGGCTAACAAACCTCCACCGATCAAGCAAGCGGTGGGTGTGAGTGTACACCCATTAAGCGCCATTTTATAGGCAACAACCTTATACCCACCTTATAGACCAACTTTGTAAATGAGGCCTACTAACAGTAAGACTAGCATTTTAGTTATACATATCTATATATTAATCTTGTAATAGGATATTAGTATAGGGTTGAATTTTAAGTTGTCCAAATTAAACTTTTAATCACAAAACATAAATTTCAAAACGTGAGGGCAGGTTTTAAACTTTTCAAAACATAGAGGATCAAATAACAAATAATCCAAATTAACATTTAATCACATAATTATCCATATTTGATTTATTTAATTATTTCTTGCAAAACAATTTACCAATTTAATTAAAATAATTAATCAATTATCACATAAGGAAACTAATATTTAATTAATTGATAAATATCTTCAATTAGGTCAAGGGTATACTCAAATATATCAAAAAATCGGATTTATATTGACCTAATATGATTAAGGTAAGTATCAAAAGGATAAACAGCAAGAAATCCCAAAATTAGCTCTTTCTAACGCTCGAACTCGCCGAGTAACACAATGGACTCGCCGAGTTGAGGCCTACTCGCTGAGTCAACTATGGGGCTTGCCGAGTTCATCAGGAAGAAACACAAAAATCAAATTTTGCAAGCATCAAACAAGCAATCAATGCATCAATTCAATAGAAACCAATCTAGGCTCTGATACCACTAATGGGTTTTGGCTATATGAACATTCCTATGTGCACATACAAACCCTAATGTTTGGATCTAGGTTTCTCTAATTGAACATGCATGAATCCAAGACTTCTAATGGTTATACTATCATAATAACAAAGAGAAATCAGAGTTATAAGTTTACCTTGAATCACTTGTTTGATCTTCTTGTTGTTGGAGCTTTAGAGTCACAATTGTCACTCCTCTAATGGCTTACAAACACCAACTAGCAAGAGGATGATTTGAGAGAGTTGGGAGTGACTTAGAAATCGGCCAGGGTTTCCTTAGACACAAGGGGTGTCGATTTCCATGACCCCAATGGTCTATTTATACTTGTAAGGCTCCTAGGGTTTTACTTTTAAACCCTAATTGGATAACTTAAGCCCTAAGCAATCCTAATCCCTTTCATGATAATCTTGGACGGATTTTAGGTCTATCCTTAGCCCTAAAATCTTCCACCACATTATCCATAATGGATTATAACCTAAAGTATATCACACATTTGACAGTTTAAGCCCTTCTATTTAATTAATCTCTTTAAGTCACCAAATTAATTCCTAATTAATTTATGACTTATATTAATCAAATAATATTATTATACCATATAATATTACAACTCTCATTATAAATCATCCTATCAAGTTGCTATGGTGAAGGCAACCCAAAAGGACCATGCTCAATCGGGTCAAGTATTTACCAAATATAGTTGTAGCCGTAGACACTATTCCAACAGTATATATATATATATATATATATATATATATATATATATATATATATATATATATATATATATATGAAGCTTTTCTAAATCATATGAAGCTCTTTGCTTGAATAACTTAGAACCACAACCTCCTCCGGTACTTCTTGCTGGAGCTCTTCTCCTCTTTTGCAAAATCACACCAAAAAGCTCAAGATGGATCTTCCTCTCACTCTACACACTCAAACTCGTTAGGGTTCTCTCTTTTGGGAAGGTAGCTGCAAATGAAGGCCATAAGTGCCCTTAAATAGGGATCAGGCCAAAAGATTTAGGGTTTCTGTCAATAGCGCGGACTCGTCGAGTTGACTCACTGACTTGTCGAGTCGACGCACCGACTCGTCGAGTCCATTCATTAATTCCAGTCATCAGTCGCGATCCTACTCGACGAGTTTAGGCCTCAACTCATCGAGTCCCCCTTCTTAACTCAAAAGTAACACTTAAATTATGATACTTGGAAATCTGGATGTTACAAAAAGGTTGTTAGAGTGCTCAAAACCCTTCATGACTTTTTTTGGGGATTTTGCAGGGGTGTTTGAAAAAGTTTTTCTTACTGTACACTCCTTTTTATCAGATTCTTTGAATGTAGTGATTTTTGAAAGATTTTTGTCAGTGACGAGTTTTTCTAAACACTTTTGATTTGAAATTTTGGGATGTTTGAAATGGTTTTTGTATTTATCGTCTCGCTTTTTGTTTCAAAACTTAAGATGTTCTTTGAAAGGCAATTGGCTTGAGTTTTCGGAGAACCCAATCATAAATGTTCTTCTGCGGTCTCCTGGAAATGTTTGAGTGTTTTAGCAAATGAGGACTTGAGTCATCTAGACTAGAAGACTCAGGAATTTGTGAACATTGACCATATTCGAAGTTTTCGATTGGTAATTATGAAAAATGGGTTGGATGGTCACTGTGCTTTTGATTGCGGCTTGCGGTAAAGATGACCGGACTACCGTAGGGTATGTCAAGGATGGATTTTTGTTGGGACACTTTATGGAAGGTAAAGATGGATAATCATCGGCTAAGTATGGTGTGACATCCCCATTTTCACGGCTAGAAAAGACCGATTTGTTTATGATTTATTTGAAAATCAAAGTAGATATATTTAAGAAATATATTGCTAAATTTGTCCCCAGAAAAACATGATAAATTTATTATCAAAGCATTTCTGAAGTAATGTATTTTGTTAATATTAAAACTTTGGGATGTCATCGTCAATACAGAAACATAAGCATAAATATAAATAACATTCATTTAATTAGGGATCTGCATCTCTTTAAATATCTTAGTGTGGTGTGGATTTATATTGACACTTGTGATACAAATAAACTAAGTGGGGCAGGTTAGGAAACCTGGTGAGTACATAGGGTTTTTAACCCACAATAATAAGGTTATTATGTTTTATCATCAAAGAAATTAACCTAATTACTCATCCCCATTCTCTTCTTTATTTCTTAAGGATTTATCCTAAGAATCATCTAGTACTCATTCCTAAGGATTCCTCCTAAGGAATAGGCACGAAGTCACATCGTCGCCAAGGTTTATGCAACAGGAAATAAGTCCATAGCTACCAGGGTTTATACAACATATGCTAAGTCCATAGCTCTCATTTATTAAGAATCATTTATTACTCATTCCTAAGGATTCCTCCTAAGGAATAGGCACAAAGTCACATCGTCGCCAGGGTTTATACAATCGTCACCAGGGTTTATACAATAGGCACTAAGTCACATCATCTTTCTTCACACATCAGCTATTTCATCTACTGATGTTCTACCCAACATATTTGTAGATACAACATACATATATAAGTCAAATCTTAAAAAACAAAGTTTAAATGTTTCATCCAATATAGATATCATGTAAACAAATAATATGCACACACATAGCACGTAATTATATAAAATACTTCATATCTATGTGTAAATGAAAGTAACTATGCACTTAACTGATAAGGTGGTGATCCGGACATCACTTCATTTTCTAAGATAATCTTATTTGATGAAACCGGGAGGTTTGCTAAAAACCGGACTTTGTGAGGGCAGAGTTTCGACTCAAAAACTCTTTTTTTTTCGGGTCTTCGGGTGCTTCGGGATTTGCTTTAGGTGTTGGGGTGGTTACCTAGGCTTCGGGGGGGGGGGGGGGGGGAGGGGGGGTGTTAGGGTAGCTTTGAAGAAATTAGAGGGTGTAAAAGTATAAAATTTGTAAACAAAATCTGGAGACCTTCTCTTTCTATAGTATCTGAAATTTGAATTACGTTGGCCGTAAACTTTATGTACGCGGGGTGTACTGCTTCTTCAACCAGTATGTTGGGCGTATATCATGGTACGCGGGGCGTACTAAAGGATTATCTCGGACGCTTCAAGGCTACGGACACGTGTCCACCAAGAAATGGAGTAGGCTATGTGGTCAATTATGGAACGTGAACAAAAGTATGATAGGCGTACGTATTTATACGCTAAGCGTACCTCTTGGTATGCTAGGCGTTCTCCCAACTTTGAAGTTTGTGCCTGAACATCTAAAATTTATATATATCGCATACGTGCTTCGTTTTTTCTATTCTTTATATCCACGCGTAGGTGAAATTATGCTTTACAACTTTCGTTTAGACTCCATCGACTAATTCTGACTTTATTTTTAAAGTTATATTTTAACAAACCGAGACAGAAAAAGTCCGTTAAAAAATTCATAACTTCTTCATCCAACGTCCTATTTCGTCTGTATTTTTACCATTAAACTACAATCGACAAGATCTTCGATTCTCATTTAGTTTGTGTCAGCTAAAAATCGCTCGATCTAAAATTCGAGTTTCGGGCTATATACTATTATGCCAAATCTTAGAAAATTCACATCCCCATACGAAGTCAGATTTGGACATTCTTTTTCTACACTCTCTCGGTTTAACGTATACTAAGACTTTCATTTAGATCGCTAAGGCTAAAATGCATTTTATCGTAAATTCACTTTTTACGTCACACAGCGTCATGGCGGTTCTGTCGCCAAACTTCACCAGGTCATAACTTCTTCGTTGTGTCTCGGATTTCAATATTCTTTATATCTCTTGAATCCTTGTTTCAACCACTACAACGTCCTTTATAGATATCGGGTTTATCTAATATTTATTTTCAACGCTTATTTTTATTCTTAATTTATTAAATCATAATAATTAAGTATAAGCACATAATACTCAAATAATACATCTTTATTATTTCAAAATAAGTTACAAAGATTGACCTAGACTATTACATCATCATTAATACCTAGCCTAGAAACACGAGCATTAAATCTGGTACTTTCAAAACAATTTCTTCATCTACATCCGAAGATGAATGAGAATTAGGACAATCTGTGTAAGTGACATGTATTGGATCAGATGATTTAGGGAGAAATTCCTTAATAACACAATTGTTAATCAGTTCATGAAGTCTACCAAAGTGACATCTTATGTATTTGGGGAATGTTTTGTCATTGAGAGGGAAATGATACTCTCGATCCGGAGGGATATATGGACGATCTTTGTTAAAACGAGGAGGTGAGTCCTTTGAAGTTAAATAACCATTACACCAACCCCAATTGTAGATATTGTCAACTGTCCCATTATTCACAAGATTTTCAATATCTTCACTTTCATTAAACAAATATTCAATTAAAAGGTTTAAGTGTACATTTTCTTTTTGGGCTAAATGCCTTTGATTCAAAGCTATTCTTAATTGAGTCCACACAACATTCTGGCACCTTTTTCTAACACTAAGTCCTTTTCTAACATGGCAACTTTAAGACTATTGTCTTCTAGTCATCCTCCCACATGAAACATTTCCTGGGACGCTATGTTCTTCTCATCTAAGGCCTTGTTATCGTCTGAAAGGAAGACAACACAAGTGTCATTAAGTTTATCTAAGAAAGGTTGACAATCATGCATGTTGTAATTATTAGATTGGATCATGAGCTTTACCTGTATAACAATGCTGAGAGCCCCATCTTTCTCCATGAAGCAATAGTTCTTCTCCGGCTTTGTTGATCCATCCTCCTCAGCAGTTGCCACCATGAAAATTTTTCCTTTTACCTTGATGTTGTTAAAATCGTCATCTTAATCTCCGGATGACCGCACTTGATGATTCCTCTTTACCTGAGCCTTGTATGCCCTTGCCTTTTCTTTTTCTTCCATCTACTAAGACATTCTAAGATAGAATGATTTGTCTTTCACCACATTTGCTTTGCAGTCTTTGGCAAAGTGGTTTTCTTTGTTGCACTTGTGACAAATGATAATATCACTTTTGTCTTCAGTTGAGGTACCGGAGTCAGTTGACTTGATAGATTGTGGTGCTTCTTTGGGTTGATAAGTGTTTTGTGGTTGCGGAGACCAGTGAGGGTTTCTAGGATATTGGAAATGATTGTTCTGTAGGTTGAAGTTACGGTTGAAGGGTGGACTGGTAAATTGCTTATTTTTGCGAAATGAGGTTGGTGGTAGCCTATTGATTTGTTGGCTAACCAGGGAAATGGCAATTTGAAATTCTTCTTCATCATCGTATTCTATATCAGCTTCATATGATTACGGGGGGTTGTCATATGAAAGAGGGTAAGGTTCGTATGATTGGGTGGTTTTGTTTTGTGGGGTTTGAGCTATGAGAGCAAGTGGACCACCGAAGTCTACATAATATTTTAGCACAGTTCGTTGTTGTGCCTGAACTTCACCATACAAGTTGAAGAGAGATAGTGTGTGAATCTTCTTATCTCCTTGGACTATCATCTTTGTCGTAGTCTAATGTTTACCCAAACCATTGAGAAACTGAAGATTTGTTTCATGATTGCTTTTGACGGTGCCAGCGTTTGATAACTTTATGAAAATAAGATTGAATCTTTTAAATGAGTCTTCAAGATTCATACTAAGATGAGCTTTGAAGTTGTTAAACTCGTTGTATGTTGTGGTGAGTTGCTTATCTTTAGCTTGCTTAGAACCTTCATGCAAGTTTTTGAGAACATACCAGGTTTTATTGGCTGATTTGCAGTTGATGATGATGTCAAAGTTGTCTGGGGCCACTCTGCATGAGATTTCATAGAAAGCGATAGCATTGCTTTCCATCTTAAGAAGATTGTCTTTAGTTGGACGATTCTGTAACAGCCCAAAATCTCAAGTATTGTTAAATTGCATTTTGGGGTGTTTTAAAGGGGGGACTCGGCGAGTTGGAGCCAGACTCGCCGAGTAGGGTCGCAGATTTGGTCGCGGGTTCGCGACTGGACTCGACGAGTCCAGGTATGGACTCGGCGAGTCGACGCTGTTCAGCGGAAACCCTAGCCGTTTCGTATTGGGTCGTATATAAGGGTTGTTATGTCGTCATTTCACGTCTTTTGGCCGATTGAGGAGAACCCTAAATGACTGTGGCATCTAGAGCAAACTTGAAGGCCATTATTGACTTTGAAGGAATTGTGGTGCAAGAAGAGGAAGGATTTTGGCCAAAGGAAGATCAAGGGGGTCGAGTTCTGAGGTTTGGGGACACAGAGAGTACGTTTTCAGGTTATGTTTCGGATCATTCCTGTTATTTTGATGTGTACACGAATTTAGGGTTTATGAAACCCATTTGAAGATTAGATGGATTGTTGTGTCGTTATCCAATGTTTATAACCTTGTATTAGGACCCTTAGAGGTCCAGAAGGTCCCATGTATGTATATTCGGGAATATATGTATCTCAGGAAGCAGTTCGATCGACTGCATGGCGTGGACTCGCCGAGTCGGATGAGCAGACTCGGCGAGTAGCTTGAAGATTTACTGGGACTCGCCGAGTTTGTTCTTCAGACTCGGCGAGTAGAGTCGGGGTGGCCCCGCGATTCTTCCACGAGGACCTCGTCGAGTCAAGAGGGATACTCGACGAGTAGAAAGGGAACATTCAGGAATTTGTGAGGACGACTAGACTCGCCGAGTCGCCAGGGTACTCGCCGAGTCCAGTCGAGATGGCCGTTGACCAGAGTTGACCGGTGTGATTTCTTAGGGTCAGTTAACATGGAAGATAGAAGTATTAATGAAGAGATATATGATGTTACAGGGAGCTTGTAGCTCGGAGGATCAAGTGCAAGGGATTTCAGGAGTTGTTATCTTCCAGCGTTCGCGAGGTGAGTTTTCTCACTATACTGTACCCGGAAGGGTTTGATTGTGTGACCGGAAGGTCAAGTATGTTATGTGTTATGTTTATATGCTATAAATGGAAAGTTAGCTGCTACGCGTGATATACATGTTTATATATGGGCCGGAAGGCAAAGTATTATGTGACAGAAAGGTCAGGTATGATATATGATGTATGTGCTTTATGTGTTAGAGTATGTTACGGGCCGGAAGGCAGGTTGATATATGATATATGTACTTTATGTGTTAGAGTATTTGTGTTATGTGTTATATATGTGTATGGGCCGGAAGGCAATTATCTTATGGGCCGGAAGGCAATTATCTTATGGGCCGGAAGGCAATTATCTTATGGGCCGGAAGGCAATTATCTTATGGGCCGGAAGGCAAATATCTTATGGGCCGGAAGGCGATTATCTCATGGACCGGAAGGCATTGTGCAGTGGACCGGAAGGTCAGGGCCTGGAAAGGCGTACGTGCGTAAGGTGTATATTGGGGAACTCACTAAGCTTCGTGCTTACGTTGTTTATGTTATGTTGTTTCAGGTTCTTACAGTAACGCGGGATGGCAACGGTTCGATTGTACACACCGAAGAAAGAGTTGTGTTTTGGAGGATCCTGGTCTTCTATTATAATAAAAATGAAACTATGTTTTGTAATTCGAATGTGAATAAGATTTTAAACAAGTGTATTAATATTAAATTGATTATTTAAATAAAAATTTTTGTCTTGAAAATCACGGTGTTACAGATTCATTACAACTTGACCTCCATCTAGTCTATCTTGAGCACCATCAACTTGAACATGAGTAAGGATGGGAACATGGGGTCCCTCTTCCATAGAACATGTATAGATGTGTTTTCAAAATCATAGTTTCATTTAAAAAGCAACCACTTTGGCTCGTTGAGAGAAAAACTTTAGGAGAAGCACTTAAACAAACGTTAGTACAAGATTATAGTCGCAGAATAAATTAATCTCAATGGATCATAAAAGCTAAACAACAATAAGAAGTTAGATTTGTTAGATAGTTAGTTGCGGAATTAAAAGTGCTGAAAAGTAAAGGAAATGTAAATGACAAGTTATATCAATTATACAACAAACTGATTCGTAACAAGGTTTGCACTTAAACACGAGTTAATATGTGAGATTAGTTTATAGTGAAGAGTATCTTCGATGATTATCAGTAAGATACATATATGAGAAAGTGATCTTTATATTTTCAAAGAGAGAGATCAAAAGATGGTAGTGAAGTAGTGGTAATAGGTGTTTGATACAAGAAGCTGAGCACTCTATTTATAGAGCCTCTAAAACTTACGTCCTTAATAAACAAATAATAACCTACTGACTAACATGACCCTGCTAGGTCCACTGGATAAAGAAAGGCTATCATGCTAAGTCAGAGGACGTAACATAATCTTCATTATGTTAAAGAGATTGTGATATACTTCTTGAAACTGCAGTAGACACTTCATTGCGGTAGGGAGAGAGTTGATTACGGTAACAAAGATAGTTGCGGTAGACAGATAGTGATTGCGGATTACTAAGTTGAAGAGGATCACTTTTTGTTCTAATACATCTTTTCATTGACACTAGACACAAATCTAAACTTTCATATATGGAAAAGGATGTGGTAGAAAATTAGTACAAGTAATTTTTAGGATACTGATGCAACTCTAGCTTGTGGTTAAGACCAAGACAATTCAATGCTATGCGATATATCCTAAAAAATCAAAAATAAGGATGAAAACCAATTATAGTTCCCGATATTAATAGTGAACCATTTGCTACCAAAAACATAAAACATTTTGTTTGTTTGATATCTTCTAAGCATTCTGGTTCCCTGCATTTTACGAAGAAATAAACATTAATTTCCTTATGTTTGTTCAAAACATCTAAGATAAAAATAATAAAGGGATTCTAATAGTTTATGACCAAAACTCCTAAAATGCTACATGAAAAAAAACCAAAGTGGGGATTATAAAGAGCAAGTGATAACACTGGTCGCTTTCCTAACCAACATATCCTGCAAACAGTTCATTAAGTAAGGACAATTTTAGAAATACAATCGGTTTTTTGTTATGGATTCATACCACTTAGTGAATTCATCCCTAAAATTATTCTTGAAGATATAAACAAAAAGCATATATATTATGAACCATAAATTAAACTATCATAGACTAACAAATAGCCAAAAAAAGTAATGAACGGACTTACCACTTTACCGAGACATCCAACTACTCGCTTTAAGAGAAAACATGCATCAATTCAGTAACCACTCGTGACTCAAAAATGTAATTTTTCTTCTCATGAATCGACTCATAAGAATAAGAGTCATGATATCTAATAATATTATATATAAATATATAATATACATATTAAGACATGATATTTCTTAAATATTTATGCACATATAAAAAACCTCAAAAACTAATATATAAAGACATAGTATTTCTTGAATATTCAAGCACATTATTTAGAAAATTTAAGTGCTAATATATATAAAGACATAATAATAACTTATTATATTGATCAAGTAGATACTATCCTGCCCTTTCCTTCCAAGGGCATTTCAGTAATTTTATCACCCCTCCATTAAGATTCCCAATGGAAACTGAAGTTTCAGGTTTATCAAAAATTTATACTCCTTATTTACCATCCCTAGACCTGCATAACGAAAGTCAATTGATAGTTGCCACATCAGCAACCATGAGTGTTAACTTATGATCTTTTATATACATGTCTTTATTTATTTCATGTTCTTCCATTTGAGTAACAAACTCTGTCTAATATTTTTAATTTCTCTAACCTGATGGAATCATGGAAGGATTCGTATGCAAAGTAGGAATAAGAGCTTTATCCAATGAAGCTTTAATAAGCATGACAACTGAAGAACTACGATGCAATGGAAAAACAATTCCTAACTAATTGATAGCGAATAACCATGAAATCCTACCCAAAGGCTCCTTCATTTTGAATGTGAATCCACACAGTTTTAAGAACCAATAGATCAATGCAAACGAAAATACAAACTCTTGATCATCACATCTCTCATGAAGTATAAAATAGTCAGGAAATATCTTAAGTGCCTCTAAATCAAATTCAAATGAAGTTAAATACATACATTTAATTAGAAATGAAAACTGCATGTTCTAGAATATACCTGTAATGGATGATGAAGATGTAATGGATGATGAAGAAATATATTTGTAAAACCCTAAATCTGACAATTTTACAA
Source organism: Lactuca saligna (assembly GCF_052625555.1). Classification (NCBI taxonomy): domain Eukaryota; kingdom Viridiplantae; phylum Streptophyta; class Magnoliopsida; order Asterales; family Asteraceae; genus Lactuca; species Lactuca saligna. The sequence goes on from NC_136421.1 coordinate 52,204,764, forward strand.
ATCATGTTCAAAAAAATCATAAGAACAAGGAAAAAAGTACAACATATGTTTAAGAACCAAGAAAGAAGATGATGTTACCGATGGATTCTCAGATAACGCGTAAACCCTAGATGATGCTTCTTACGGAATGTGTAACACTCTAATTTTTCAAACAATTTTTTATTTTTATTTCCACACAAAACACAGTTTAACATCTCTCATACTCAATTTATAAATGTTTCAAACACAAGGCATGAAAATCGTTTGTCAAATATCCCAAAATACTCAAAAGACAAATCAACCAGCTGGTGTGTACAATCATGCCGGCATCTTTCTACGATTTAGAGATGTACCTAAAACACATATCACACAATACTATAAGCACGAAGCTTACTGAGTTCCCCAAAATACCACACACAAATAATTAGCCTCTCATGGCTATATCTCGATAAGGACCCTTTATTCATGTGTCTCAATGAACACCCTCCGGTCTTACGGCTTGGGTTGGACCCTCCAGTCCTATATCTCAGTGAAGACCCTCCAGTCTCACGACTCGGTTTGGACCCTCTGGTCCTATCTCAATAATGCACAGAATAATATACAACATAAATCTATCACATATCTCAGTATAAGCACATAAGACCCTCCGGTTAGTAACACAAATAAGACCCTTCGGTCAACCAGTAATTACCACTTAGTTAAGTATAGTGAGAAGACTCGCTTAGTAAGTAAATCAAAGTATGTCTCGCACTCGTACTGTCGGTCTAGACTCCGCCTATCATATATCGCAATCATCTCGAATTAATAATTGAGATTAACTACCCCTAAAGATTTTAGGCTAATTCATCTTCTAAATCTCAAAAGGGTAATACCATTTTACCCCTTTATGGCCTCCAAAGTCCACAACTTGACAAAACCCTAAAAGTCAATGGAAGTTAACACTTAAGTCAACAGTCCATGTTGACTCAAATCGTCGAATGCATTTATGCGACTCGACAAGTTCCTTCTATTCTCCAAAAACCAGGAAAGTTCGATTCAACTCGACGTGTTGTCTCGCCAACTCATCGAGCTTACACAGTGTATAGAATATCGCATAAAACCCTACCCAACTTGTTGACTTAGCTAACCAACTCGTCAAGTTCCTTCAGCCCTTTTCTCATTCATACGCTTTTAAGCGAACCCAAGGTTCAAAACTAATCTATTATTTTAGGGCTAGGATACCACGTAAAGCTACAAGCTTTATGTCCATGCATGGCATCTAGGGGCTAATCTTGCCAAAACAAGGCTCAACAAGGGTTTTAAGGCATTAAAGTTGGCCAAAGCTTGATAAAGCTTGATTCCTTAGGCCTAAGGGGCCCAGTAGTGTCCAAATTTGAAGTCTTAGCTTCAAAGTATGCTCAAAACCAAAAATGACTCAAGAAGAATCTAGAAATGGCCATAAACTCTCTAATGGGGAGATCTAAAAACCAAGTGATCAAGGTAGTGACTTTTTACCTTGAAATGGTTGCTACAACTAAAAGGATAGCAGATCTATGGACTCCTTTTCGTTTCAAGGTCTTATGCTTACCCTCTCTCAAAATGTAAGGTAGCTCGATTATGGATTGTCTCTGGGTGATGATAAGGGAGGCTAGGTAAAGGACTTAAGGTCCATTAAATAGGGTGTAGGCCCTAAAAATTAGGGTTTTCACACTCAGCACCAACACATCGAGTTGAATCCTCCAACTTGTTGAGTTGGTTCTAAAGTTCATGTGGCCATTTCAGTCCCTACTCGATGAGTTAGGGCCTCCAACTCGTCAAGTTGCCCTATCAATATGAATATAAAACAATTTAAATTTATACATGGGATTCGGGATGTTACAATTCTCCACCACTAGAATCATACTTCGCCCTTGAAGTCATTTTCTGGAAACAACTATGGGTACTACTCATGCATCTTAGACTCTAGTTCCCAAGTCCACTCAAATCTGATTTGAAGCTGTTTGAAAAACCCGGAGAATGAAGACCAAGTCTATGCTAGCCTCAAACGAAGGGGGAGATTGATAGGTTATACTTTTTTGGTTTGGGCTAGGCATTCTTTTGTATAGATCTTTGCAGGTTGATAGAGTATGGTGTAGTGGTGTATGTTGGATAAGTTTGTGTGTGTGTGCAGCTGCACACGGAGTGTGCGGTCGCACATGTATGTGCGGCTGCACACTGGTGTGCTACTGTGGGTAGTATAAAAGGGTTGTGTTAGTGTGTCAGTATAGTGACGTATTGGTATGTGTGTTTTTTAAGGTGTACCTGACATTTATGAGTAATAGATGTGTGCATGCTTGATGTTATTTTCATTCTACTCCTTCTACACTCTGATTGATTGCTTGCAATTCATTGACTACTGATTTGGATCTATAGATTTGGGACTTACACTTAGTACGCGGGGCGTACATGCAGGGCGTGTCCTCTTATCAGAACCCGGTTCTCAGATGTGGCAATCTTATCCGATACGTGTCCTTCGTGCAAAGAGAGAGTGTAACAACCCGAAATTTCCGTATCATTTTATTGTAACTCTTTCGTAGTACAATTCGCGCAACCAATCGTCGTTTCCAATTTCGATTTCCGATCTTCCGTTTAATTAAGTCATTATCTGGTACACATTTAAAATGACTTAATGGGTGTCTTAGTACATTTAGAAATCATTTTAACACCCAACTTTAGTGATCGGAATATTTCTAGAAATTACCGTATCGGGTTACGGTAACTCAATCGGGTACGACCAAAAACCTCGACTAACACGGGTATCGGGTAGAATTCCACCGTGTCCGAAACTTAAACACTATATAAACATGTTTAAGACTCCATTTGAAGCCTTTGGTCAATTTACCACTAATCACGACCCACCTCTCTCCTCATCCAAGTTTAAGAGATCAAAACTCAAATTTAGGGCTTCAAATCTCTAAGGTACCTTCCTAGCCTTAATCTATAGCATGTTTGGCTTCCAAATTCAACATTTAATCACAAAATAGGACAACATATGTGAGTTTACGGCCCAGGAACATGCCTAGGCCGTAAACACCAATTTGAAGGGTTTTAAGCCCTTAAACTCCTTCCTAAACTCATTTGGACTTTAGATATGGCCAAGGGACTTCAAGATATGGACTCTAAACAATTAAAACATGAATTTTATGAGGTTTGAAGGAGTTTACGGCCAAGAATCATTCTTGGGCCGTAAACTCATATTCAAAGGGTTTTTGAGCCAATTAACCCTTCCAAATCATAGTTGGGACTTAGATATGACCTTTGGGCTTGCTAATCTAGACTTGGAACACTTCAAACATGATTTTTGAGTAATAAAAATGAGTTTACGGCCAAGACATACTCTTGGGCCGTAAATTCCTCTAAAAGGGTGATTTAATGCCTTAAAACATGTCAAAATGCTTTCAAACTCAACCAATGGCTTTGTGGTAAATCCTAGATTCATCTAAAAATGATTTGGAGACCTTAAACACAACATATACCCTACATAAGTGAGTTTATAGCCAAAGAACTCCTCCTAGGCCGTAAACTCCTATAAGTTTGTAAAATGGTAATCTAAATTCATAACAATGCTTAGAAAATTAGTTTTAATCACATGTGATTGCTCTATATAGTTCAAAATTAACCATTCTTAGCCATGGGTGAGTTTACGGCCGTAAACTCTATGAGTGTGGCCGTAAACTCATGTTTTAAATGATGTAAATTCATTCCAAGTGTTCCAAGGCATTTTAGATAATCCATTCTAGCAATCCCTGTGTCCATTTGAGCCCTTAAACCATCAAAACCACACCAACATGAGTTTAGGGCCGTAAACTCATGTATGTGTGTGTTTCATAGTTGTAAACTCTTTAAAATGTTTACTCTTGGGGAGTAAACTCAAGTCCCAAGTCCCTAGTGCCATTACACGTCCGAAGATATCACCCGGGTCACTCCAAACGCTCGTTTTGAGGTGTTTAACCTCATTGGAGTGTAATGTTCCATATGATTAGTGAATGTATCCCTAATTGTATATATATGGACATTATTTCATTTTACATAGGGACTTCTCAAGTAATCAAACCCCGAACCAACGTCTAGCATTCAAAACCGACACGTTTCCGAGTCCGGTGAGTTCATACCCCTACCCTTTTTCACTGTTTTCACTGTTTTCAGGGGGGGAACACAAGCAAAGTACAAGGGAATTCTTGTACTCAAAACAAGTTTTCAAATGTGTGTTTCATATTTCATATGCTTTTATTACTGATTACCATATCCGATAACCACAATGAACATGCATATCACGTAACATATATTTGTGAAATAGGTCTTTAAACTTGTATGTTTTACATACATTTCACAAATGGTTTTTCACATTTTTATCAGTTAAAAGCATGACATTAAAACATTTGAACATAATACCTGTACACTGTTTTGTCCTCGGTAACACTCCACATACATATACGAGTGGAGGACTATCATATTATTACTAGTAAATTTGTTATTCCTGTATGATTGGAGACACATCCTCGGAGAACACTCCACCCTGAATACGCGAGTGGAGGACTACACCCATAACCAGAATCTCTGGTATTTAGAGAGCGTGACTTGAGTGTATAGATCTATACGGGGCTGACTACCCCACACCTGGCTGCTAGCTACAGCCGAACCGAAATGGTTCAAGGGTGACGGAAGTCATAAGTATGTGGACGACTTATTGCCACATGTGGACTACTTATTGCCACATGTGGACTACTTATTGCCACAGGTTTCAGTCTATTGTATGGTTATGGAACTCGCAATTAGGATAACAGATTTACTTACAGTAATAATGAATTACTTTATACATCGTTTACATCTTTTACATCTTTCACTTATTGTAACTAACATTTAGGAAAGTACGGGACTTTCCTGGGGAAAACATGGAACCTAATCACGATTACATCTTTTACATCTTTAACATCGTTTACATTAGAAACCTACATGCAGGAAAGCATGGGGCTTTCCTAGGTAACACTTACATAACTAGAAAGAGAAACGAACTGGATAACATTACATCTTTTACAATTTGTAACATACAATAAGGAAAGTATGGGACTTTCCTGGTAACACATGATAAGTAAACAGAATAGTTTAACCAGTCAGATAATCAACTATACATTTTCACATGAGTAGACATGTTTTCAGTGTACAAACTTACTATACTTTACAAATGGGGAAACAATAACCAACTATTAAGAAAATATGGGATTTTCTTGGTGCATATAACATTTCAGAAACAGAAAGGAAACTCGAAACATTTTAACCAACAAAAACCGCTTATGAACTCACCAGCTTTATGCTGACTTTCAAATCGCTTGTGTTCTCAGGTCAGCGTTAGAACAGGTACCCGAAGATCCTTTTGCTCGAAGACAAAGTACATGAAGATCCGTTTCATTTTGTTTATATATACTATGTATCACAATTGTACAAACTTTACTTTTGAAACAACTGTAAAACTTTATTATGTAATGTAACGGTTGTTTTACTTTACTTACTATGTGCATTGGATTTGATACTCAACGTGGTAGTCAACCCCGTAAATGTTTTCCGCCTTCGGTTTTCGGGGTGTGACAGATTGGTATCAGAGCCCTTGTTTATAGTGAATGAAGTATACCAAACCTTACATGGTATAAAACTATAAACACTAAAGGGCCTAAGTGCTCTGGATGAAAAGTATCTTCAAACTACAAGTATTTTCAAAAGTATACAAGTATACCGAACCGTCGTCATCCGTAACCACAAGTAGAACAAAACATAAGTAAATGGGTGTTGTGTACTACGGTTAAACCTGGGCAGTTATGTAGTCGTGTCTAGGGTCAATATAGCCTGGCCAACTATATTCATTCGAGACACGGCCAACATGTGCTTGGGAGTGACTGTGGTATGCGGCATGCCTAAAACTTACCCTAATATCCCAAACATCGAATCATTGTCGCAAACAATTCATGAAATACTATGGGAGTATTTCTCGATCTCGATCCTCTGTAGTAATCCTTATTCGAATGGTTTACTGTGATTACTCTTAGCGATAAATTATCTGTTCGATAACTTTTTCCTGCTTTATCGCTTACTCGAATCATATAACTATCATGTCTATCGATTCGATATAGAGGACTTACCATCCTCTCTTTCTTGATCTTATTAGATCAAGATGCCTCCCCGAAAGAGACCTAGCTCAAAGAACAATAACAATCCTTCCTCGCCGCCACCTCCTCCCCAGTTTGACCTAGCATCACTCCAGACGATGATGACAGCTGCAATGGTAGCAGCTATGTCACAAATGAACCCTAGTGGTTCAAGTGGTGGTCCTCAATCTCAAAACCCTGAAAGTAGCCAGGGACACCAAAGAGGGGGTTCCTACAAGGATTTCATGAACGCAAAACCAACATCCTTTAATGGCGCTGGAGGTGTCATTTCCTTATCTCGATGGTTCGAGAAAATTGAGTCCATCTTTGAAATCTGTGCTTGTGCGGAGTCCGATAAAGACAAGTTTGCAGCCTGTACTTTCGTGGATAAAGCCTTGACTTGGTGGAATGGCCGAGTCAAATCTCTGACCTTACCCGTAGCCAATGCCATGGGCTGGGAGGCCATGAAAGAACTTCTCATTGCCGAGTACTGCCCCCGTGGTGAAATGCAGAAATTAGAGCATGAGCTCTGGAACCTGAAGATGAAAGGTTCCGATATTGCTGCATATACTTCCCGATTTGATGATCTCGCACTTCTTTGCCCGGGACTAGTCACTCCTGAAAACAAAAAGATCGAAAGGTTCATTTGGGGATTATCTCAACCAACAAAGAGTCATGTTTTGACTGCTCGTCCGGATACCTATGATAGTGCCAAGACTTTAGCTCAAATTCTGATTTATCACAGCGACGACGTTAAGGAAATCACTACCACTTCTGAGCCGACTCAAAGGAGTGGTGAAAAGAGGAAATTCTGGAAGAAGAAGAAGGGTCAATCTTCTCAAGGATCATCCAAGAAACAACAGACGGTAGCAGTCCATGCTGCTACTACTACCCCTGTTGCTACTGTTTCTATCATGGGATCCACAGCCTCAACTCCTACCAGTAAATATGCTGGTAACCTCCCTGTGTGTGATAAGTGTAAATACCATCATCATCCTGGTCCCTGTCGAGAATTGTCTTGCACTAACTGTGGTAAGAAAGGGCACACAGTTCGATACTGCAGAACTCCTACCCAATCAGCCAACCAATCATCGGGAGCAGGTGTTAGTCAAGCCTGCTACAACTGTGGAGAAGTTGGACACTTTAAAAGGAACTGTCCCAAGAAGTCAACTGCCGATAACACTGGAAGGGTTCTAACTATGGGACGGGAGGAAGCAGTTGCTGATCCCACTGTTGTTTCGGGTACGTTCCTTCTCGACAACTCATATGCTAGTATTCTTTTCGATTCGGGTGCTGAAAGGAGTTTTGTTAGTCATGCATTCAAACATAATCTAAAACCAAATCCTCAACCACTAACTGAAACGTTTACCGTCGAGATGGCTAACGGTGAGGAAGAAAGCGCTAACGATGTATTCATAGGCTGTACGCTTACCTTAAAAACGATCACTCATTTCCTATAGATCTCATGCCCGTTTCCATTAAGAGCTTTGATGTTTTCATTGGCATGGATTGGTTGAGTTTCAATCATGCTGATATTCTTTGTTACGAAAAAGCTATCCGTCTCAATCTTCCTTCGAATCAAACTCTCGTAATCTATGGCGATAAACCCAGTTCCAACCTTCATATCATTTCTTGCATCAAAGCTCGAAAGATCCTTCGAAAGGAGTGTGTTGCATTCTTAGCTCATGTGATCAACGAGAAACAAGAAGTTAGAGACCTCGCGAGCATCCTCGAAGTCTGTAACTTTCCCGATGTGTTTCCCGAAGAACTTCCAGGAATTCCTCCCGAACGACAGGTCGAGTTCCGTATTGACCTAATTCCTGGAGCTACCCCCGTAGCAAAATCCCCGTATCGCTTAGCTCCGGCAGAAATGCAGGAGTTATCTAGTCAACTCAATGAGTTGCTCAGTAAAGGATTCATTAGACCGAGTTCCTCACCCTGGGGAGCTCCGATTCTGTTTGTCAAAAAGAAAGATGGATCCTTTCGGATGTGTACCGATTATCGTGAACTGAACAAGTTAACCGTTAAGAACCGATATCCTCTTCCAAGAATAGACGGCCTCTTCGATCAACTCCAGGTAGCCAGCTAATTTTCTAAGATAGACCTTCGGTTAGGGTACCATCAGTTACGAGTCCAGGAGAATGATGTTCCCAAGACAGCTTTTAGGACTCGGTATGGACACTACGAGTTCGTAGTGATGCCCTTCGGTCTAACCAATGCACCGGCTGTGTTCATGGACTTGATGAACCGGGTGTGCCGTTCCTTCTTAGACAAATTCGTTATCGTGTTCATTGGCGACATCCTCGTATACTCAAAAAGTGAAGAAGACCACAAGCAATACTTGAGGCTAGTATTGGAAACCCTTAGATCCGAAAAGCTATACGTGAAATTTTCCAAATGTGAATTCTGGATACGGAAGGTAACTTTCCTCGGTCACGTAGTAAGCGAGGAGGGTATTCATGTAGATCCTTCCAAGATTAAAGCGATAGGGAATTGGTCGGCACCGAAAACACCTACAGAAATTCGTCAATTCTTGGGTCTTGCCGGCTAGTATCAACGATTCATTCAGAACTTTTCCAAAATCGCCAAACCTTTAAGCACTCTGACACAGAAAGGTGTACCCTTTTGTTGGAGTGATAAACAAGAAACCGCATTCCAAACATTAAAGAAAGCCTTATGCAGCGCGCCTATTCTATCTCTGCCTGAAGGGACAGAGGACTTCGTTGTCTACTGCGATGCGTCTAATCAAGGTTTAGGCTGTGTGCTTATGCAAAAAGGAAAGGTGATTGCCTATGCCTCTAGACAGTTGAAAGCACATGAGGTCAATTATACCACGCATGACTTGGAACTAGGAGCAGTAGTCTTCGCATTGAAGATTTGGAGACATTATGTCTACGAAACCAAGTGCACAATCTTCACTGATCACAAGAGTCTGTAGCACATCTTTAATCAGAAAGACTTAAACATGAGGCAACGGCGATGGGTAGAATTACTCAGTGATTATGAGTGTGAAATCCGTTACCACCCCGACAAGGTCAATGTGGTAGCAGATGCCCTTAGCCGAAAGGATAGTACAGGCCACAAAGTGAGGAACCAGATGATGACCATCCATTCCAATCTACCCATACAAATCCGAGAAGCCCAGTTAACAGCCCTCAAACCCGAGAACGTGTCAGATGAAACCTTGAGAGGGATGGAAAAGAAACTTGAGATCAGAGGTGACGGAGTTCACTGTTTCATGAATCAAATCTGGATTCCCAAATTCCGGTGGATTCAGGGAAATAGTCATGGAGGAAGCACACAGAACTAAATACTCTGTTCACCCGGGTTCGGACAAGATGTACCTGGATCTCAAGAAACAATACTGGTGGCCGAACATGAAAGCTGAGATAGCTACATTTGTGGGCAAGTGTCTGACTTGCGCCAAAGTCAAAGTCGAACATCAGAAACCTTCAAGTCTGCTCCAACAACCTGAGATTCCCGAGTGGAACTGGGAGATGATTACCATGGACTTCATCACCAAACAACCCAAGTGTTCTAGTGGGTATGATACCATTTGGGTAATTGTCGATCGTTTGACAAAATCCGCTCACTTCATTCCAATTAAAGAATCATACAAGATGGAAAGACTCGTGCGAATCTACATCCAGGAGGTAGTACGTCTACATGGTGTACCTGTATCCATTATCTCTGATTGAGATAGTAGGTTTACCTCCAGATTCTGGCAATCCCTTCAGAAAGCCCTTGGAACCAAACTAGATATGAGCACGGCGTATCATCCTTAGACCGATGGACAGAGTGAGAGAACAATCAAAACCCTGGAGGACATGCTTCGGGCATGTGTCATTGACTTTGGAAAGTCGTGGGATACACATCTATCCTTGATCGAGTTCTCGTACAAGAACAGTTACCACACTAGCATTAGGGCTGCTCCGTTCGAAGCCCTATACGGTCGTAAGTGCAGATCCCCTCTGTGCTGGGCCGAGGTGGGGGATACACAGTTAGCCAGGAGCTGAGTCCCCGACAGTGCTCTCACTGGTCCTGAAATCATCCGCGAAACCACCGAAAAGATCATTCAAATTCGTAACCGACTGAAAGTCTCACGTGATCATCAAAAGAGTTACGCTGATAATCGTCGGAAACCACTAGAATTCCAGGTTGGAGACCGTGTTCTGTTAAAAGTCTCGCCCTGGAAAGGCACTGTACACTTTGGTAAATGTGGGAAACTTAATCCAAGGTACATTGGACCCTTTGAGATTCTCTCCAGGATCGGTCCAGTTGCCTATAAACTCCATTTACCTCACGAACTCAGTAACATTCATCCTGTCTTCCATGTTTCAAATCTCAAAAAGTGCCTATCCGATGAAACCCTAACAATTCCTTTAGACGTGGTCGAGATCAATGAAAACCTCAACTTTGTGGAGGAACCTATCGAAATCATGGATCGAGAAGTCAAACGTACAAAACAAAGTCGCATCCCGTTAGTGAAGGTTCGCTGGAATGCCAAGCGGGGACCGGAATTCACTTGGGAACGGGAAGATTCAATGAAACAGAAGTATCCACAACTCTTTTCTTATCCATGATTTGTATCTTGTCTTATGTTCTAAACTTGAATTTCGGGACAAAATTCCCTTTAACGGGGGGATAATGTAACAACCCGAAATTTCCGTATCATTTTATTGTAACTCTTTCGTAGTACAATTCGCGCAACCAATCGTCGTTTCCAATTTCGATTTCCGATCTTCCGTTTAATTAAGTCATTATCTGGTACACATTTAAAATGACTTAATGGGTGTCTTAGTACATTTAGAAATCATTTTAACACCCAACTTTAGTGATCGGAATATTTCTAGAAATTACCGTATCGGGTTACGGTAACTCAATCGGGTACAACCAAAAACCTCGACTAACACCGGTATCGGGTAGAATTCCACCATGTCCAAAACTTAAACACTATATAAACGTGTTTAAGACTCCATTTGAAGCCTTTGATCAATTTACCACTAATCACTACCCACCTCTCCCCTCATCCAAGTTTAAGAGATCAAAACTCAAATTTAAGGCTTCAAATCTCTAAGGTACCTTCCTAGCCTTAATCTATAGCATGTTTGGCTTCCAAATTCGACATTTAATCACAAAATAGGACAACATATGTGACTTTACGGCCCAGGAACATGCCTAGGCTGTAAACACCAATTTTAAGGGTTTTAAGCCCTTAAACTCCTTCCTAAACTCATTTGGACTTTAGATATGGCCAAGGGACTTCAAGATATGGAGTCTAAACAATTAAAACATGAATTTTATGAGGTTTGAAGGAGTTTACAGCCAAGGATCATTCTTGGGCCGTAAACTCATATTCAAAGGGTTTTTGAGCCAATTAACCCTTCCAAATCATAGTTGGGACTTAGATATGACCTTTGGGCTTGCTAATCTAGACTTGGAACACTTCAAACATGATTTTTGAGTAATAAAAATGAGTTTACGGCCAAGACATACTCTTGGGCCGTAAACTCCTCTAAAAGGGTGATTTAATGCCTTAAAACATGTCAAAATGCTTTCAAACTCAACCAATGGCTTTCTGGTAAATCCTAGATTCATCTAAAAATGATTTGGAGACCTTAAACACAACATATACCCTACATAAGTGAGTTTATAGCCAAAGAACTCCTCCTAGGCCGTAAACTCCTATAAGTTTGTAAAATGGTAATCTAAATTCATAACAATGCTTAGAAAATTAGTTTGAATCACATGTGATTGCTCTATATAGTTCAAAATTAACCATTCTTAGATAATCCATTCTAGCAATCCCTATGTCCATTTGAGCCCTTAAACCATCAAAACCACACCCACATGAGTTTACGGTCGTAAACTCATGTATGTGTGTGTTTCATAGTTGTAAACTCTTTAAAATGTTTACTCTTGGGGAGTAAACTCAAGTCCCAAGTCCCTAGTGCCATTACACGTCCGAAGATATCTCCCGGGTCACTCCAAACGCTCGTTTTGAGGTGTTTAACCTCATTAGAGAGTAATGTTCCATATGATTAGTGAATGTATCCCTAATTGTATATATATGGACATTATTTCATTTTACATAGGGACTTCTCAAGTAATCAAACCCCGAACCAACGTCTAGCATTCAAAACCGACACGTTTCCGAGTCCGGTGAGTTCATACCCCTACCCTTTTTCACTGTTTTCACTGTTTTTAGGGGGGAAGACAAGCAAAGTACAAGGGAATTCTTGTACTCAAAACATGTTTTCAAATGTGTGTTTCATATTTCATATGCTTTTATTACTGATTACCATATCTGATAACCACTTGAACATGCATATCACGTAACATATATTTGTGAAATAGGTCTTTAAACTTGTATGTTTTACATACATTTCACAAATGGTTTTTCACATTTTTATCAGTTAAAAGCATGACATTAAAACATTTGAACATAATACCTGTACACTGTTTTGTCCTCGGTAACACTCCACATACATATACGAGTGGAGGACTATCATATTATTACTAGTAAATTTGTTATTCCTGTATGATTGGAGACACGTCCTCGGAGAACACTCCACCTTGAATACGCGAGTGGAGGACTACACCCATAACCAGAATCTCTGGTATTTAGAGAGCGTGACTTGAGTGTATAGATCTATACGGGGCTTACTACCCCACACCTGGCTACTAGCTACAGCCGAACCGAAATGGTTCAAGGGTGACGAAAGTCATAAGTATGTGGATGACTTATTGCCACATGTGGACTACTTATTGCCACAGGTTTCAGTCTATTGTATGGTTATGGAACTCGCAATTAGGATAACAGATTTACTTACAGTAATAATGAATTACTTTATACATTGTTTACATCTTTTACATCTTTCACTTATTGTAACTAACATTCAGGAAAGTACGGGACTTTCCTGGGGAAAACATGGAACCTAATCACGATTACATCTTTTACATCTTTAACATCGTTTACATTAGAAACCTACATGCAGGAAAGCATGGGGCTTTCCTGGGTAACACTTACATAACTAGAAAAAGAAACAAACTGGATAACATTACATCTTTTACAATTTGTAACATACAATAAGGAAAGTATGGGACTTTCCTGGTAACACATGATAAGTAAACAGAATAGTTTAACCAGTCAGATAATCAACTATACATTTTCACATGAGTAGACATGTTTTCAGTGTACAAACTTACTATACTTTACAAATGGGGAAACAATAACCAACTATTAAGAAAATATGGGATTTTCTTGGTGCATATAACATTTCAGAAACAGAAAGGAAACTCGAAACATTTTAACCAACAAAAACCGCTTATGAACTCACCAGCTTTATGCTGACTTTCAAATCGCTTGTGTTCTCAGGTCAGCGTTAGAACAGGTACCCGAAGATCCTTTTGCTCGAAGACAAAGTACATGAAGATCCGTTTCATTTTGTTTATATATACTATGTATCACAATTGTACAAACTTTACTTTGAAACAACTGTAAAACTTTATTATGTAATGTAACGGTTGTTTTACTTTACTTACTATGTGCATTGGATTTGATACTCAACGTGGTAGTCAACCCCGTAAATGTTTTCCGCCTTCGGTTTTCGGGGTGTGATAGATTGGTATCAGAGCCCTTGTTTATAGTGAATGAAGTATACCATACCTTACATGGTATAAAACTATAAACACTAAAGGGCCTAAGTGCTCTGGATTAAAAGTATCTTCAAACTACAAGTATTTTCAAAAGTATACAAGTATACCGAACCGTCGTCATCCGTAACCACAAGTAGAACAAAACATATGTAAATGGGTGTTGTGTACTACGGTTAAACCTGGGCAGTTATGTAGTCGTGTCTAGGGTCAATATAGCCTGGCCAACTATATTCATTCGAGACACGGCCAACATGTGCTTGGGAGTGACTATGGTATGCGGCATGCCTAAAACTTACCCTAATATCCCAAACATCGAATCATTGTCGCAAACAATTCATGAAATACTATGGGAGTATTTCTCGATCTCGATCCTCTGTAGTAATCCTTATTCGAATGGTTTACTGTGATTACTCTTAGCGATAAATTATCTGTTCGATAACTTTTTCCTGCTTTATCGCTTACTCGAATCATATAACTGTCATGTCTATCGATTCGATATAGAGGACTTACCATCCTCTCTTTCTTGATCTTATTAGATCAAGATGCCTCCCCGAAAGAGACCTAGCTCAAAGAACAACAACAATCCTTCCTCGCCGCCACCTCCTCCCCAGTTTGACCTAGCATCACTCCAGACGATGATGACAGCTGCAATGGTAGTAGCTATGTCACAAATGAACCCTAGTGGTTCAAGTGGTGGTCCTCAATCTCAAAACCCTGAAAGTAGCTAGGGACACCAAAGAGGGGGTTCCTACAAGGATTTCATGAACGCAAAACCAACATCCTTTAATGGCGCTGGAGGTGTCATTTCCTTATCTCGATGGTTCGAGAAAATTGAGTCCATCTTTGAAATCTGTGCTTGTGCGGAGTCCGATAAAGACAAGTTTGCAGCCTGTACTTTCGTGGATAAAGCCTTGACTTGGTGGAATGGCCGAGTCAAATCTCTGACCTTACTCGTAGCCAATGCCATGGGCTGGGAGGCCATGAAAGAACTTCTCATTGCCGAGTACTGCCCCCGTGGTGAAATGCAGAAATTAGAGCATGAGCTCTGGAACCTGAAGATGAAAGGTTCCGATATTGCTGCATATACTTCCCGATTTGATGATCTCGCACTTCTTTGCCCGGGACTAGTCACTCCTGAAAACAAAAAGATCGAAAGGTTCATTTGGGGATTATCTCAACCAACAAAGAGTCATGTTTTGGCTGCTCGTCCGGATACCTATGATAGTGCCAAGACTTTAGCTCAAATTCTGATTTATCACAGCGACGACGTTAAGGAAATCACTACCACTTCTGAGCCGACTCAAAGGAGTGGTGAAAAGAGGAAATTCTGGAAGAAGAAGAAGGGTCAATCTTCTCAAGGATCATCCAAGAAACAACAGACGGTAGCAGTCCATGCTGCTACTACTACCCCTGTTGCTACTGTTTCTATCATGGGATCCACAGCCTCAACTCCTACCAGTAAATATGCTGGTAACCTCCCTCTGTGTGATAAGTGTAAATACCATCATCATCCTGGTCCCTGTCGAGAATTGTCTTGCACCAACTGTGGTAAGAAAGGGCACACAGTTCGATACTTCAGAACTCCTACCCAATCAGCCAACTAATCATCGGGAGCAGGTGTTAGTCAAGCCTGCTACAACTGTGGAGAAGTTGGACACTTTAAAAGGAACTGTCCCAAGAAGTCAACTGCCGATAACACTGGAAGGGTTCTAACTATGGGACGGGAGGAAGCAGTTGCTGATCCCACTGTTGTTTCGGGTACGTTCCTTCTCGACAACTCATATGCTAGTATTCTTTTCGATTCGGGTGCTGAAAGGAGTTTTGTTAGTCATGCATTCAAACATAATCTAAAACCAAATCCTCAACCACTAACTGAAACGTTTACCGTCGAGATGGCTAACGGTGAGGAAGAAAGCGCTAACGATGTATTCATAGGCTGTACGCTTACCTTAAACGATCACTCATTTCCTATAGATCTCATGCCCGTTTCCATTAAGAGCTTTGATGTTATCATTGGCATGGATTGGTTGAGTCTCAATCATGCTGATATTCTTTGTTACGAAAAAGCTATCCGTCTCAATCTTCCTTCGAATCAAACTCTCGTAATCTATGGCGATAAACCCAGTTCCAACCTTCATATCATTTCTTGCATCAAAGCTCGAAAGCTCCTTCGAAAGGAGTGTGTTGCATTCTTAGCTCATGTGATCAACAAGAAACAAGAAGTTAGAGACCTCGCGAGCATCGTCGAAGTCTGTAACTTTCCCGATGTGTTTCCCGAAGAACTTCCAGGAATTCCTCCCGAACGACAGGTCGAGTTCCGTATTGACCTAATTCCTGGAGCTACTCCCGTAGCAAAATCCGCGTATCGCTTAGCTCCGGAAGAAATGCAGGAGTTATCTAGTCAACTCAATGAGTTGCTCAGTAAAGGATTCATTAGACCGAGTTCCTCACCCTGGGGAGCTCTGATTCTGTTTGTCAAAAAGAAAGATGGATCCTTTCGGATGTGTACCGATTATCATGAACTGAACAAGTTAACCGTTAAGAACCGATATCCTCTTCCAAGAATAGACGGCCTCTTCGATCAACTCCAGGGAGCCAGCTACTTTTCTAAGATAGACCTTCGGTTAGGGTACCATTAGTTACGAGTCCAGGAGAATGATGTTCCCAAGACAGCTTTTAGGACTCGGTATGGACACTACGAGTTCGTAGTGATGCCCTTCGGTCTAACCAATGCACCGACTGTGTTCATGGACTTGATGAACCGGGTGTGCTGTTCCTTTTTAGACAAATTCGTTATCGTGTTCATTGACGACATCCTCGTATACTCCAAAAGCGAAGAAGACCACAAGCAACACTTGAGGCTAGTGTTGGAAACCCTTAGATCCGAAAAGCTATACACGGAATTTTCCAAATGTGAATTCTGGATACGGAAGGTAACTTCCCTCGGTCACGTAGTAAGCGAGGAGGGTATTCATGTAGATCCTTCCAAGATTAAAGCGATAGGGAATTGGTCGGCACCGAAAACACCCACAGAAATTCGTCAACTCTTGGGTCTCGCCGGCTACTATGGACGATTCATTCAGAACTTTTCCAAAATCGCCAAACCTTTAAGCACTCTGACACAGAAAGGTGTACCCTTTTGTTGGAGTGATAAACAAGAAACCGCATTCCAAACATTAAAGAAAGCCTTATGCAGCGCGCCTGTTCTAT
This sequence comes from Lactuca saligna, assembly GCF_052625555.1. Taxonomy (NCBI): domain Eukaryota; kingdom Viridiplantae; phylum Streptophyta; class Magnoliopsida; order Asterales; family Asteraceae; genus Lactuca; species Lactuca saligna. The sequence goes on from NC_136421.1 coordinate 52,221,767, forward strand.
CTCTGCCTGAAGGGACAGAGGACTTCGTTGTCTACTGCGATGCGTCTAATCAAGGTTTAGGCTGTGTGCTTATGCAAAGAGGAAAGGTGATTGCTTATGCCTCTAGACAGTTGAAAGCACACGAGGTCAATTATACCACGCATGACTTGGAACTAGGAGTAGTAGTCTTCGCATTGAAGATTTGGAGACATTATCTCTACGGAACCAAGTGCACAATCTTCACTGATCACAAGAGTCTGCAGCACATCTTTAATCAGAAAGACTTAAACATGAGGCAACGGCGATGGGTAGAATTACTCAGTGATTATGAGTGTGAAATCCGTTACCACCCCGGCAAGGCCAATGTGGTAGCAGATGCCCTTAGCCGAAAGGATAGTACAGGCCACAAAGTGAGGAACCAGATGATGACCATCCATTCCAATCTACCCACACAAATCCGAGAAGCCCAGTTAACAGCCCTCAAACCCGAGAACGTGTCAGATGAAACCTTGAGAGGGATGGAAAAGAAACTTGAGATCAGAGGTGACGGAGTTCACTGTTTCATGAATCGAATCTGGATTCCCAAATTCTGGTGGATTCAAGGAAATAGTCATGGAGGAAGCACACAGAACTAAATACTCTGTTCACCCGGGTTCGGACAAGATGTACCTGGATCTCAAGAAACAATACTGGTGGCCGAACATGAAAGCTGAGATAGCTACATTTGTGGGCAAGTGTCTGACTTGCGCCAAAGTCAAAGTAGAACATCAGAAACCTTTAGGTCTGCTCCAACAACCCGAGATTCCCGAGTGGAAATGGAAAATGATTACCATGGACTTGATCACCAAAATACCCAAGTGTTCTAGTGGGTACGATACCATTTGGGTAATTATCGATCGTTTAACAAAATCCGCTCACTTCATTCCAATTAAAGAATCATACAAGATGGAAAGACTCGCGCGAATCAACATCCAGGAGGTAGTACGTCTACACGGTGTACCTGTATCCATTATCTCTGATCGAGATAGTAGGTTTACCTCCAGATTCTGGCAATCCCTTCAGAAAGCCCTTGGAACCAAACTAGATATGAGCACGGCGTATCATCCTCAAACCGATGGACAGAGTGAGAGAACAATCCAAACCCTGGAGGACATGCTTCGGGCTTGTGTCATTGACTTTGGAAAGTCGTGGGATACACATCTATCCTTAACGGGGGGAGAATGTAACAACCCGAAATTTCCGTATCATTTTATTGTAACTCTTTCGTAGTACAATTCGCGCAACCAATCGTCGTTTCCAATTTCGATTTCCGATCTTCCGTTTAATTAAGTCATTATCTGGTACACATTTAAAATGACTTAATGGGTGTCTTAGTACATTTAGAAATCATTTTAACACCCAACTTTAGTGATCGGAATATTTCTAGAAATTACCGTATCGGGTTACGGTAACTCAATCGGGTACGACCAAAAACCTCGACTAACACCGGTATCGGGTAGAATTCCACCGTGTCCGAAACTTAAACACTATATAAACGTGTTTAAGACTCCATTTGAAGCCTTTGGTCAATTTACCACTAATCACTACCCACCTCTCTCCTCATCCAAGTTTAAGAGATCAAAACTCAAATTTAAGGCTTCAAATCTCTAAGGTACCTTCCTAGCCTTAATCTATAGCATGTTTGGCTTCCAAATTCGACATTTAATCACAAAATAGGACAACATATGTGAGTTTACGGCCCAGGAACATGCCTAGGCTGTAAACACCAATTTGAAGGGTTTTAAGCCCTTAAACTCCTTCCTAAACTCATTTGGACTTTAGATATGGCCAAGGGACTTCAAGATATGGAGTCTAAACAATTAAAACATGAATTTTATGAGGTTTGAAGGAGTTTACGGCCAAGGATCATTCTTGGGCCGTAAACTCATATTCAAAGGGTTTTTGAGCCAATTAACCCTTCCAAATCATAGTTGGGACTTAGATATGACCTTTGGGCTTGCTAATCTAGACTTGGAACACTTCAAACATGATTTTTGAGTAATAAAAATGAGTTTACGGCCAAGACATACTCTTGGGCCGTAAACTCCTCTAAACGGGTGATTTAATGCCTTAAAACATGTCAAAATGCTTTCAAACTCAACCAATGGCTTTGTGGTAAATCCTAGATTCATCTAAAAATGATTTGGAGACCTTAAACACAACATATACCCTACATAAGTGAGTTTACGGCCAAAGAACTCCTCCTAGGCCGTAAACTCCTATAAGTTTGTAAAATGGTAATCTAAATTCATAACAATGCTTAGAAAATTAGTTTGAATCACATGTGATTGCCCTATATAGTTCAAAATTAACCATTCTTAGCCATGGGTGAGTTTACAGCCATAAACTCTATGAGTGTGGCCGTAAACTCATGTTTTAAATGATGTAAATTCATTCCAAGTGTTCCAAGGCATTTTAGATAATCCATTCTAGCAATCCCTATGTCCATTTGAGCCCTTAAACCATCAAAACCACACCTACATGAGTTTACGGCCGTAAACTCATGTATGTGTGTGTTTCATAGTTGTAAACTCTTTAAAATGTTTACTCTTGGGGAGTAAACTCAAGTCCCAAGTCCCTAGTGCCATTACACGTCCGAAGATATCACCCGGGTCACTCCAAACGCTCGTTTTGAGGTGTTTAACCTCATTGGAGTGTAATGTTCCATATGATTAGTGAATGTATCCCTAATTGTATATATATGGACATTATTTTATTTTACATAGGGACTTCGCGAGTAATCAAACCCCGAACCAACGTCTAGCATTCAAAACCGACACGTTTCCGAGTCCGGTGAGTTCATACCCCTACCCTTTTTCACTGTTTTCACTGTTTTCAGGGGGGAACACAAGCAAAGTACAAGGGAATTCTTGTACTCAAAACATGTTTTCAAATGTGTGTTTCATATTTCATATGCTTTTATTACTGATTACCATATCCGATAACCACTTGAACATGCATATCACGTAACATATATTTGTGAAATTGGTCTTTAAACTTGTATGTTTTACATACATTTCACAAATGGTTTTTCACATTTTTATCAGTTAAAAGCATGACATTAAAACATTTGAACATAATACCTGTACACTGTTTTGTCCTCGGTAACACTCCACATACATATACGAGTGGAGGACTATCATATTATTACTAGTAAATTTGTTATTCCTGTATGATTGGAGACACGTCCTCGGAGAACACTCCACCCTGAATACGCGAGTGGAGGACTACACCCATAACCAGAATCTATGGTATTTAGAGAGCGTGACTTGAGTGTATAGATCTATACGGGGCTGACTACCCCACACCTGGCTGCTAGCTACAGCCGAACCGAAATGGTTCAAGGGTGACGAAAGTCATAAGTATGTGGACGACTTATTGCCACATGTGGACTACTTATTGCCACAGGTTTCAGTCTATTGTATGGTTATGGAACTCGCAATTAGGATAACAGATTTAATTACAGTAATAATGAATTACTTTATACATCGTTTACATCTTTTACATCTTTCACTTATTGTAACTAACATTCAGGAAAGTACGGGACTTTCCTGGGGAAAACATGGAACCTAATCACGATTACATCTTTTACATCTTTAACATCGTTTACATTAGAAACCTACATGCAGGAAAGCATGGGGCTTTCCTGGGTAACACTTACATAACTAGAAAGAGAAACAAACTGGATAACATTACATCTTTTACAATTTGTAACATACAATAAGGAAAGTATGGGACTTTCCTGGTAACACATGATAAGTAAACAAAATAGTTTAACCAGTCAGATAATCAACTATACATTTTCACATGAGTAGACATGTTTTCAATGTACAAACTTACTATACTTTACAAATGGGGAAACAATAACCAACTATTAAGAAAATATGGGATTTTCTTGGTGCATATAACATTTCAGAAACAGAAAGGAAACTCGAAACATTTTCACCAACAAAAACCGCTTAACTCACCAACTTTATGCTGATTTTCAAATCGCTTGTGTTCTCAGGTCAGCGTTAGAACAGGTACCCGAAGATCCTTTTGCTCGAAGACGGAGTACATGAAGATCCGTTTCATTTTGTTTATATATACTATGTATCACAATTGTACAGACTTTACTTTTGAAACAAATGTAAAACTTTATTATGTAATGTAATGGTTGTTTTACTTTACTTACTATGTGCATTGGATTTGATACTCAACGTGGTAGTCAACCCCGAAAATGTTTTCCGCCTTCGGTTTTCGGGGTGTGACAGAGAGGGACGTGGCCGACTTCTGAACCCGCATGCGAACGCTGGGAGTACCTCGTCGGATAAGGCTTTGAATTTTAATTTATTTTTATTTAAAAAATTTGAATATTCATATCTTTTGCATACGAGCTCCGTTTTTGACATTATTTATATCGAAACGTAGGTGAGATTATACTCTACAACTTTCGTTTAGACCTCTTTGGCTAGTTTTGAATTCATTTTTAATATTTTATTTTTCACGGGTCGGGACAGGAAAAGTCAGTTAAAAATTCATAACTTCTTCATCTGAAGTCCATTTTCATCTGTCTTTTTACCGTTGTATTACTGTTGATGAGACCTTCGATTCTCATTTAGGTTGCACCGACTAAAAATCAGTCGATCTTCATTTCGTGTTTTTAGCTGTCTACTACTATACCGAAATTTAGAAAAATCATAACTTCGCCATAAGAAGTCATATTTGGACGTTCTTTTTTTGAAAGTTCTCCGTTTAATATATGCTTCAAGTTTCATTTAGATCATATAGGATAAAAAGTAGTTTATCAAAAACTCACTTTTTACGTCATACGGTGTCATGTTGGTTCTGTTGCGAAATTTCAAATAGTCATAACTTCTTCGCTATAACTCGGATTTAGATGAGGTTTTCGCCTAAATCTTTCTAACAAGATTTTCTACAACATTCTATAATAAAATTTTACTTATTTCAAATTTTATATTTTCGATAAATTTCAATATTAAAGTGGAATCTCATAAGATTTCCAATATTTTTCAAGTGATTCTAAACATAGGTTTACTTTATTTCTAGTAAAAACTATCTATTAGAACTCAATGCTCAATATCACATAATATTTTTTCACTTTTAAAATTTACCAAAAACGATTTCAAAATGTGTATGTTACAATGGTACTCCTTTCATAAGTACTTGTGGGCTTGGATACATGAAATGATTCGAATGTTTGCATCTGGTTTGTCGCCGTAGATCACTAAGGTTTCACTCCTTGGTAGATTTAGATGGACATCTTTCTCACAAAACAGAATATCAACATGATGGAGATTTAACCAGTCCATGCCAACGATGACGTCAAAACTTTTGATTAAGATATGTATGAGGTGGATTGGAAATGAATGGTTATCTAGAGAGATGTTACATCCTATGAAAGTTGCTCTAGAGGTCACAGTCTTCCCATTAGCCATTTCTACGATGAACTTGTTCAAGACCCGTCTTTTATTTTGATTTATGCTTTAGTGTTTATCAAAATTTGACAGAACACATTTGTATAATAATTATATTATTAATGCAATGGATGATGTTGTTGCTTGTTTACTACTTTACATTGTTGTGATATTGTACATGACGTCCTCCGCCCCAGAACGTTTCCGCCGTTCCTAGGTTTTGGGGTGTGACAGATTGGTATCATAGCATTGTTTATAGTGAATTAAGTATATATCAACCCTTAAGATATATACTAAATATAAATACATAAGGGATTAAAAATACTCTAACCTAGAGTTTATACTTTAAATAATAAAATATTTAAGTAAGTATACATGCTGCATTAATACTAAAATCAGTGTCACTAGGACAGTACAAAAGAATTACGATTGTTGGGCAACACAAGTGGGCTTAGAGACATATGGTCAAAACTGGGAAGATATAGCCTGATCACCTATATTATCCAAGAGTTGACTAGCATGTGCCTAAGTTTAATTGTGTGGTTGCAACAATGCTAAAATCTTACCAACCCTACCACAATGAGAACAATAGAACATAACATTAAAAATTTAAAATACTATAAGAGTATTTGGTGTTACTATAAGTACTTTATACTTGAGAATTAAAACGGGATCTTCATTACTAAGTTGATAGTTGCTAAGTGGATACACTAAGGCTATATGTAATTAGGATGTTATAGACTTAGAATCTGTGAAAATTTTGCCTTACCTGTATTCTGTGTGAATTTGGAATTAAGGTCACTTATTCGAAGGTCTATCCTGTTTAGATTACATATAACTGGTATGCACTTCACAAATAGCGATGTAACTGATGAAGTTTTTCTAAATAATTATCTAGATAGTTCGTCAAATAATTATTCTCTTACCCTAAATTCTCGCATAGAAAACATAGCTGGGCTCCATCCCCTCGGCAACCAGTATCTTCCGAATGAAGTCATAGCTGGTTGGTTTGGAGAAGAACCAAAGAATGGTCATCCTTTTCCCCTTGAATGATCACCATGATGAAGACCTTTCGTATGATGCTAACTCTGAACCAGAGGTTGAGAACCTACCCTGAGCAGCTCCCGTTCCAATTCCTAACCCTCGTCCGGCTTTTCATGGCCCGACCCCTGAGTGAATGGAATGCTTGGAAACATGGAGCCAAGGACAAGATCAGCCAATGCCATTTAATGGAGACCGAAGCTTTTACGACTTGAGCAATGGGGGCTTAGCAGATAGAGTCTTGCCAATCTTGGTCCGCAGAGTGGCCCGGAATGAGATTCAAGGCAGGACAACCCTACATCAGATTACCAAAGTTGTCACCAATGCGAGAATGCATACCCTCTGCACCATTCGTCTAGAAGATGCTCACGAGAGATCAGGGATAAACCATGAAACCCTGCTGCAAGCACTGACTGAATCACGAGCCAAAGTTATAGAGCTCCGAGTACGCCAGAGGGTGTACGAAAGACACATACTTGACGTGGAACATCAACTGGCTGAACTGAGAGTTCACCAGAAGGATGATCGTCGTCGGTAATAGACGCTTTACTTTATTTTCCTTATAAAAAGGAGTCGTGTTTTTCTATCTATGCCCAATGTGGCATTTTCTATGAAATTATCTTGTACTGTAAGTACTTTAGTTAGGTCTTTATGCTGTCAAGAACTATCTTCTCTGGATATTATGTAAGACCTTTACAAGGTCATTTTCCCGAATCTTTACATCGTGAATATCAAAGATATTGACAGCCGGCTAACTTTTATGTCATTCTTCATTCAAGTACTCTTATCATACTTTCATTGGAGTCTATCTGAAACATGCTTTAGTCAAGTCATTGGACTATAGTGATTTATCTCCGGAGACATTTCCATGTCTCTTTCAGTGGCTCGATCTTGTTATTCACCAACCCACGATACCTTGGCTCGAACGTCAAACGTCTTGAGACCATTCTACGAACTTACTTCTAGTCATTACTAGGACTGCATCATAGGGATGTAGGTCAAACCTTCGCGATCATACTTCCATTCCCTACTAGGACTGCATCATAGGGATGTAGGTCAAACTTTCGAGAACATAGTAGTACTCTTTACATGAACAATCTAAGTACATCAAGGGTCAACCAGAATCGCTCACAAAATTCTTATCTTTCGTGTTATAGAATCATGTCGTCATCCAGAAGCAATCAGTCGAACGACGAAACCTCCACCTTTCCTATGAACGCCGCTACCTTTCAAACAGCAGTTACAGCTGCCGTGGTGGCTACCGTAACCGCGGTCCTTGCGCACCGTAGTGGTATTAGCACAGTCAATGCTGCTGATGGGAATGAAGTTTCCAATCGTGGTATCCATCCAGGAAGTCGCCAACCAGTAACAGTCACAGGCTCACAAAGCCAAAAAGCAGAGAACAAGAAACGAAAGCGTCAAGCCCGGAAAGAACGCAAGAGATCCCAAAAGATGGCTATACTGATGGGTTTTGAGCATTCTAACACTTCCTAAGTGTACATGCAACCCTAATAACCTTGGATCTATGTTTGTCTAATTATCATGCAAAGTTGAATTCCAAGGTAATATTCCTATCTAGCATACATGGGGAACAATTTTATCATAAAGTATAGATAGAATAACTTACCTTGTTGTTTTTTGTGTTCCTTGAAACCTTGTTAGCCTAGCACCCCAAGTGTGATGCCTCAAATGCTTCACACAACACCAAATGCTCTTGGAAGAACTTATGAGAGAACACACACTTCTCAAAATCGGCCAAGCCCTCTTGTTTCTTAGTGTAGCCGATTTTAGGTGGAGAACATGTTACTTATATAGTGTTGACACATCTAGGGTTAAACCCTAATGTGTCATGACTCTTCATTTCCATGACCCATGGGTTTGTAACTCCCATGGAGCATCCATGGAGCATCCTATGGGTGGAACCCAACTTGATAGTCCATGGAGCCTTTTAGCCCACTATACAAGATATGGAAGATTTACATAATCAACCCATATATTTAATTAGTTATCTTTTTGATCACAGAATTAATTCTAAATTAATTCTTGATCAAACTAATCAAATAATATTATTAATATATTAGAACTTATAATATATTAATAATCACCAAGTGTTATTTCTCTCATTTAGTCTATCCAATTGCATGGTGCCATGCAACCCAAATGGACCATGCCGGGTCGAGTCAAGTACATACCAGAAATAGTTATGGACTTAGACACCTTATCCAACAGTCTCCCACTTGGATAAGTCTAATAACTATTACTGCCAGTATGACTTCAGGAACCGATCGGCAATCGTAGCTCTTTTCAAGGTTTCTCGAAACTGAGAAGATGATGGTACGCCATTTAAGATAAGTGATCATATAATCCTCTGTTCTAGATATAAGTCGGACAAATACACGGAACAATGTCTTACTTATTGTCCAACAGTTTGTTTCCCGATTTCCGATTTGTTCGACAAAGAACTTAATTGAACACATCAACTTAGTTCTGACCGGGCCTGGTACATAGGTCAAAACAAAATCATCGAGGGGCCCAGATATCAGCTTCTAATCCAAGAAGGAACAGATAAACTTCGACTCATATGTTTGTTCTACCACTCATTGAATTACACACAAGAGCACGATTTATAACATCGAGTTACCAATGCGTTTTTCGTACAATCAATGCATAACCAACTTGTAAGTAACAAATCATATCTCTAGGTTTGAAGACTTATACGATATTACCGTCTCACGATCACTCGAGATAGAATTCCATGATGTGATTCCAGTGAGCGTGGGTTGAGTCCAATGCTCAGAACTTATGAGCACTCATGATTGTTGTAGCCTTGTCCAAGACATCTACAACCAAACATGACAGTCCTGATTCATACCTACTTCCGACATATGACCGACTGTGGAGGTTTGAATAATATGTTATACCAAACAAAATTATTCTGGAAGTCAAAACATGCAAAAGAAATATAGTAAACGATCGACAAGAGATAGCAACATTTTACTCATAAATAAAACACTTTTATTCATCATCAAATGTCAATTACACTTTACAAATTTTGAGGTTATCTAACTACTAAATCTAATATCATCCTTCAGCCCTATGCTCCGAGCATGCTGGAGATGCTTAACCCGAGTCAGTCCCTTCGTGAGGGGATCTGTCGGATTCTCATCTGATGATACCCTCTTTGCCACGAGGAGTCCTTCTTCGATTCGATGTCTGATGAAATGGTATTTTCTGTCGATGTGTCTGGATCTCCCGTGATCCCTTGGTTCCTTGGCTAAGGCAACAGCACTTTCACTATCACAGAAAATTTCCATTGGCTCTTTAATAGCTGGTACAACTCCAAGGTCTCCAATGAAGTTCCTCAGCCATAACGCGTCCTTTGCCGTCTCGCTAGCTGCAATATACTCTGATTCACAAGTAGAATCTGCCACTGTCTCTTGCTTGGAACTCTTCCAAGAAATTGCTCCTCCATTTAGGGTAAAGACCCAGCCTGACTGAGAGCGGAAGTTATCCCTATCAGTCTGGAAGCTAGCATCACTATACCCTACAACTCTCAAGTCATCACTCCCACCGAGGGTAAGGACCCAGTCCTTAGTCCTTCGTAGGTACTTGAGAATATTCTTTACCACAGTCCAGTGTGCCTTGCCAGGGTTCCCCTGAAACCTGCTAACCATGCTCAGGGCAAAAGCTACATCAGGTCGAGTACACGTCATAGCATACATGATCGATCCTACAGCCGAAGCATAAGGTACTCGACTCATTTGTGCTATCTCAGCCTCAGTGTTAGGGCTTTGTGTCTTACTCAGTTTGGCGTTACTCTGGATGGGCAACTCTCCTTTCTTGGAGTCTTGCATTCTGAATCTCTTCAGAACCTTCTCCAAGTAGGTACTTTGACTAAGTCCAATTAGTCTTTTACTCCGATCTCTCAAGATCCTTATCCCCAAAATATAGGCAGCTTCACCAAGGTCCTTCATAGCGAAACACTTTCCAAGCCAGGACTTTACTTCCTGCAGGGTTGGAATGTCGTTTCCTATGAGTAGTATGTCATCCACATACAATAACAAAAAGCTAACTATACTCCCACTAGCCTTGACATACACACAAGATTCATCTTCACTCCTAGAAAAGCCAAATTCCTTGACCTTTTCATCAATGCAAGGATTCCATCTGCGAGGTGCTTGCTTTAATCCATAAATGGATTTCTCAAGCTTACACACTCTATTAGGGTACTCGTTGCTGACAAAACCCTCTGGCTGACTCATGTAAGCATCTTCAGCCAACTTTCCATTAAGGAAAGCGGTTTTGACATCCATTTGCCAAATTTCATAGTCATGAAATGCGGCTATGGCTAACAGAACCCGAATAGACTTAATCTTGGCTACCGGAGAAAAGGTCTCGTCATAATCCACTCCAGGAATTTGAGAGAAGCCCTTTGCAACCAGTCTAGCCTTATAAGTGTGTACTTTACCATCCATGTCGGTCTTTCGACCTGGTACATTTTCAACCAAGTTCCAAACTTGATTGTCATACATGGATTGTATCTCGCTATCCATAGCCTCTTTCCATTTAGCAGACTCGGGGCCTGCCATGGCTTCCTCGTAGCTGTTAGGGTCATCTTGACTTACTAGTGTCCCATCACTAATAAGTGTCTCACCTTCTGCAGTAATATGGAATCGATAGTAATGCTCAGGTGCACTCCTAACTCTCGTGGAACGCCTCAGAGGTACAGATTCGTCAATTTGCTCAACAGAAGTTTCCTCCTCAAGTTGAGGGCTAGAGTTTGAAGTTCTTTCACCACTTGACTCTTGAATTTCTTCAAGATCAACTTGCCTCCCACTGTCTCCTTGGCTTATAAACTCTCTTTCTCGAAAGACTCCTCTTCTTGCTACAAAGACCACATTGTCACTAGGTCTGTAGAAGAGGTAACCAAAGGATTGCTGTGGGTAGCCGATGAAAATACACCTCTCGGTTCGGGGTTCGAGCTTATCATGAGTCTCGCATCTCACGAAAGCCTCGCAACCCCAAATCTTGATGTGGTCTAGTTTAGGTACTTTACCAGTCCACATCTCGTGAGGAGTTTTGGCAACTTTCTTTGTAGGGACTAGATTAAGGATATAGGCGGCAGTCTCTAAGGCATACCCCTAGAATGAGATTGGTAGCGAAGCTCGACTCATCATGGAACGAACCATGTCCAACAAGGTTCGATTACGCCTCTCAGCCACACCATTCAACTATGGTGTCCTGGGAGGTGTCAGTTGTGAGATAATCCCACATTCCCTTAGATAGTCGAGGAACTCTGAACTAAGATACTCACCACCTCGATCGGATTGAAGCATCTTAATGTTCCTGCCCAATTGATTCTCGACTTCCTGTTTAAATTCCTTAAACTTCTCGAAAGTCTCTGACTTATGCTTGATTAAGTAGACATATCCATATCTACTGTAATCATCAGTAAAAGTCAAATAATAACGATTAGCATCCCTTGCGGCATGTTTGAATGGTCCACACACATCCGTGTGTATAAGGTCCAACAAACCTTCACCTCTTTCACACGAGCCTGTGAAGGGTGACTTTGTCATTTTTCCAAGTAAGCATGATTCGCAACTATCATTTGACTTTAGGTCAAACGACTCCAAGACTCCATCCTTTTGGAGTTGGCCTATGCGTTTCTTGCTTATATGTCCAAGACGACAATGCCATAATGATGCTTTATCCAAGTTATTATTATTAGTAGAATCAATACACAAAACATTATTTCCTAAGTTATCTACAATAGATACAGCTTCATACACACCATCACAAGGTAATGCTTTAAAATAAAGTACATTATTAAAGAAAGCATTAATCGAACCAACTTCATTATCAAACGAAAAGGTGAAACCTTGTTTGTACAATGCATGAAAGGAAATAATATTTCTTGCCATTTCTGGCGAATAACAACATTTATTCAAATCTAAATTTAACCCACTACTTAGCGATAAAGTATAAACTCCAATCTTGGTGACAGGTGTAACTTTCCTATTCCCCATGATTAAGTTTATTCTTCCTTGCTCCACATTCTCACTTCTTCCTAGTCCCTGCAAGTCACAACAAATATGAATACCACAACCGGTATCAAGGATCCAAGATTTCGTATGGGGTGAGTTATTAGAAATGATAGTGTAAATACCTGCATGGTTGGGTTTGACTTTCCCATCCTTCACATCCTGCTGGTACTTTGGGCAGTTCCGCTTCCAATGAGCTTTTTCATGGCAATAGAAGCATTCAGCCTCTTTTGGGTCAGAAGAAGGAGTAATGAAACCTTTCTTGGTTCCACTTGAAGAAGAGCCATCAAGGGTCCGAGCCTCGGTACCCTTCGAAGATCTCTTTCTCTTCCTCCCTCGACTTTGCCCGATTGCCAAGACCAGAGTTGAGTCTGGAGTAGGAGTGATAGCGACCGACTTCCCCTTAAGACTTGTTTCTGCGGTCTTGAGAAGTCCCTGAAGTTTGCTGAGGGTGACCTCTTCCTTGTTCATGTGATATGTCATGCGGAATTGATCATAGCACGATGGTAAGGAGTGCAAAATGATATCTATTGCAAGCTCCTTAGGGAATTTCACATTAAGCTTTAGCAAACGATCCACATACCTTTGCATTTTCTGCATGTGGCTCGTGACGAACTCTCCGTCCTTCATCATGGTTGTTATCATGGAGCAGATGACTTCGTACCTCTCTTGTCGTGCACTTTGATGGTATCTTTCCATCAAATCATGGTGCATTTCATAAGGGTAGAAATCTTCATAAGACTTTTGGAGTTCAGCTGTCATGGTGGCCAACATGATGCAAGTAGACATATCCATATCTACTATAATCATCAGTAAAAGTCAAATAATAACGATTAGCATCCTTTGTTGCATGTTTGAATGGTCCACACACATCCGTGTGTATAAGGTCCAACAAACCTTCACCCCTTTCACACGAGCCTGTGAAGGGTGACTTTGTCATTTTTCCAAGTAAGCATGATTCGCAACTATCATTTGACTTTAGGTCAAACGACTCCAAGACTCCATCCTTTTGGAGTTGGCCTATGCGTTTCTTGCTTATATGTCCAAGACGACAATGCCATAATGATGCTTTATCCAAGTTATTATTATTAGTAGAATCAATACACAAAACATTATTTCCTAAGTTATCTACAATAGATACAGCTTCATACACACCATCACAAGGTAATGCTTTAAAATAAAGTACATTATTAAAGAAAGCATTAATCGAACCAACTTCATTATCAAACGAAAAGGTGAAACCTTGTTTGTACAATGCATGAAAGGAAATAATATTTCTTGCCATTTCTGGCGAATAACAACATTTATTCAAATCTAAATTTAACCCACTACTTAGCGATAAAGTATAAACTCCAATCTTGGTGACAGGTGTAACTTTCCTATTCCCCATGATTAAGTTTATTCTTCCTTGCTCCACATTCTCACTTCTTCCTAGTCCCTGCAAGTCACAACAAATATGAATACCACAACCGGTATCAAGGACCCAAGATTTCGAATGGGGTGAGTTATTAGAAATGATAGTGTAAATACCTGCATGGTTGGGTTTGACTTTCCCATCCTTCACATCCTGCTGGTACTTTGGGCAGTTCCGCTTCCAATGAGCTTTTTCATGGCAATAGAAGCATTCAGCCTCTTTTGGGTCAGAAGAAGGAGTAATGAAACCTTTCTTGGTTCCACTTGAAGAAGAGCCATCAAGGGTCCGAGCCTTGGTACCCTTCGAAGATCTCTTTCTCTTCCTCCCTCGACTTTGCCCGATTGCCAAGACCGGAGTTGAGTCTGGAGTAGGAGTGATAGCAACCGAGTTCCCCTTAAGACCTCTTTCTGCGGTCTTGGGAAGTCCCTGAAGTTTGCTGAGGGTGACCTCTTCCTTGTTCATGTGATATGTCATGCGGAATTGATCATAGCACGATGGTAAGGAGTGCAAAATGATATCTATTGCAAGCTCCTCAGGGAAGTTCACATTAAGCTTCAGCAAACGATCCACATACCTTTGCATTTTCTGCATGTGGCTCGTGACGGACTCTCCGTCCTTCATCATGGTTGTTATCATGGAGCAGATGACTTCGTACCTCTCTTGTCGTGCACTTTGATGGTATCTTTCCATCAAATCTTGGTGCATTTCATAAGGGTAGAAATCTTCATAAGACTTTTGGAGTTCAACTGTCATGGTGGCCAACATGATGCAAGTAGACATATCCATATCTACTGTAATCATCAGTAAAAGTCAAATAATAACGATTAGCATCCCTTGTTGCATGTTTGAATGGTCCACACACATCCGTGTGTATAAGGTCCAACAAACCTTCACCCCTTTCACACGAGCCTGTGAAGGGTGACTTTGTCATTTTTCCAAGTAAGCATGATTCGCAACTGTCATTTGACTTTAGGTCAAACGACTCCAAGACTCCATCCTTTTGGAGTTGGCCTATGCGTTTCTTGCTTATATGTCCAAGACGACAATGCCATAATGATGCTTTATCCAAGTTATTATTATTAGTAGAATCAATACACAAAACATTATTTCCTAAGTTATCTACAATAGATACAGCTTCATACACACCATCACAAGGTAATGCTTTAAAATAAAGTACATTATTAAAGAAAGCATTAATCGAACCAACTTAATTATCAAACGAAAAGGTGAAACCTTGTTTGTACAATGCATGAAAGGAAATAATATTTCTTGCCATTTCTGGCGAATAACAACATTTATTCAAATCTAAATTTAACCCACTACTTAGCGATAAAGTATAAACTCCAATCTTGGTGACAGGTGTAACTTTCCTATTCCCCATGATTAAGTTTATTCTTCCTTGCTCCACATTCTCACTTCTTCCTAGTCCCTGCAAGTCACAACAAATATGAATACCACAACCGGTATCAAGGACCCAAGATTTCGAATGGGGTGAGTTATTAGAAATGATAGTGTAAATACCTGCATGGTTGGGTTTGACTTTCCCATCCTTCACATCCTGCTGGTACTTTGGGCAGTTCCGCTTCCAATGAGCTTTTTCATGGCAATAGAAGCATTCAGCCTCTTTTGGGTCAGAAGAAGGAGTAATGAAACCTTTCTTGGTTCCACTTGAAGAAGAGCCATCAAGGGTCCGAGTCTTGGTACCCTTCGAAGATCTCTTTCTCTTCCTCCCTCGACTTTGCCCGATTGCCAAGACCGGAGTTGAGTCTGGAGTAGGAGTGATAGCAACCGACTTCCCCTTAAGACCTGTTTCTGCGGTCTTGGGAAGTCCCTGAAGTTTGCTGAGGGTGACCTCTTCCTTGTTCATGTGATATGTCAAGCGGAATTGATCATAGCACGATGGTAAGGAGTGCAAAATGATATCTATTGCAAGCTCCTCAGGGAAGTTCACATTGAGCTTCAGCAAACGATCCACATACCTTTGCATTTTCTGCATGTGGCTCGTGACGGACTCTCCGTCCTTCATCATGGTTGTTATCATGGAGCAGATGACTTCGTACCTCTCTTGTCGTGCACTTTGATGGTATCTTTCCATCAAATCTTGGTGCATTTCATAAGGGTAGAAATCTTCATAAGACTTTTGGAGTTCAGCTGTCATTGTGGCCAACATGATGCAAGCCACCTTGGTTGCATCTCTTTCATGAGTATGAAAGTCAGCGATCTCCTGTGGAGTTGCAGTGGACTCATCAATTTCCTTAAGCTCCTTGTCAAGGACATATTCTTTGTCCTTCTAGCGGGTAATCATCCTGATGTTTCTGATCCATTTATTGAAGTTGGATCCATCAAAGGTGACTTTCCCACACAAACTCATAAGAGTAAAGGAGCCATTAGGATTCGAGCCAGAAGCATTATTTGAAGACATCTGAAAAGGAAGAACAAGTTTAGTATAGATTTAAGAGAGTCCTTAATAAAACACCCAAATGTAATATTAAGGCTAGGATCCAATCACAATATAATATAACTTAGAAGAGGTATGTCGTAATCTAAGCTATACCATATTTGAAAGGTAGGTGAATGACGATTCACCAATTTCCACCATGAAAACCGAAATATTAGATATTTAGTTTTTATTGGTTTTAGAAATTCCTAGATTCTTTGAGATCCAATGAACTTTTCAAAGTCATGTTTCAATCTCGAGAGTGCCCTCCAAGTTTTGTGACTGGGATACCGAGGATCACAAAACGAGGTGTGAAGTAACCATGCAAATCACTTGGTACCCTTAAAGTTTATCACTCAATCGATGTACCGGTAAACCACACACGCTCCACCGATACTATAATAAACCTTAAGTCACCCTTTACCTACCTTGTTAAGTCCAAGTTAGTGTGCCGGTTAACCACACACGCTCCACCAACGACTTAGACAAAGTGTAAAGTGTAATTTCATGGATTAGCACCTTATTCACATTTTCCTAAAGTAACTAAGATTGGGAATTTAATAAACATTTAGTTACTTTATTATATTCATCATACTTTGAATGAGAATTTATAAGTCCTTGTCTTACCCGTTCGGCTAACGACCCTCCACCAGTCAAGCAAGCGGTGGGTGAGAATATACACCCATTAAGTCACCATTTTATAGGCAACAACCTTATACCCACCTTATAGACCGGCTTCGTGAATGAGGCGTACTAGCGGTAAGACGACTTTATTCTTATACATATATATATAATTGTTAAATCATCATAATATAAGTATAAGGGTTGAATTTTAACTTTTCAAAATTCTAGGGGTTGGAACTTAAAGTTTTAACTTAACTTTACTTGTTCCAAAACTTGAGGGCAAGTTTTGTAACTTTCAAAACTTTTCATTTCTTGTAACTTATGAGTTTAATAGAGTAATAAAATGAAGACTCTTCATTTTTCTAACTCTTGTATTTGTTTTAATGGTTTTAACTCAAGTGTGACTCTTGGTTTTCCATAACTTAAGGATAAGTTATGGACTCCATTAAAACACATTATGATCAAGAATTAATCTACCACATAGGTTACAAATAATTCCTATGATCATCTAAAACATCATAAGAACAAGAACATGAATATGAACACAATCAAAAATTACATTTAAAACTTTGTAATTTTGATAACTAGTTGTTGTAAATGAATTAGCAAAGACATTACACCACCAAAAACAAGTTTTCAATTACCAAAACATTTTAGGGTAATGTTTCTAATTCATTTCTAGCAACTGAATCGAAATTCTGCAATCAGTCGACCCTACTCGCCGAGTGCATGAACTGACTCGCCGAGTTGGTTGAAGATACTCATGAACTCGACGAGTCCCCCCTATAGACTCGACGAGTCCATTCGCAGACAGCAAGATTTCCGATTCTGTTTTCAACTTTTAAGCACAAATAAGAGCAAACAAGCCTAGGATCTGATACCACTGATGGGTTTTGAGCATTCTAACACTTCCTAAGTGTACATGCAACCCTAATAACCTTGGATCTATGTTTGTCTAATTATCATGCAAAGTTGAATTCCAAGGTTATATTCCTATCTAGCATACATGGGGAACAATTTTATCATAAAGTATAGATAGAATAACTTACCTTGTTGTTGTTTGTGTTCCTTGAAACCTTGTGAGCCTAGCACCCCTAGTGTGATGCCTCAAATGCTTCACACAACACCAAATGCTCTTGGAAGAACTTATGAGAGCACACACACTTCTCAAAATCGGCCAAGCCCTCTTGTTTCTTAGTGTAGCCGATTTTAGGTGGAGAACATGTTACTTATATAGTGTTGACACATCTAGGGTTAAACCCTAATGTGTCATGACTCTTCATTTCCATGACCCATGGGTTTGTAACTCCCATGGAGCATCCATGGAGCATCCTATGGGTGGAACCTAACTTGATAGTCCATGGAGCCTTTTAGCCCACTATACAAGATATGGAAGATTTACATAATGAACCCATATATTTAATTACTTATCTTTTTGATCACATAATTAATTCTAAATTAATTCTTGATCAAACTAATCAAATAATATTATTAATATATTAGAACTGATAATATATTAATAATCACCAAGTGTTATTTCTCTCATTTAGTCTATCCAATTGCATGGTGCCATGCAACCCAAATGGACCATGCCGGGTCGGGTCAAGTACATACCAGAAATAGTTATGGACTTAGACACCTTATCCAACATATACAACAGCAGCAAGTGGAAACCCCTGCCGTTCCCATACCGAGTAGGCCATACCAGGGAAAACTCCCAAAGTGTGATAAGTGTAGTTTGCATCATCATGGGGCTTGCCATGAGATGCAATGTTGTAATTGCCTAAACATAAGGCACCATGCTCGTGGCTATGGAGCACCGGCACGACCCATCACTCAAGTCCCTTTCATCGGGACTGACCCTACACACAAGATAAGTTATAATGCCGAACGATTTAAGAAGAAATTTTCAAAGTGGAGTAACGAGGAAGGCACTCGTGTCCACATAACACTGGCTAAACACCGAAATCCCGTCACCAAAGCTAGTACTAGCCAGTCATGCCACCAATGCGGGGAGATAGGGCATTTCAAGAAGGATTGCCCCATAGCAAAGAACTCTGGCGCAGATGGGAGAATTCTCAGGATCACAGCTGCAAGAGAGCCTACTCCGGAACCCCTCGTTATGTAATTTAGGAGTGTTGTTGTAGCAGACCTCTAAACTATCCAGAACTAGTGCAACTAGAGTCTTACTTTTTGCGAGATCCTGTTAGTATAGAGATCCTCATGCTGTGTATACTTGTCTTTTGTAGTATACCTTATTCGCAGCAATGGTCTTGTTGTAAGTCTAAAGTATTGTAACTCTGTTGATGGTTGCACGGTTGTGTTTTGTCTGTAAACGTCTTATGCTCAAATCTAATGTATTTAAGTTCCAGTGTGATTTCGAGATTATCATACGAATCGATTCAATTTGATCCTCACAAAAACAACTTCATACGTACATCTCTTTCTTCTAGATCACTTTTCCAGCAAAGCCGTCATATCAGAACACCGAAGTACTCATGCCAGGTGTACCTCTTAGTTATTTTCTTTCCGAAGAAATCCCCGAAGTACCACTCGTGCAATACGTCAAGTTTAATCCAAGGATTCATGCGATTGAATTTATCACTGAGGCAGGTATACATAAGAGTGATATATAATCAAGCTTCTACAAGTTTAGAATTGATGATTCCACTTTAACTTCTTTTCCCCGATGGGATGTGAGCTTAAGGAAGAATCAGTTATTCGACTATCTTTTCAATCTTAATTATATACGACTCGTATACCCGAAGTTGTGATTGTGAAACCACGTATGAATTCTAATATGAACTTCAGGACGGAGAACTGCTTAAGCCTACGAGTATTCGCATCGTCATGCAAACAAACTTAGAACCCTGTACGACTCCCGTAAACAGATCACCCTATAGTTTAAACACCTAAGGAGATACAAGAACAGTCCGAACAACTTAGCGAACTACACATAAATAGAATTAGAAGACTAGGTTTCTCATCCTAGAGAACCCCGATCATATTCTCCCAGAGATTGACGGATTGCATCGTATATGCCTCGGATATCGAGGACCCCGTCAAGATTTTCATAGAAATCGTTACCTCTGCCTCACATAGATGAAATGGTTGAACAAACGCAAGGAAAAAATTACTTGCAGGAATGGATATGAGATCCGAATATCACCAGTTCGAGTGTCAGGAAAAGATGTCCGGAAGACTATCTCCGGAACTCGATGCAGACACTTCGAGTCCGTAGTGATACCTTTCGGATAAGACCAATACGCTATTAGTTTTCACGAGCTGAATGAATAGGGTTACATCTTTCTTACTTGGATTAGTTCGCCATTTCTCCATGTAATGACTTACTTAACTTTAATTTTGATTTATGCTTTAGTGTTTATCAAAATTTGAAAGAACAAATTTGTATAATAATTATATTATTAATGCAATGGATGATGTTGTTGCTTGTTTACTACTTTACATTGTTGTGATATTGTACATGACATCCTCCGCCCCAGAACGTTTCCGCCGTTCCTAGGTTTTGGGGTGTGACACACTCGAGATTGAAACATGCCTTTGAAAAGTTCATTGAATATCAAAATAATCTTGGAGTTTCTAAGAACCAAACTAAGTATTTTAATATTTCGGCTTTGGTGGAAATTGGTGAATCGTCATTCACCTACCTTTCAAATATGTTATTACTTAGATTACGACAAACCTCTTCTAAGTATAATATATTGTGATTGGGTCCTAGCCTTAATACTACATTTGGGTGTTTTATTAAGGACTATCTCTATTTCTAAAATAAACTTTTATTCTTTTTAGATGTCTTCAAACACTGCTGCTTCTGGCTCAAATCCTGTTGGCTCCTTTTCTCTAATGAACTTGTGTAGGAAAGTCACTTTTGATGGATCCAACTTTAATGAATGGATCAGAAACATCTGAATGATTACCCACTATAAGGACAAAGAATATGTCCTCGATAAGGAGCTTAAGGATATTGATGACACAGTTACTACTCCTCAAGAGATCGTTGACTTTAGGGCACATAAAGGAATGCCACCAAGGTGGCATGCATCATGATGGCCACTATGATAGCCGACCTCCAAAAGTCCTACGGGGACTTCTACACTTTTGAAATGCACTAAGATTTGATGGAAACAAACCATCCAAGTGCAAGACAATAGAGGTATGAAATCATCTCCTCCATGATAACAACCCGAATGAAGGATGGTGAACCCATCACAGGCCACATGCAGAAAATGCAAAGATTTGTGGACCGCTTGATGAAGCTTAATGTGAACTTCCCCGAGGAGCTAGAAATAGATATCATTTTTCACTCCTTACCTTCATGTTATGATCAATTCTGCATGACATACCGCATGAACAAGGAAGAGGTCACTCTCAGCAAACTTCAAGGACTCTTAAAGACCGCGGAAAATGGTCTTAAGGGTAAGGTGGTTGTTACTACTCCTACTCCTGTCAACTCTCCCCCTGTCTTGGAAATCGGAAAAGGACGAGGGAAGAAGAGAAAAAGTGCTTCAAAGGGTACCAAGGCTAGGACCCTTGATGGCTCTTCTTCAAGTGGAACCATGAAAGGTTTCGTCACTCCTTCTTCTGACCCAAAAGAGGTTGAATGCTTCTATTTCCATGAAAAGGCACATTGGAAGCGGAACTGCCCAATGTACCAGCAAGATGTGAAGGATGGGAAAGTCAAACCCAACCATGCAGGTATTTACACTATCTTATCTAATAACTCACCCCATTCTAACTCTTGGGTCCTTGATACCGGTTGTGGTATTCATATCTGTTCTGATCTACAGGGACTAAGAAGAAGTGAGAATGTGGAGCAAGGAAGAATCAACTTGATCATGGGAAATAGGAAAGCTTCACCTGTCACCAAGATTGGAGTTTATACTTTATTGCTAAGTAGTGGGTTTAGTTTAGATTTGAATAAATATTGTTATTCGCCAGAAATGGCAAGAAATATTATTTTCTTTCATGCATTGTATAAACAAGGTTTTACCTTTTCATTTGATAATGAAGTTGGTTCGATTAATGCTTTCTTTAATAATATTCTTTATTTTAAAGCATTACCTTGTGATGGTGTGTATGAAACCGTATCTGTGGTTGATAACTTAGGAAATAATGTTTTGTGTATTGATTCTCTTAATAATAATAACTTGGATAAAGCATCATTTTGGCATTATCGTCTTGGACATATAAGAAAGAAATGCATAGGCCAACTCCAAAAGGATAGAGTCTTGGAGTCATTTGACCTAAAGTTAGATGATAGTTGCGAATCATGCTTACTTGGAAAAATGACAAAGTCGCCCTTCACAGGTTCTTGTGAGAGGGGTGAACGTTTGTTGGATCTTGTACACACGGATGTGTGTGGACCATTCAAACATGCCACAAGGCATGCTAATCGTTATTATTTGACTTTTACTGATGATTACAGTAGATATGGATATGTCTACTTAATCAAGCATAAGTCAGAGACTTTCGAGAGGTTTAAGGGATTTAAACAGGAAGTCGAGAATCAATTGGGCACGAACATTAAGCTGCTTCGATCCGATCGAGGTGGTGAGTATCTTAGTTCAAAGTTCCTCGACTATCTTAGGGAATGTAGGATTGTCTCACAATTGACACCTCCCAGGACACTGCAGTTGAATGGTGTGGCTGAGAGGCATAATCAAACCTTGTTGGATATGGTTTGTTCCTTTATGAGTCGATCTTTGCTACCAATCTCATTCTAGGGGTATGCCTTAGAGACTGCCATCCATATTTTTAATCTAGTCCCTACAAAGAAAGTTGCCAAAACTCCTCACGAGATGTGGACTGGTAAAGTACCCAAACTAGACCACATCAAGATTTGGAGTTGCGAGGCTTTTGTGAGGTGGGAATCTCATGATAAGCTAGAACCCCGATGCGAGAGGTGTATTTTCATCGGCTACCAACAAAGATCCTTTGGTTACCTCTTCTAAAGACCTAGTGATAATGTGGTCTTTGTAGCAAGAAGAGGAGTCTTGAGAGAGAGAGAGAGTTAATAAGCCAAGGAGACAGTGGGAGGCAAATTGACCTTGAAGAACTTCAAGAGTCAAGTGGTGAAGGTGTTGGGTTTTGAGCAATCTAACACTTCCTAAGTGTGCATGCAACCCTAATAAACCTTGGATCTATGTTTGTCTAAATACATGCAAAATAATATTTTCCAAGGTTTATAACCTATCTAACATAGCATGGGGTACTTTTAAATATAAAAGAATTAGATGAGATTACATACCTTTTTGATGAGTTTGATTCTTAAGGAGTTTGAGGGCCAAACACCAATAGTGTGAATGCCTCAAATGGAATCACAAATCACTACAAACTCTTGGAAAACTTTGAGAGAGTGTATACACACACTAATTTCAGCCACACACAAACACACACTCTAGTGGCTATTTCATACAACAAAAGCATGCTTATATAGTGTACATGATTAGGGTGAAACCCTAATAACCCATGACCTTTCCTTTTCCAAGGATCCATGGGTTAAAAGCTCCATGGACCATCCATGGACTTCCATACAAGCCTAGCCCATTAACAAATGGGTGTTAGCCCACACCATATAAAACCAATAGCCCACAATCTAATTAGTGTTCCTTTTAATCTCTAAATTAATTCATAATTAATTTAAGACTAAGACTAATTAAATAACATGACTTGATATTAATATATTATAACTTATAATATATTAATAATCATATGTGTATAACTCTCATAAAATTATCCATAAATAGTTTGGATGAAATGCTACCCAAATGGACCATGCCGGGTCGGGTCAAGTATATACCAAATAAGTTATGGACTTAGACACCTTATCCAACAGACTCCCACTTGGATAAGTCTAATAACTGTATTTGCCTATTACTTCAGGAACCAACCAGCAATCGTAGCTCTCGAAAACTCTGTTGAACTATGAAGAGCCATTTTAAGATAAGTGATCATACAGTCCTCTATTCTCATGATATTAAACGAACAAACACATGGAACTATGTCTTGCTTATTGTCTGGCAGTTGTTTCTCGATTTCCGATTTGATTGACAAAGAACTCAACTGAACACATCAATTTAGTTTTGACTGGGCCCGGTACATGAGTCAACACAAAATCATCGAGAGGCCCAGATATCGCTTCTATTTCTAGAAGGAACAGATAAACTTCGACTCATATACTTGTTCTACTACTTGTTGAATTGTACACAAAGGCACGTTTTATAACATCAAGTTACTGATGCGTTTACATGCAATCAATGCACAACCAACTCATAGGTAACAACTCGTATCTCTAGGTTTGAAGACTTATATGATATTACCATCTCACGATCACTCGAGATAAATTCCATGAAGTGATACAAGTGAGTGTGGGTTTATTCCAATACTCATAACTTATGAGTACTCATGAATGTTGTAGCAACCATTGCCATGTCTAAACACTTTTAGCCATCTACAAACCCAATTCATGACAATGTTGATTCATACCTACTTCCGATGTATGACGGATTGTGGAGGTTTGAATAAATGATTTATTCTGGAAGTCAAAACATGAAAAGCTGAAACAATTGTAAATAATTGACAATGATAGCAACACCTTACTCATAAATAAATCACAATTTTATTCATCATCAAATGTCGATTACATTTTACAAGTTTCAGAGAATCTATCTAATCTGTAAAACTAATATCGTCCCTCAGCCCGATGCACCTCGCATGCTGAAAATGCTTAGCCCTCGTCAGTCCCTTTGCAAGGGGATCCGCAGGGTTCTCATCTGACGATATCCTCTTTGCCACGAGGAGTCCCTTTTATATCTTGTGTCTTATGAAGTGATATTTTTTGTCAATGTGTCGGGATCTCCGATGATCTCTCGGTTCTTTAGCTAAAGCAACCGCACTATTGTTGCCACAAAAAATTTCCATAGGCTCCTTAATAGCTGGCACAACTCCAAGGTCTCCAATGAAGTTCTTCAGCCATATCGCCTCCTTCGTTGCTTCACTCGCTGCTATATACTCTGATTCACAAGTCGAATCCGCCACTGTCTCCTGCTTGGAACTCTTCCAAGAGATTGCCCCTCCATTTAAGGTAAAAAGCCAGCCCGACTGAGAGTCAAAGTTATCCCTATCAGTCTGAAAACTAGCATCACTATACCCTAATACTCTCAAGTCATCACTCCCACCAAGGGTAAGGATCCAATCCATAGTCCTCCACATGTACTTGAGAATGTTCTTTACCGTAGTACAATGAGCCTTGCCAGGGTTTCCCTGATACCTGCTGACCATGCTCAAAGAAAAGGCCACATCAGGGCGGGTACAAGTCATAGCATACATGATCGAGCCAACAGCGGAAACATACGTTAATTGGCTCATCTCAGCTATCTCTGCCTTTGTACTCGGACTCTGAGTCTTACTCAGCTTGGTATTGCTTTGGATCAGTAAATCTCCTTTCTTGGAATTATGCATGTTGAACCTTTTCAACACCTTATCCAAGTAGGTACTCTGAATAAGTCCAACTAGTCTTTTACTCCTTTCTCTTAATATCCTTATCCCTAGGATATATGCAGCTTCCCCTAGGTCCTTCATGATGGCTTTTGAGCATTCTAACACTTCCTAAGTGTACATGCAACCCTAATAACCTTGGATCTATGTTTGTCTAATTGTCATGCAAAGTTGAATTCCAAGGTTATATTCCTATCTAGCATACATGGGGAACAATTTTAACATAAAACATAGATAGAATAACTTACCTTGTTGTTGTTTGTGTTCCTTGAAACCTTGTGAGCCTAGCACCCCAAGTGTGATGCCTCAAATGCTTCACACAACACCAAATGCTCTTGGAAGAACTTATGAGAGAACACACACTCTTCAAAATCGGCCAAGCCCTCTTATTTCTTAGTGTAGCCGATTTTAGGTGGAGAACATGTTACTTATATAGTGTTGACACATCTAAGGTTAAACCCTAATGTGTCATGACTCTTCATTTCCATGACCCATGGGTTTGTAACTCCCATGGAGCATCCATGGAGCATCCTATGGGTGGAACCCAACTTGATAGTCCATGGAGCCTTTTAGCCCACTATACAAGATATGGATGATTTACATAATCAACCCATATATTTAATTAGTTATCTTTTGATCACTTAATTAATTCTAAATTAATTCTTGATCAAACTAATCAAATAATATTATTAATATATTAGAACTTATAATATATTAATAATCTCCAAGTATTATTTCTCTCATTTAGTCTATCCAATTGCATGGTGCCATGCAACCCAAATGGACCATGCCGGGTCGGGTCAAGTACATACTAGAAATAGTTATGGACTTAGACACCTTATCCAACAGTCTCCCACTTGGATAAGTCTAATAACTATTACTGCAAGTATGACTTCAGGAACCGATCGGCAATCGTAGCTCTTTACAAGGTTTCTCGAAACTGAGAAGATGATGGTACGCCATTTAAGATAAGTGATCATATAATCCTCTGTTCTAGATATCAGTCGAACAAATACATGGAACAATATCTTACTTATTGTCCAACAATTTGTTTCCCGATTTCCGATTTGTTTGACAAAGAACTTGATTGAACTCATCAATTTAGTTCTGACCGGGCCCGGTACATAGGTCAAAACAAAATCATCGAGGGGCCCAGATATCAGCTTCTAATCCAAGAAGGAACATATAAACTTCGACTCATATGTTTCTTCTACTACTCATTGGATTACACACAAGAGCGCGATTTATAACATCGAGTTACCAATGCGTTTTTCGTACAATCAATGCATAACCAACTTGTAAGTAACAAATCATATCTCTAGGTTTAAAGACTTATATGATATTACCGTCTCACGATCACTCGAGATAGAATTCCATGAAGTGATTCCAGTGAGCGTGGGTTGAGTCCAATGCTCAGAACTTATGAGCACTCATGATTGTTGTAGCCTTGTCCAAGACCTCTACAACCAAACATGACAGTCTTGATTCATACCTACTTCCGACATATGACCGACTGTGGAGGTTTGAATAATATGTTATACCAAACAAAATTATTCTGGAAGTCAAAACATGCAAAAGAAATATAGTAAACGATTGACAAGAGATAGCAACACTTTACTCATAAATAAAACACTTTTATTCATCATCAAATGTCAATTACACTTTACAAATTTCGAGGTTATCTAACTACTAAATCTAATATCATCCTTCAGCCCTATGCTCCGAGCATGCTGGAGATGCTTAACCCGAGTCAGTCCCTTCGTGAGGGGATCTGCCGGATTCTCATCTGATGATACCCTCTTTGCCACGAGGAGTCCTTCTTCGATCCGATGTCTGATGAAATGGTATTTTCTGTCGATGTGTCTGGATCTCCCGTGATCCCTTGGTTCCTTGGCTAAGGTAACAGCACTTTCACTATCACAGAAAATTTCCATTGGCTCTTTAATAGCTGGTACAACTCCAAGGTCTCCAATGAAGTTCCTCAGCCATAACGCCTCCTTTGCCGCCTCGCTAGCTGCAATATACTCTGATTCATAAGTAGAATCTGCCACTATCTCTTGCTTGGAACTCTTCCAAGAAATTGCTCCTCCATTTAGGGTAAAGACCCAGCCTGACTGAGAGCGGAAGTTATCCCTATCAGTCTGGAAGCTAGCATCACTATACCCTATAACTCTCAAGTCATCACTCCCACCGAGGGTAAGGACCCAGTCCTTAGTCCTTCGTAGGTACTTGAGAATATTCTTTACCGCAGTCCAGTGTGCCTTGCCAGGGTTCCCCTGAAACCTGCTAACCATGCTCAGGGCAAAAGCTACATCAGGTCGAGTACACGTCATAGCATACATGATCGATCCTACAGCCGAAGCATAAGGTACTCGACTCATTTGTGCTATCTCAGCCTCAGTACTAGGGCTTTGTGTCTTACTCAGTTTGGCGTTACTCTGGATGGGCAATTCTCTTTTCTTGGAGTCCTGCATGCTGAATCTCTTCAGCACCTTATCCAAGTAGGTACTTTGACTAAGTCCAATTAGTCTTTTACTCCGATCCCTCAAGATCCTTATCCCTAAAATATAGGCAGCTTCACCAAGGACCTTCATAGCGAAACACTTTCCAAGCCAGGATTTTACTTCCTGCAGGGTTGGAATGTCATTTCCTATGAGTAGTATGTCATCCACATACAATACCAAGAAGCTAACTATACTCCCACTAGCCTTGACATACACACAAGATTCATCTTCACTCCTAGAAAAGCCAAATTCCTTGACCTTTTGATCAAAGCAAAGATTCCATCTGCGAGATGCTTGCTTGAATCCATAGATGGATTTCTCAAGCTTACACACTCTATTAGGGTACTCGTTGCTGACAAAACCCTCTGGCTGACTCATGTAAACATCTTCAGCCAACTTTCCATTAAGGAAAGCGATTTTGACATCCATTTGCCAAATTTCATAGTCATGAAATGCGGCTATGGCTAACAGAACCCGAATAGACTTAATCTTGGCTACCGGAGAAAAGGTCTCATCATAATCCACTCCAGGAATTTGAGAGAAGCCCTTTGCAACCAGTCTAGCCTTATAAGTGTGTACTTTACCATACATGTCGGTCTTCTTCTTGAAGACCCATTTTCACCCTACAATCTTTCGACCTGGTACATTCTCAACCAAGTTCCAAACTTGATTGTCATACATGGATTGTATCTCGCTATCCATAGCCTCTTTCCATTTAGCAGACTCGGGGCCTGCCATGGCTTCCTCGTAGCTGTTAGGGTCATCTTGACTTACTAGTGTCCCATCACTAATAAGTGTCTCACCTTCTGCAGTAATATCGAATCCATAGTAATGCTCAGGTGCACTCCTAACTCTCGTGGAACGCCTCAGAGGTACAGATTCGTCAATTGGCTCAACAGGAGTTCCCTCCTCAAGTTGAGGGCTAGAGTTTGAAGTTCCTTCACCACTTGACTCTTGAATTTCTTCAAGATCAACTTGCCTCCCACTGTCTCCTTGGCTTATAAACTCTCTTTCTCGAAAGACTCCTCTTCTTGCTACAAAGACCACATTGTCACTAGGTCTGTAGAAGAGGTAACCAAAGGATTGCTGTGGGTAGCCGATGAAAATACACCTCTCGCTTCGGGGTTCGAGCTTATCATGAGTCTCGCGTCTCACGAAAGCCTCGCAACCCCAAATCTTGATGTGGTCTAGTTTAGGTACTTTACCAGTCCACATCTCGTGAGGAGTTTTGGCAACTTTCTTTGTAGGGACTAGATTAAGGATATGGGTGGCAGTCTCTAAGGCATACCCCCAGAATGAGATTGGTAGCGAAGCTCGATTCATCATGGAACGAACCATGTCCAACAAGATTCGATTACGCCTCTCAGCCACACCATTCAACTGCGGTGTCCTGGGAGGTGTCAATTGTGAGACAATCCCACATTCCCTTAGATAGTCGAGGAACTTTGAACTAAGATACTCACCACCCCGATTGATCGAAGCATCTTAATGTTCCTGCCCAATTGATTCTCGACTTCCTGTTTAAATTCCTTAAACTTCTCGAAAGTCTCTGACTTATGCTTGATTAAGTAGACATATCCATATCTACTGTAATCATCAGTAAAAGTCAAATAATAACGATTCGCATCCCTTGTAGCATCTTTGAATGGTCCACACACATCCGTGTGTATAAGGTCCAACAAACCTTCACCCCTTTCACACGAGCCTGTGAAGGGTAACTTTGTCATTTTTCCAAGTAAGCATGATTCGCAACTATCATTTGACTTTAGGTCAAATGACTCCAAGACTCCATCCTTTTGGAGTTGGCCTATGCGTTTCTTGCTTATATGTCCAAGACGACAATGCCATAATGATGCTTTATCCAAGTTATTATTATCAGTAGAATCAATACACAAAACATTATTTCCTAAGTTATCTACAACAGATACAGCTTCATACACACCATCACAAGGTAATGCTTTAAAATAAATAACATTATTAAAGAAAGCATTAATCGAACCAACTTCATTATCAAATGAAAAGGTGAAACCTTGTTTGTATAATGCATGAAAGGAAATAATATTTCTTGCCATTTCTGGCGAATAACAACATTTATTCAAATCTAAATTTAACCCACTACTTAGCGATAAAGTATAAACTCCAATCTTGGTGACAGGTGTAACTTTCCTATTCCCCATGATTAAGTTTATTCTTCCTTGCTCCACATTCTCACTTCTTCCTAGTCCCTGCAAGTCACAACAAATATGAATACCACAACCGGTATCAAGGACCCAAGATTTCGAATGGGGTGAGTTATTAGAAATGATAGTGTAAATACCTGCATGGTTGAGTTTGACTTTCCCATCCTTCACATCCTGCTGGTACTTTGGGCAGTTCCGCTTCCAATGAGCTTTTTCATGGCAATAGAAGCATTCAGCCTCTTTTGGGTCAGAAGAAGGAGTAATGAAACCTTTCTTGGTTCCACTTGAAGAAGAGCCATCAAGGGTCCGAGCCTTGGTACCCTTCGAAGATCTCTTTCTCTTCCTTCCTCGACTTTGCCCGATTGCCAAGACCAGAGTTGAGTCTGGAGTAGGAGTGATAGCAACCGACTTCCCCTTAAGACTTGTTTCTGCGGTCTTGAGAAGTCCCTGAAGTTTGCTGAGGGTGACCTCTTCCTTGTTCATGTGATATGTCATGCGGAATTGATCATAGCACGATGGTAAGGAGTGCAAAATGATATCTATTGCAAGCTCCTCAGGGAAGTTCACATTAAGCTTCAGCAAACGATCCACATACCTTTGCATTTTCTGCATGTGGCTCGTGACGGACTCTCCGTCCTTCATCATGGTTGTTATCATGGAGCAGATGACTTCGTACCTCTCTTGTCGTGCACTTTGATGGTATCTTTCCATCAAATCTTGGTGCATTTCATAAGGGTAGAAATCTTCATAAGACTTTTGGAGTTCAGCTGTCATGGTGGCCAACATGATGCAAGCCACCTTGGTTGCATCTCTTTCATGAGTATGAAAGTCAGCGATCTCCTGTGGAGTTGCAGTGGACTCATCAATTTCCTTAAGCTCCTTGTCAAGGACATATTCTTTGTCCTCGTAGCGGGTAATCATCCAGATGTTTCTGATCCATTTATTGAAGTTGGATCCATCAAAGGTGACTTTCCCACACAAACTCATAAGAGTAAAGGAGCCATTAGGATTCGAGCCAGAAGCATTATTTGAAGACATCTGAAAGAGAAGAACAAGTTTAGTATAGATTTAAGGGAGTCCTTAATAAAACACCCAAATGTAATATTAAGGCTAGGATCCAATCACAATATAATATAACTTAGAAGAGGTATGCCGTAATCTAAGCTATACCATATTTGAAAGGTAGGTGAATGACGATTCACCAATTTCCACCATGAAAACCGAAATATTAGATATTTAGTTTTTATTGGTTTTAGAAATTCCTAGATTCTTTGAGATCCAATGAACTTTTCAAAGGCATGTTTCAATCTCGAGAGTGCCCTCCAAGTTTTGTGACTGGGATGCCGAGGATCACAAAACGAGGTGTGAAGTAACCATGCAAATCACTTGGTACCCTTAAAGTTTATCAGTCAATTGATGTGCCGGTAAACCACACACGCTCCACCGATACTATAATAAACCTTAAGTCACCCTTTACCTACGTTGTTAAGTCCAAGTTAGTGTTCCGGTTAACCACACACGCTCCACCAACGACTTAGACAAAGTGTAAAGTGTAATTTCATGGATTAGCACCTTATTCACATTTTCCTAAAGTAACTAAGATTGGGAATTTAATAAACATTTAGTTACTTTATTATATTCATCATACTTTGAATGAGAATTTATAAGTCCTTGTCTTACCCGTTCGGCTAACGACCCTCCACCAGTCAAGCAAGCGGTGGGTGAGAATATACACCCATTAAGTCACCATTTTATAGGCAACAACCTTATACCCACCTTATAGACCGGCTTCGTGAATGAGGCGTACTAGCGGTAAGACGACTTTATTCTTATACATATATATATAATTATTAAATCATCATAATATAAGTATAAGGGTTGAATTTTAACTTTTAAAATTCTAGGGGTTGGAACTTAAAGTTTTAACTTAACTTTACTTGTTCCAAAACTTGAGGGCAAGTTTTGTAACTTTCAAAACTTTTCATTTCTTGTAACTTATGAGTTTAATAGAGTAATAAAATGAAGACTCTTCATTTTTCTAACTCTTGTATTTGTTTTAATGGTTTTAAATCAAGTGTGACTCTTGGTTTTCCATAACTTAAGGATAAGTTATGGACTCCATTTAAACAATTATGATCAAGAATTAATCTACCACATAGGTTACAAATAATTCCTATGATCATCTAAAACATCATAAGAACTAGAACATGTTTATGAACACAATCAAAAATTACATTTAAAACTTTTTAATTTTGATAACTAGTTGTTGTAAATGAATTAGCAAAGACATTACACCACCAAAAACAAGTTTTCAATTACCAAAACAGTTTAGGGTAATGTTTCTAATTCATTTCCAGCAACTGAATCGAAATTCTGCACTCAGTCGACCCTACTCGCCGAGTGCATGAACTCACTCGCCGAGTTGGTTGAAGATACTCATGAACTCGACGAGTCCCCCCTATAGACTCGACGAGTCCATTCGCAGACAGCAAGATATCCGATTCTGTTTTCAACTTTTTAAGCACAAATAAGAGCAAACAAGCCTAGGCTCTGATACCACTGATAGGTTTTGAGCATTCTAACACTTCCTAAATGTAAATGCAACCCTAATAACCTTGGATCTATGTTTTTCTAATTGTCATGCAAAGTTGAATTCCAAGGTTATATTCCTATCTAGCATACATGGGGAACAATTTTAACATAAAACATAGATAGAATAACTTACCTTGTTGTTGTTTGTGTTCCTTGAAACCTTGTGAGCCTAGCACCCCAAGTGTGATGCCTCAAATGCTTCACACAACACCAAATGCTCTTGGAAGAACTTATGAGAGAACACACACTCTTCAAAATCGGCCAAGCCCTCTTATTTCTTAGTGTAGCCGATTTTAGGTGGAGAACATGTTACTTATATAGTGTTGACACATCTAAGGTTAAACCCTAATGTGTCATGACTCTTCATTTCCATGACCCATGGGTTTCTAACTCCCATGGAGCATCCTATGGGTGGAACCCAACTTGATAGTCCATGGAGCCTTTTAGCCCACTATACAAGATATGGATGATTTACATAATCAACCCATATATTTAATTAGTTATCTTTTGATCACTTAATTAATTCTAAATTAATTCTTGATCAAACTAATCAAATAATATTATTAATATATTAGAACTTATAATATATTAATAATCTCCAAGTATTATTTCTCTCATTTAGTTTATCCAATTGCATCGTGCCATGCAACCCAAATGGACCATGCCGGGTCGGGTCAAGTACATACCAGAAATAGTTATGGACTTAGACACCTTATCCAACACTTCATAGCAAAGCACTTCCCAAGCCAGGACTTAACCTCCTGCAAGGTTGGGATGTCATTTCCTATAAGTAGTATGTCATCCACATACAGTACCAAGATGCTAACTATACTCCCACTAGCTCTGACATACACACAAGACTCATCTTCACTTCTCGAGAGCCAAACTCTTTGACCTTCTCATCGAAACAAAGATTCCAGCTACGAGATGCTTGTTTTAATCCATAAATGGATTTCTCAAGCTTGCGTACTCTATTAGGATACTTTGCACTGACAAAACCCTATGGCTGATTCATGTACACATCCTCAGCCAACTTTCCATTAAGAAAAGCGGTTTTGACATCCATTTGCCATATTTCATAATCATGAAATGAAGTTTCATCATAATCAATACCCTGAGTCTGAGTAAAACCCTTCGCAACC
This sequence comes from Lactuca saligna, assembly GCF_052625555.1. Taxonomy (NCBI): domain Eukaryota; kingdom Viridiplantae; phylum Streptophyta; class Magnoliopsida; order Asterales; family Asteraceae; genus Lactuca; species Lactuca saligna. The sequence goes on from NC_136421.1 coordinate 52,255,697, forward strand.
AGTCGAGCCTTATAAGTATGCACTTTTCCTTCCATGTCGGTCTTCTTCTTGAAGATCCATTTGCACCCGAATGTTTTACGGCCTGGTACATTGTCAACCAAGTTCCAAACTTGATTGTCATACATGGACTGTATCTCACTGTCCATAGCATCCTTCAATTTAGCAGACTCCGGGCCTGCCATGGCTTCCTTAACACTACCAGGTTCATCCAAATTTACCAGTGTACTATTACTGATAAATGTATCACCTTCTGTAGTAATATGACAGCCATAATAAAACACAGGTGTGTTCCTAACCCGTGTGGAACGCCTCGGAGGTACAGACTCGTCAGCTGGCTCAACAGGATTTTCCTCCTCAGGTTGATTGCTAGTGTCTGAGGTTCCTTCACCAATTGATTGTTGAATTTCTTTAAGATCAATTTGCCTCCCACTGTCTCCTTGGCTTATAAATTCTCTCTCACGAAAGACCCCTCTTTGTGCTACAAAGACCACATTCTCACTGGGTCTATAGAAGAGGTAACCGAAGGATTTCTGTGGGTAGCCGATGAAAATACACCTTTCACTTCGGGGTTCAAGCTTATCATGAGTTTGACGCCTCACGAAACCTTCGCAACCCCAAATTTTGATGTGGTCCAAATTGGGAACCTTCCCAGTCCACATCTAATGAGGTGTTTTGGTAACCTTCTTTGTAGGGACTAGATTAAGGATATGGGCGTTAGTCTCTACGGCATACCCCTAAAAAGAGATTGGTAGCAAAACTCGACTCATCATGGAGCGAACCATGTCTAACAAGGTTTGATTACGCCTCTCAGCTACACCATTTAGCTGTGGTGTCATGGGAGGATTCAATTGTGAGACAATCCCACACTCCTTAAGATAGTTAAGGAACTCGGTACTAAGATACTCACCACCTCGATCGGATCGAAGCATCTTAATGTTCCTTCTCAATTGATTTTCTACTTCCTGTTTGAATTCCTTAAACCTTTCAAAGGTTTGTGACTTATGTTTGATTAAGTAGACATACCCATATCTACTAAAATCATCAATAAAAGTCACATAATACCGATTAGCATCCCTTGTGGCGGTTTTGAATGGTCCACATACATCTGTATGTATTAGGTCCAACAAACCCTCACCCCTTTCACAAGTTCCAGTGAAGGGTGATTTTGTCATCTTTCCAAGTAGACAAGATTCACAACTATCATCCGATTTAAGGTCGAATGATTCCATGACTCCACTCTTTTGGAGTTGGCCTATGCGTTTCTTGTTTACATGTCCAAGACGACAATGCCACAATGATGCTTTATCTAGGCTAGTAGAAGAATCAATATGCAACACATTATTTCCTAAGTTGTCTACAATCAACATAGTTTCATACACACCATCACAAGGTAATGCTTTAAAATAAAACACATTATTAAAGAAAGCATTAATACCACCACATTCATTATCAAACGAAAAGGTAAAACATTGTTTGTACAAAGCATGAAAGGAAATAATATTCCTCTCCATTTCAGATGAGTACACACATTTATTTAAATCTAATTTTAACCCATTATTCAGCAACAAAGTATAAACTCCAATCTTGGAAACAGGTGAAGCCTTCCTATTCCCCATGATCAAGTTTATCTTCCTGTGCTCCACATCCTCACTTCTTCTTGGGCCCTGCAAATCAGAGCATATGTGAATACCACATCCTGTATCAAGCACCCAAGATTTAGAATATGGTGAGTTATTAGACAATATTGTGTAAATACCTGCGTGGGTGGGTTTCACTTTCCCATCCTTCAGATCCTGCAAGTATTTAGAGCAGTTTCGCTTCCAGTGCCCCTTGTCCTGGCAATAGTAGCAATCAGCATCCTTGGGAATGGCAGAACCACTCTTGGTCCTTGATGAGGAGCCTTCAAGAGACTTTCCCTTGGTACCCTTCGAAGGGCGTTTCCTCTTTTTCCCTTTGCCTCGCCCGATAGCCAAAATAGGGTTAGATGTCGGAGTAGGAGTAGTAGAGGTAACAACCGCTTTGCCCTTAAGACCGGTTTCAGTGGTCTTCAAGAGTCCTTGAAGTTTGCTAAGGGTAACTTCCTCCTTGTTCATATGATATGTCATACGAAAATGGTCATAACAAGAAGGTAAGGAGTGCAAAATGATGTCAATTGCAAACTCCTCAGGGAAGTTCACATTCAGCTTCAGCAAACGGTCCACATACCTTTGCATCTTTTGCATGTGGGCCGTGACGGATTCACCATCCTTCATGCTGGTTGTTATTATGGAGGAGATTATTTCATACTGCTCTTGACGAGCACTTTGATGGTACCTTTCCATCAGATCTTGGTGCATCTCAAAAGGGTAGAAGTCCTCATAGGACTTTTGGAGCTCGGCTGTCATCATGGCCATCATGATGCCTGCCACCTTAGTAGCATCTCTCTCATGTGTCCTGAATTCAGTGATCTCCTCAGGAGTAGCAGTAGACTCATCAAGCTCTTTTAACTCCTTATCGAGGACATATTCATTGTCCTCATAACGAGTTACCATCCTGATGTTCCTTATCCAGTCCATGAAGTTGGAACCATCAAAGATGACTCTCCCACAAAGATTCATGAGAGAGAAAGAACCAGTTGGGTTAGAGCCCGAAGCATTAGTGCTGGAAGACATCTGAAAGAAGAAAGTAAGTTTAGATTAGATATATAGAGTCCTTAATAAGACACCCAAATGTAATATTAAGGCTAGGATCCAATCAAAATATATTATACTTAGAAGAGGGATTCCGTAATCTAAGTAATAATATATTTGAAAGGTAGGTGAATGACGATTCACCAATTTCCACCATGAAAGTGAAATGATTTATTAGGTTTTAATTGGATTTGAAAGTCCTAGATTCTTTTGAGATTCATTGAACTTTTCAATGGCATGTTTCAATCTCGATTGTGCCCTTCAAGTTTTGTGACTGGGATGCCGAGGATCACAAAACAAGGTGTGAATAACCATGCCAACTCACTTGGTACCCTTAATATTATCACCTAATCAATGTGCCAGTTAACCACACATGCTCCATTGATCTATGACAAACATTAAGTCACCCTTCGTGATCCTTACTAGTCCAAGTTAGTGTGTCGGTTAACCACACACGCTCCACCAACGACTTGGTAAGGTACAAAGTGTGAATCCCATGGATTAGCACCATGTTCACATTTTTCCTAAAGTAACTAAGATTGGGAATTAAATAAAAAATTTATTTACTTTATAATATTCATCATACTTAATGAGAATTTATAAGTCTTTATCCTACCCGTTCGGCTAACTACCCTCCACCAGTCAAGCAAGCGGTGGGTGAGAGTATACACCCATTAAGTCGCCATTTTATAGGTAACAACCTTATACCCACCTTATAGACCGGCTTCGTGAATGAGGCCTACTAACGGTAAAACGACTTGTTCTTATATATATATATATATATATATATATATATATATATATATATATATATATATATATATACATATATATATATATATATATATATATATAATTAACCATTAATGTTATAAATAGTATAAGTGTTGAATTTTAACTTTTAAAATTCTAAGTGTTGGAATTAAAGTTTATTAAAGTGTGTGAAACTTTTCCAAATTCCAAAACTTGAGGACAAGTTTTGTAACTCTTCAAAACTTTTCATTTCACAACTTATGAATTAAAGGTTCATAAAATGAAGACTCTTCATTTTATGTAACTTATGTGTTTTTAATGTGTGTTAAAGAAAAGTGACATTTGGATATCCATAACTTGAGGACAAATTATGGACTCCATTAAAACGCATAAATGATCAAGAATTAATCCTAAACAATTCAGCAAATAATTCCTATCATCTTCTAAATTCATAAGAACATGAACATGATTATTAAAGTTTCAAAAATTATATGAACACATACAAAGCATGGAATTTTGATATATGCTATTGTAAATGGATTAGAACAACCATTACACCAACTAAAATTAGTTTTAAAACATCAAAATAGTTTAGGGTAAAGTTTCTAGTCCATTTCCAGCAGCAAAAGTCGAAAATCTGCATTCTGAACCTTCTACTCGCCGAGTGCACGAACCTACTCGGCGAGTAGATTGAATTTTGCCTTGGACTCGACGAGTCCCCCCATGGACTCGGCGAGTCCATCATGCAGACAGCAAAAATTTCAACTTTTTTCTCACTATTTTGCATCAAGTATCAAACAAGCAAGCCTAGGCTCTGATACCACTGTTGGGTTTTGAGCAATCTAACACTTCCTAAGTGTGCATGCAACCCTAATAAACCTTGGATCTATGTTTGTCTAAATACATGCAAAATAATATTTTCCAAGGTTAATAACCTATCTAACATAGCATGGGGTACTTTTAAACATAAAAGAATTAGATGAGATTACATACCTTTTTGATGAGTTTGATTCTTAAGGAGTTTGAGGGCCAAGCACCAATAGTGTGAATGCCTCAAATGGAATCACAAATCACCACAAACTCTTGGAAAACTTTGAGAGAGTGTATACACACACTAATTTCAGCCACACACAAACACACACTCTAGTGGCTATTTCATGCAACACAAGCATGCTTATATAGTGTACATGATTAGGGTGAAACCCTAATAACCCATGACCTTTGCTTTTCCAAGGATCCATGGGTTAAAAGCTCCATGGACCATCCATGGACTTCCATACAAGCCTAGCCCATTAACAAATGGGTGTTAGCCAACACCATATAAAACCAATAACCCACAATCTAATTAGTCTTCCTTTTAATCTCTAAATTAATTCATAATTAATTTAAGACTAAGACTAATTAAATAACATGACTTCATATTAATATATTATAACTTATAATATATTAATAATCATATGTGTATAACTCTCATAAAATTATCCATAAATAGTTTGGATGAAATGCAACCCAAATGGACCATGTCGGGTCGGGTCAAGTATATACCAAATAAGTTATGGACTTAGACACCCTATCCAATAGAAGGAACATGAAACCCTAGCCCTCAACTTGAGGAGGAAACTCTTATTGAGCGAATTGATGAGTCTGTACCTCTGAGGCATTCCATGAGAGTTAGGAATGCACCTAAGAATTACTATGGTTTCCATATTACTGCGGAAGGTGCGACACTTATTAGTGATGAGACACTAGTAGGTTTGGATGAACCTAACAGCTTCACTAGTAGGTTTGGATGAAGCCATGGTAGGCCCTGAGTCTGCTAAATGGAAAGGGGCTATGCATAGCGAGATACAATCCATGTATGACAATCAAGTTTGGAACTTGGTTGAGAATGTACCGGGTCGTAAGATTGTAGGGTGCAAATGGATATTCAAGAAGAAGACCAACATGGATGGTAATGTACACGCTTATAAGGCTCGACTGGTTGCAAAGGGCTTCTCTCAAACTCCTGGAGTGGATTATGATGAGACTTTTTCTCCAGTAGCCAAGATTAAGTCTATTAGGGTTATGTTAGCCATAGTTGTATTTCATTACTATGAAATATGGCAAATGGATGTCAAAACCGCTTTCCTTAATGGAAAGTTGACTAAAGATGTTTACATGAGTCAACCAGAAGGTTTTGTCAGTAACGAGTATCCTAATAGAGTGTGTAAGCTTGAGAAATCCATTTATGGATTAAAGCAAGCACCTCGCAGATGGAATCTTTGCTTTGATGAGAAAGCCAAGGAATTTGGCTTTTCTAGGAGTGAAGATGAATCTTGTGTGTATGTCAAGGCTAGTGGGAGTATAGTTAACTTTTTGGTATTGTATGTGGATGACATACTACTCATAGGAAATGACATCCCAACTCTGCAGGAAGTGAAACCCTGGCTTGGGAAGTGTTTCTCTATGAAGGACGTAGGAGAAGCTACCTATATTCTAGCGATAAGGATTTTAAGAAACCGGAGTAAAAGAATAATTGGACTTAGTCAAAGTACCTACTTGGATAAGGTGCTGAAGAGATTCAGCATGCAGAACTCCAAGAAAGGAGAGTTACCTATCCATAGTAATGCCAGATTGAGTAAAGCTCAGAGCCTAAGTACTGAAGCTGAGATAGCAAAAATGAGTCAAGTACCTTATGCTTCGGCTGTAGGATGGATCATGTATGCTATGACGTGTACTCAATCTGATGTAGCCTTTTCCTTGAGCATGGTTAGCAGGTATCAGGGGAACCCTGGCAAGGCACACTAGACTACGGTAAAGAATATCCTCAAGTACCTACGAAGGACTAAGGACTGGTTCCTTACCCTCGGTGGGAGTGATGACTTGAGAGCTGTAAGGTATTGTGTTGCTGGTTTCCAGACTGATATGGATAATTTCCGCTCTCAGTCGAGCTGGGTCTTCACCCTAAACGGAGGAGCAATCACTTGGAAGAGTTCCAAGCAGGAGACAGTGACTGATTCCACTTGTGAATCAGAATATATAGCAGCAAGCGAGGTAGCAAAGGAGGCTATATGGATGAAGAACTTCATAGGAGACCTTGGAGTAGTACCAACTATAAGGAGCCCATGGAAATTTTTTGTGATAGTGAAAGTGTTGTTTCCTTAGCCAAGGAACCAAGGGATCACGTGAGATCCAGACACATCAACAAAAAATATCATTTTATCAGACATCGCATAGAAGAAGGAATCCTCGTGGCAAAGAGGGTATCATCGGATTAGAACCCAGCAGATCCCTTCATGAAGGGACTGAGTAGGGTTAAGCATCTCCATCATGCTCGGAGCATAGGGCTGAAGGATGATATAAATTTTAGTAGTTAGATAAATTATGAAATTTGTAAAGTGTAATTGACATTTGATGATGAATAAAAGTTGTGTTGTGGTTTCACATATTATTCAAACTTTCCACAGTCAGTCATATGTTGGAAGTAGATATGAAGTAAGACTGTCATGAAGTTGGTTGTAGGTGTCAGGATATAAGACAACACTTTATGAGTGCTCATAAGTTCTGAGTATTGGAATCAACCCATGCTCAGTGGAATCAGTTCATGGAATTTTATCTCGTGTGATCGTGAGACGGTAATATCATATAAGTCTTCAAACCTAGAGATCTGATTTGTTACCTATAAATTGATTATGCATTGATTGTACGAAAACGAATTGGTAACTTGATGTTATAAAACGTGCTTGTGTATAATTCAACTAGTAGTAGAAAAAACATATGAGTCGAAGTTTATCTGTTCCTTCTTGGATTAGAAGCTGATATCTGGGCCCCTCGATGATTTATTTTTGACCTATGTATCGGGCCCGGTCAGAACTAAGTTGATGTGTTCAATTAAGTTCATTGTAAAACAAATCAGGAATCGGGAAACAAACTACTGGACAATAAGTAAGACATTGTTCCATGTATTTTTCCGGCTGATATCTTGAATAGAGGACTATATGATCACTTATCTTAAATGGTGTATGAACATCTTCTCAGTTCCGAGAGACCTTGAAAGAGCTACGATTGTCGATCGGTTCCTGAAGTATTGCAGTGATAGTTATTAGACTTATCCAAGTGGGAGACTGTTGGATAAGGTGTCTAAGTCCATAACTATTTCTGGTAAATACTTGACCTGACCCGACATGGTCCATTTGGGTTGCATGGCATCATGCAATTGAATAAACTAAATGAGAGAAATAACACTAGTGGTTATTAATATATTATAAGTTCTAATATATTAATAATATTATTTAATTAGTTTTGATCAAGAATTAATTTAGAATTAATTAAGTGATCAAAAGATAACTAATTAGATATATGGGTAGATTAAGTAAATCTTCCATATATTATATAGTGGGCTAAGAGGCTCCATGGATTGTCAAGTTGGGTTCCACTCATAGGATGTGTTGGGTTTTGAGCATTCTAACACTCCTAAGTGTACATGCAACCCTAAATACCTTGGATCTATGTTTTCTCTATCATACATGCAAATATCAACTTTCCAAGGTATTGTTCTATTCTAGCATACTAAACGTTGAATAACACAAGTTAGAATAACATACCTTTTGTTAGTGCTTGTCTTCATGAAGCTTGAGTGCCTAGTGCCCCAAGTGTGACACCTCAAATGGTTCACACAACACCATAAACACTTGGAATAACTTAGAGAGAATTCTACACTTCATGAAATCGGCTAGCCCTCTCTAGAATAATACTAATCGATTTTGTCAAGAATAATATCTTTATATAGTGTTACAATTAGGGCAATTCCTAATTGTCATGACTTTCCATTTCCTTGGATCCATGGGTTCAAATACACCATGGAGCATCCATGGAGCATCATATGGGTTTTGGCCTAACTAGATAATCCATGGAGCATTAGCCCACTATACAAGTATGGATGATTTACACAATCAACCCATATATTTAATTAGTCTTTTTTTGATCACTTAATTAATCCTAGATTAATTCTTGATCAATACTAATTAAATAATATTATTATTCTTATTATTAATATACTAGAACTTATAATATATTAATAACCATAAGTGTCTTATTTCTCTCATTATAGTCTATCCAAGTGCATGATGCCATGCAACCCAAATGGACCATGTCGGGTCGGGTCAAGCCTTACCAATTATAGTTATGGACTTAGACATTAATCCAACAGTCTCCCACTTGGATAAGTCTAAAACTATTATTGCGTATGACTTCAGGAACCAACTAGCAATCGTAGCTCTCCAAAGCTTCTGTCGAATTCTGACCTTGTCGATAAACGCTGACCTTTTTCAATGTCTTGTCCATTAGATAAGGGATCATATATTCCTCCATTCTAGATATCATATGGACTGAGACATGGATTATAATCATTCTCTCTATCCATTTGTTGTTTCCCGATTTCCGATTTATGACGACTGACTAATTGAACAAATCAAATCAGTCCTGGCCCGGCCGAGCACTTCCATTTGTCATCATCAAATCATCGAGGGGCCCACAGATATCGCTTTTATCCCGAAGGTAAAAGGAATGGATAAACTTCGACTCATATGGCTTGTTCTACTACTTGTTGAATCATACACAAAGACACGTTTTATAGCACCGAGTTACCAAATGCGGTTTCGTGCAATCAATGTACTATCAACTCATAGTAACAACTCATATCTCTAGGTTTGAAGAATATAAGATATTATCGTCTCATGATCACTCGTGATAAAATCCATGAAGTGATTCCAATGAGCGCGGGTTGAATCCAATACTCAGAACTTATGAGCACTCATGAGTGTTCTAGCCCTTTGTCCAACACCTTAGACCTCTACAAACCAACCCATGACATTCTTAATTCATATCTACTTCCAACATATGACCGACTATGGATGGTTTGAATAACTTAGTCATTCCGGAAGAATAACCTAGTTTATTCGGGAAGTCAAAACATGCAAAGTGAAACACAATAATAATTGAATCCAATATGGTATCAAAACCTATGAACATAAATAAAACACCTTTTATTTATCACCATATCATTACACATTATTCATTGTATACTGTTTCAGCTATCAACTTTATTCTTGAATTTAAAACAATAGTTGTCCCATGCTCCAAGCATGTACACTATGTTTTCTAAACACTAGTCATGCCACACACCAAGTATGCATATTATCTTTGTCTATGATCTTTACTTTGTGAACTAGATCAATTGAACATGACTTCAATGATTCTCTTTTCACACTCCCAAATCCTTACTGCAAATGCAAGAATTCCAAATTCATGCCATTTACTGAAAACTGTCAGATTCTAAACTTATATGCATCGATCTTCTTGTAATGATTATGCACAAAGTCATAAATACTTGACAACAAACATTAAAGAGTATTCCAAAGGAGATCAATTCCTTGGAAACATCCTTCTTGCATTAAGTTTCCTTAATCTTACACAGATTGAAATTTCTGACTTTGAAACATTTCCAGATTCCATTTTGACTATCACTTCTGAACAAGAGTTGCCTCCTTACAGATTATGTCAAGATGGTCCTTCCAGAATTATCACTATACTTCTAACTGTCCTTGAGCAACCAATCTTTGTTAAACCTTAGATTGTCCTCGACAATTGTTTAATCCTTTTAGTCATATCCAATTCTAAACCTTTTCCCCTCTTAATGCCCCAGGCATTTGGAAACTTTTAGAAAGGATGAATATAGCACATGTAATCGATCCTATATCCGAAGCATATGGGACACGATTCATGATGTCTCACATAAAGACTAAACCAATCTTTTGCTATAACATTTCCATTTCTATTTGCCAAGTTCTCATAATTCAGATTATGAAAAGGGATGTCGTAATCATAATCGATTTTTAGAAAGAAAATAATGGACCCATATACAGAATTTCCTTATGTTGAGCCATTCCAACATGAAATTCATATATATCCTTGACTAAATGATTAAAACCTCACGATCTAAGCTTATAGATTTGAGATGAAGTATAATTTCCTCTCCCTTAATTATAGCAAAACAACTTTTTCCAAGTTGAAGCTTTTGTTTTATGTAATTAACATTGCTAACTTGCAATACTTATCATAATTATCATGCTCCCACTAACATGATGATTATTAGCATAACACTTATGCTCCCACTAGCTTTGACATGTACTCAGAAATCAGCTGACTTTCTTACCAAAGTTCATAGTGTTATGCTCCCACTAGCTTTGACATGTACTCAGAAGTCAGCTGACTTTCTTACCAAAGTTCATATTTCTAATAGTAGATTGTTTTGATAAAACTTTATCAAAAACATACACCTTCCCTTAGATAGCACACTTGTGTGTCTAAACAATTATGAAGAGGGATGCCGTAATCATAATGGTTAGACCTTTTTGCCACTTCTCACAAGTCCAGGTTAGTGTGTCGGTAAACCACACACGCTCCACTAACAACTTTGAAAATGCAAATATTATAATTGCTATCTAACTAAAATCTACTTAGTGAAAGTGTTTCCTCACCATCATTTTCATGAATCGGAGAGAAACCTTATGACACTTAGATTTAATGGTGTATGTGTTCTTATCCATGTGAATTGTCAAAACCATAGTCACAAGACAAGGACAATGACAAATCCAAACTCATATGGATTGAACTCAATCTTAATTTCTTGCCACCTGGCAGCTCAAGGGCCTGCCATTGCTTCCAAGTTGTTGTGCAACCAATTGAGAACTCTAAGAACTCATATGCAAAGCCAACTTTAATTGGAATGGGCACCGAATATGTCAACACGATAGGTTATAAACCTTAAGTCGTGTGCTAGAGAAGAACTCTAGGTTCTATTCTTGATTAGTTCTTTAGACTTTCAAGACCTTTAAGACTCCCACTGTCCTCTTGACCTATAAGTCTCCCTTGTCAAACATCCAAGAGATAGTGCGGATTCTAATCAAGACAAACACTACACACAATAGGCCTTAGTTGGTCTTTGTTTTATCCAAAACATCACAACTTACCAATTTCAAATGTACAAAAGTAGATAACTTTTACTCTTACATTTGACTTGTGTTTTTAAACCTTCTCTAAGACTTGTCACTCAAATTACAATCTTGGAGTATGACTCTAAGACTTGTATTGGAACGAAGTATGACTCATCTTCTTGATTTAACCACTTCAATAATTCAAGTTCCTCTTCTTTCCTTATAACTAATTTTGATATGGTTTCTTAATCATTAAGATGATCACAAAACTGATACTAAAGTACTCTCCCATCTTTTCAGATTTAAGAAACTTTTATCTTTCTACCTAAGTTGATTCTTCTTATTCGCTCTGCCATACGTTGGAACCTTTTCCAATGTCTCAGAGTTACACTGAAGCTTGTAAGTATAATCATATTTACTGAGCTTTAGTAAACTATGACGAATAGTCTTATCAATCTTTTGTGGTGGACTTAATCAGTGCACATGACTATGTACTTGATCCCTTAGTCCATTACATGAATCACACATCCATGTGAATAAGTAGTTAGTCTTAATTTTCCAATACTTGAAAGTTCTCATTCTTCATGTTATACAACTTGCATGACTCCAAGTTCCGGTCCAATTGAGACTTGGGTGATGAGAATCTTTCCTTATTTGGTAAATTTAGACATTACCACAAATGAAGGAATCAATTTCATATTTCCACTCTTGCTATTAATGGAATCACATAGGCAACAATTTTTCCTCAAATGCCATTGTAAGGATATTTTAAAATAACTAAAATCAAAAATTTTTCTTTTATTTTAAAACTATGCGGAAAAACTTATCCTTACAATCCATATGAAAACTTGTTGTTATCTATTCCTAAGCAATATCTCATAACTCCTAAGAAGTAGCTTAAGAATCCGATTTTCAAACTACGTGATAGAAATCCATCTATGCGATCAGATTCAACATATTCGTTCTCTAAGTTCCTTTACTTTTCTTTGATTCTTAAAACATTACCATTTGACCCAGTCACAACATGTATCAGCAATGTCAGAATAGAAACTTAACAGAGTTAGATTAGTGGACTTTACCTGAAGTAGAGTCAACCTTATTGACTTTAACATCCTTAGGTAAATTTGGCAGCTTCGCAACTAATGACCCTTCCTTTGGCAATATAAACATATGGACCCTTTGATAATGGTACACATGACTATTACAGACTTAGCCTTTTCTCTTTACCATTTGGTCAACCTAGTTGACTATGGTCAATCCCTTTCCTTGGGAAGAGAATGCTTTTTCTGCATTTCTAGTGTCACCATTGTCAATGTCCATAAAGTTTCAGGAAGTTGATCTTAGCAAATAGATAAGATCATTAAGGGTCTTGTCATAGTCTGTTTCATAGGTGTTCCAAAAGAACTCACTATGTGACTTAGTAAGTGATTGAACCACCAACTTTCTCAAGACTTTGACACCCAAGTCTCTCGGCTTGTCAATATGTGACTACATCTCCAAGATGTGACCACACCTAGACCTTGCCTTGCCAATAGCGCTTGAGTGACCTTAATCTTTCAAGGGACATCATCTTCATTAGGAAACCTTGTTTCAAGAGATTTGGGAAGATCATAAATGTCTAAACTAGACATCTTTTGGGAGATATTCAAGATAGTTGATATTAAGTCCTTAATATGACACCCAATATGAAATATTAAGGCTAGGTCCCAACAAACTATTTTATAACTTAGAAGAGGTATGCCGTAATCCAAGCTATAAAATATTTGAAGGTAGGTGAATGACGATTCACCAATTTCCACCAAGATAAACGAAATGTATTATTAGGTTTTAATTGGATTTGAAACTCCTAGATCTTTGAGATTCATTGAACTGTTCAATGGCATGTTTCAATCTCGAGTGTGCCCTTCAAGTTTTGTGACTGGGATGCCGAGGATTACAAAACAAGGTGTGAAGTAACCATGCAAATTACTTGGTACCCTTAAGTGTTTACCCCTCAATCGATGTGCCGGTTAACCACACACGCTCCATCGATACTATGATAAACATTAAGTTACCCTTTGCCTACCTTGTTAAATACGAGTTAGTGCGCCGGTTAACCACACACGCTCCAGTAACCGACTTGAACAAAGTGCAAAGTGTAATTTCATGGATTAACACCTTATTCACATTTTCCTAAGTAACTAAGATTGGGTATTTTTAAGAGTTTAGTTACTTAGTATTTATCATTAATACTTTTAATGAAGGGAGAATTATAGTCCTGTCAAACCCGTTCGGCTAACGACCCTCCACCAGTCAAGCACGCGGTGGGTGAGAGTGGACACACATTAAGTTGCCATTTTATAGGCAACAACCTTATACCCACCTTATAGACCGGCTTCGTGGATGAGGCGTACTAGCGGTAAGACTAACTTTACTCTTATACATATATATATATATATATATATATATATATATATATATATATATATATATATATTATTAACTTATAATATTATAAAGTATAAGGGTTGAATTTTAACTTTTTAAAATTCTAAGGGCTAACTTGGAATTAAAGTATTCATATGAGAAAACTTTACAAATTCCAAAACTTGAGGGCAAGTTTTGAAACTATTCAAAACTAATTAATTCCATAACTTATGTATTTAAAGTAGTTTTAATCAAAAACTCTTCAAGTTCCATAACTTGAGGATAAGTTATGGAAGACTTTAAACTAATAAAAGAATTAACTTTTCTTTATTTTATAACTGATGGAATTAATTAAGGTTACATTATTTTTTTTTATTTTTTTTATTTAATGAAGAGACTCTTGGTCCTCCATAACTTGAGGACAAATTATGGAGTCATAACTCCAATGAATTAGAACTAGACTTTTCATTTTGTAACCTTTGCCAACTTTTATGAGTTTTATGAAACTTAAATGTGACTTTTCATATAACTTGAGGAAAAGTTACAAAAACACATTTTAGAATCAACTCTTAGATTAATTTGGATTGAAAACAACTATTTCACTCAACTTTTCTATTAATCTAAACATCTCATAAACAACATAATTCAAATTAAACTTTTTCATGTAATTAGTCTAAACCTTAAACTAATACAAAGCATGAATCTATTGACAATTATCTTTGAAATTGGATTAGCATGAACATTACCACATCAAAAACAAGTTTATAAGTTCAAAAACAACTTAGGGTAATGTTCCTAGTCCATTTCTAGCCAAAAACCTCAAAAATATGTTGTCTGGGGGTCCAACTCGTCGAGTGCATGAACCGACTCGGCGAGTTGGATCGTTTTGATCACTTTTTAGGCATGGACTCGCCGAGTCCCTTGATGGACTCGTCGAGTCTGATGATCATACAACAACAATTTCGATTTTTTAAGCAGTTTTGCAAGTATAAGAAGAAAACAAGCCTAGGCTCTGACACCACTGTTGGGTTTTGAGCATTCTAACACTCCTAAGTGTACATGCAACCCTAAATACCTTGGATCTATGTTTTCTCTATTATACATGCAAATATCAACTTTCCAAGGTATTGTTCTATTCTAGCATACTAAACGTTGAATAACACAAGTTAGAATAACATACCTTTTGTTAGTGCTTGTCTTCATGAAGCTTGAGTGCCTAGTGCCCTAAGTGTGACACCTCAAATGGTTCACACAACACCATAAACACTTGGAATAACTTAGAGAGAATTCTACACTTCATGAAATCGGCTAGCCCTCTGTAGAATAATACTTGTCGATTTTGTCAAGAATAATATCTTTATATAGTGTTACAATTAGGGCAAACCCTAATTGTCATGACTTTCCATTTCCTTGGATCCATGGGTTCAAATACACCATGGAGCATCCATGGAGCATCATATGGGTTTTGGCCCAACTAGATAATCCATGGAGCATTAGCCCACTATACAAGTATGGATGATTTACACAATCAACCCATATATTTAATTAGTCTTCTTTTGATCACTTAATTAATCCTAGATTAATTCTTGATCAATACTAATTAAATAATCTTATTATTCTTATTATTAATATACTAGAACTTATAATATATTAATAACCATAAGTGTCTTATTTCTCTCATTATAGTCTATCCAAGTGCATGATGCCATGCAACCCAAATGGACCATGCTGGGTCGGGTCAAATCTTACCAATTATAGTTATGGACTTAGACATTAATCCAACAGGATGCTCCATGGAGTTAACCCATGGATCAAGAAATGAAGAGTCATGTTACATTAGGGTTTACCTAATGCAACACACTATATAAGCAATGTGTTTCTCCCCAAAATCGGCTACACTATGAAATAAGAGGGCTTGGCCGATTTTGCATGTGTTAGAGTATTCTCTCAAGTTTATTCTTTGCATTTGGTGTTGTGTGAAGCATTTGAGGCATCACACTTGAGGTGCTAGGCTCACAAGGTTTCAAGGAACATCTTCAACATCAAGGTATGTAGTTCTATCTTTTATACAAAGAAAATTGTACCCCATGTATGCTAGATAGGTTCATAACCTTGGAAAACAACTTTGCATGATTATTAGACAAACATAGATCCAAGGTTATTAGGGTTGCATGTACACTTAGGAAGTGTTAGAATGGTCACCCATCAATAAGTCCCTTCCACAGTGAGACTTTAAGCAAAACCGAATCCCCAACTTCAAAGGTCATCGGTCGCCTTTTCTTGTTAGCGTAGCTCTTTTGATGATCCTGAGTTACTAACATTCTTTCTCTGATCACCTTTATCTTTTCAGTAGTCTCATGGACTATCTCGGGGCCCATAAACTGGTTTTCTCCAACTTCAAACCAACAAGATGGCGTACGACACTTATGTCCATACAACGCTTGATAGGGGAGCATCTTGATGCTTGAGTGGAAATTTTTGTTTTAGGAAAATTTTACCAAAGGTAAGTGCTCATCCCATCTACCTTGGAAATCAAGGGTACACGCTCTCAGCATATCCTCAAGTGTTTGAATTGTTCTATCGCTCTGACCATCAGCCTGCGGATGGTACATTGTACTCAAACACAATTTTGTACCTAATTCCTCCTGTAGACTTCTCCAGAACCTTGACGTGAAATGACTGTCATGATCTAACACAATTGTTACAGTAACACCGTGAAGCCTTACAATTTCTTTCACGTAAGCATTTTCGAGTTTATCCATAGAACACTTCTTGTTGGCTGCTATGAAGTGTGCACTCTTGGTGAAACGATCCACGACCATCCAAATCATGTTGAGACCATTCTTCGTCCTGGGTAGTTTAGTCACAAAATCCATCGTGATGTCTTCCCATTTACCCATGGGTACAGGTAAAGGTTCTAAACTCCAATACGGTTTCTGATCTTATGCCTCGACTCTCGCACAAGTAACACACTCGGCCACATACTTCGCAACATCGGGTTTCATCGTTGACCACCAGTAGTAGGGTTTTAGGTCCCTATACATTTTAGTGCTACCAGGATGAATCGAGTACATGGTTCTGTGTGCTTCTTCCATCAGAAGATTTCTTATTCCTCCCATCTTTTGCACCCAAATTCGATCTTGGAATATCTTCAACCTTGGTCGTTTGTACCGAACTCCAACGTTTTCCCCAAACGTTTCTTATTTTGGTCATTCTTCTTAGAAGCTTCCTCTTGAGCTTTCTTTATACTTTCCACAATGATCAAGACAACTTCAATTCTCAACGCTCTTGGCTTTTTCCTTTCAAGATTAACTTTCCGACTGAGAGCATCAGCTACAACATTACCTTTACCAGGGTGGTAAAGTATCTCACACTTGTAGTCCTTGAATAACTCCAGCCAGCATCGTTGGCTCATGTTCAACTCCTTCTGATTAAAGAGATACTGAAGACTCTTATGATCAGTGAACAGCTTGCACTTCGTGCCGTAGAGGTAATGCTTCCATATCTTTATACCAAATACTACCGCCTCCAACTCCAAATCATGAATGGGGAAGTTCTATTCATGCTCTTTCAATTTTCGAGATGCGTATGCTATCACCTTTTCTCTTTGCGTAAGAACACAACCCAACCCAACTCTATATGCGTCACTATAGACCACGAAGTCTTCAACTCCATCAGGTAGAGAAAGTATCGGTACTTCACATAGCTTCTTCTTTAGCTTATCGAATGCTTCTTCACGCTTCTCATTCCACATATATATCGCTCCTTTATGGGTTAAAGCTATCAATGGAGATGATATCAAAGAAAAGCCTTGGATAAATCGTCGGTAATATCCAGCTAATTTTAGAAAGCTCCAAATTTCTGTGGGACTTTTTGGTCGTTCCCACTTCATTACAACTTCGATCTTTGCTAGGTCATCCATTATTCCTTCTTAGTTAACCACGTGACCCAAGAACTAGACTTATCGAATCCAAAAATCACACTTAGAGAACTTAGCATAAAGCTTCTCCTTCTCTAACGCTTCTAACACTTCCCGTAGATGCTTGCCATGCTCCTCTTGGATCTTCTAGTAGATCATAATGTCGTCGATGAACACTATCACGGATTTATTGAGGAATGGTTTACAAATCCTGTTCATCAAGTCCATGAATGATGCAGGATCATTGGTTAGTCCAAATGACATAACCAAGAACTCGTAGTGTCCATGTCGAGTTATGAATGCAGTCTTCTCAATATCCTGCTCTTTCATCTCCGTCGGTGCTAATCGGTATGGTGCTTTCTCTATTGGTGTAGCCCTAGTAACAAGCCTATTCGGAACTTTACTTATCTATCAAGTGGTAATCCGGGAAGATCTTCGGGAAAAACTTCAGGAAAATCACACACGACTGGTATATTCTGCACCTCCTTCTTTTTCTTCTTAGCATCAATTACGAATGCCAAGTTTGATGCACATCCCTTGGACAAACATTTTCAGGCTTTCATCAGGGAGATGATTCCAGAATTTACTTGGCGTTTGTCCCCGTACACCATAAATGAATCTTTTCCGGGTGGGTTTATCCTTACTATCTTCTTCCTGCAAAGAATCCCAGCATCGTTGGTGCTAAGGCAATAATGCCCAAAACGATATCGAAACCGTTTAACTCTATTGGTAACAATTCCTTGTGGAATTCGTTTCCATTCAAGTCGATGACGATGTTCCTAATACAGTTACTAACAGATATGAACTTGCCACTAGAAACTTCCACAATTAGGGCATCATCGAGTTTTTCTATAGGCAATGCTAATATTCCACCAAATTTATGCGACACAAAGGAGTAGTTGGCTCCAGAATCAAATAGTATATTTGCAGGCAAACCATTTACAAGAAAGGTACCTGAAGCGATGTCTGCTGCCTCCTTCGCAGCCTCGAGCGTCATTCGGAAGGCTCTCACCTTCGGTATCGGTCGTATGTTGGGTCTCCTTGCCTCCTTCTTATTCAGACAGTCCTTCAAAACGTACTCCTCCTCATTACACCCGTAACATGCCTTCTGGGTGAGGGTACATTCGTTGGCATAGTGTCCTGGTTTTCCACACTTGTAACAAGTGACTCCCCAGTCACATTTCCTAGTGTGCTTCTTTTTGCACTTGTCACACCATTTCGCTTCTGATCCTCCTCCTCTCAATACAAACTTCGAGAATCTACTCTTCTTATTGGACTTCGAGGATCCATCAACTTTCATTTTTCACCAACCTTGACCCTTTCGAGACCCCTTTCTTTCTGCTGGGTCTCCACATTTTTAGCTGCTCGGACAGTTGATTTCAGTTTAGTTGCCATCTTGACTGTTGGGCCAAAGTTAGTGGGCAATCCATTCATGGACCTCTCAGTTTTGGAGAGTTTAGTTCGCACTAGGTACGAAAACAACTTCATATTCTCTGTGAATGCAGTAGTTGTGACAACCGTCAAATTCTGGTCAATTCAAAGTCAAATAAAGTCAACAAGTCAAACCTCTCAGCTCAACTAACCCTTGTGTACTTGGACTTACGTTCAGTATTTACTAAACAACCCACTACTCTAATAAGAAAACATGAATCGAAAAGTACGTACAACTAGATCTCTTTAACCTAAAAACTGTAGTACGTGGCGAGCCAAACTGATAAATCAATGATGCATACTCATCGGGAATGTATGATATGCGTTTTTTTTCTGGTGAGTATTCATATAAAATATTTATTTCCTTAATTAAAACAACAAAAGATATATTCTCATTTATATTTCCAAAAATGCGAAACTCTTCTGCAATTTCATCATTTTATGACCCCATTTGCGAAGTTGAGTATTTATTTCCAAAAAATGCGAAACTCTTCTGCAATTTCATCATTTTATGACCCCATTTGCGAAGTTGAGTATTTATTTCCAAAAAAATGCGAAACTCTTCTGCAATTTCATCATTTTATGACCCCAATTGCGAAGTTGAGTATTTATTTCCAAAAATGCGAAACTCTTCTGCAATTTCATCATTTTATGACCCCATTTGCGAAGTTGAGTATTTATTTCAAAAAAAAAAAAAAAAATGCGAAACTCCAGGGACAATATTTGAAATCTTCTGTTTTCTTCCCCAATTCGCATTCTACTGTGAAATACTTCGCATCCCTTCGCATTAATCACTTTCGCATCTTCATTCTTACACCCTTCGCATCCCTTCGCATTAATCACTTTCGCATCTTCATTCTTACACCCTTCGCATCCCTTCGCATTAATCACTTTCGCATCTTCATTCTTACACCCTTCGCATCCCTTCGCATTTTAACCTAATCAATCAAATGCGATTCACAAAATTTTCATTCCAGATGCGAATACAGTTTAGTTCTTGAACTCTAAACTTGCGAAATCAAAAATTCATATGCTGAACCCATATGCGAATATTAACCCAATTGACTTCAAGTTGATTCATAGATGCGAACACTCGATTGTTTTACTTTCGCAAAATGAGCATCAACAACTCCACAATCGAGTTTTTTTAAATTCTTGCAAAACAACAATTTCATAGTCCTTGACTTCGCGTTTTTCTTCACGAATCATCCCTCAATCATCAATCCAATTGCGAATCAAAACTCATATGTTCTAGCTTTATCAATTCATCGACTACACTCATACAAATGCGAACAATACTCTCAAAATCGATTGAAACTTATAGCAAAGCTAAATCCAACTTCGCATTCAAAGTAGTGTTATTGATCCGCAGTCACAAGCAACCGCCCCACACCCACTCTCTGACCAACCATGCCTCCCCACCTTACCTAGGTCACATCAACGTCTTTTCCCACTCAATTAACCCTCTTCCCGAGTTTTTGAGGACTGATTATTCATCCTCTCTCCTCATTTCCCTCATTTTGCTCTCATTTCACAAGAAGATCAAACTCTTTCCTCTCTCACTTTCTCTCTCTAGAAATTCGAGATTCAAGGGCTGATCTTGAGTTTTTCCTCCACATTTGGTAAGCATAATCCATTCTCTTTATGATTATCTCATTTATTTCCACTCAAATCATGGATATCTTAGACAAACTCTCTCATAATTGTGTTAGAGCTTCGAATCTTCAAGTGATTCTTCAAGTGTTCTTGGGTTGAACACTTTCCATCTTCAACACGTATCTACTGAAATCACTCAAGGTGAGTTCATACCCCTACATTTTCATGTTTTCTCAAGTTTTCAGGGGGGGAATACAAGTTAAGACACTAAGAACATAACTAGATTTTTCTAACAGCCTTCATCAGAAAAGTTCAACTCCATTCACGGACTGTTTTGGGCATCTTAACTATTTTTGTTTTCAAAACTGTACAAGGTGCAAATAGATCAAGTTTTTAGCTTTAAAATGGCTACTTGCACATCTCCATACGATTTTTCTACAATTTATGGTGATTTTTACAAAACTGCCTATCATTTCAAACAACAATCCGGACCAGTCTGTGATTATGGACTTTTTCACCCAAGTTAGAGGTCATTATAAATTGTGATAAAAATTATGAGCAAACTAGACACATTTTGTGAACTCTCAGAATTTACGGATCTAGTTTTCGACTTCGTATGATTTTTCTATGATTTTTCCAAAACAGGGCAGAATTGCTAAATTTTGCCAACAGCATGTAAATATCATAACACTTTGTATTATGTTGAGCAAAGTGTATAATCATAAATTCTAATATTTGAATGAGTTTTCTTGCTAGTTTATCATTATAGACTGAAACTAAAACATTCATATTAAATATTATTCATTCATTTTGGAACACGCACTATTAAACTATGAAAAGAGTTCGATAAATTCACTACACTAATACTTTTCCATAAAAGAGTTCATACATAGTACATACATTTTAGATAAACTATAATAGGTATAGTTTATGATACATCACTCTACGCACTCGTACAAGAAGGGTACATTCATACAAGAAATATTTATTTTCACACACATTTCACGTAAACTTGTTATCCTATATTGTGAGTTTCTCTATCTCTCTCCCCGTACGTCCGAGTGCGGGATATAATTCCTGGTAGTTATAATCAGAATCTCCTGGAGGGAGAACGTGATACTTGTATATAGATCTATATTGGGATTGACACCCCACACCTCGCTGCTAGCTACAGTGGGATCTGCAGGTCTACGGGTGACAAATGTCATTTCATTTTTCGCGACACTGAGAACGTCGTGGCAGGTTCACATAGTCATAGTATGATTATAACGGCTCACATAGGGAACAATCCATAAGTTTACGGGATTTTATTTTTAAAAACCTAAATGAGTTTTATGTTGATTTAAAATCACCTTTTATCTCTATGGGTACAAATACAAAGTACCGGGTCTCTATACAAAAAGGAGTACAGATACAAAGTACCGGGTCTCTATACAAAGTTATTATGATATTAAACTATATTTCCTCTAGAATTGTTAGACTTCAACTATGGTCGCTGAGCGTATATGTTTGAGTCATATAAGAGTTTAGTCTTGATTGGCCTAGAATTGGTGGTGCCCGCCTCATCTCCTGTTCCTCGTTGGGTTGTGGACCTGGGGCAGACCCACTATATTCAACGTTTTATCTAAGTTAAACCTTATATAACTTATATATGTTGGACGATTATAGAGGAACTCTACGGATTACTCTAGGGTTCATTAATGCATCATGCAGGATTATTTCTATTCATACTTAACTAAGAAAATATTGGATTTTCTGGAAATCAAACTAAATCGATTTTACAAGGAAAAACGGTTTCTACTTCAAACAAAACTCTTATGAACTCACCAACCTTTGTGTTGACACTCTTTAAAACTACTTGTATTCTCAGGAAGTCAGTGAAACAGGCAAACTTCATCGCTTTGAGGATGGGACGCTAAACCGTCAACAAATTTATTTTGTCATCATAATGTAATTGCTTTTGAAACATGTAAACATATACTTTGGTGTAACTTTTGCAATTATATTTATGGTGGTTGTTTTTACTTTGAGCACTATTATACACGTTGTTGTGATACTGTACATGAAGTCCTCCACCCCCAGACGTTTCCGCCATCCTTGGTTTGGGGGTGTGACAGATTGGTATCAGAGCATTGTTTATAGTGAACTAAGTATATCGAACCACATAAGATATACAAACTATAAATGCATTGGGACTAAGGTCTCTGATTTTAAGATTTCAAAACCACTATACCTTTAAGAATAAATAACTTTTGTTAAAAGTATACATGCATGCATACATACTAAGGTCAGCATCATTTTAGGACAAAACAAAAGTAAAGATTGTTGGACATCACAGGTAAGCCTGGGGATGTATGATCAGTCTTGGGAATAGCATAGCCTGATCAACTATGCTGGTCCGAGGAGTGATTAGCATATGCCCAAGAATGGTTGTGATGTGGCAACAAGTCTAAAAATTTACCAACACTACCACAATGAAATACCATAGGGGTATTTTGGCATTATTAAAATTACATATGTGAGAACTAAATAGATCTTTATCAATAGGTCAATAGTTGCTTAGTGGATACATTAAAATTTTATGTATCCAGGACGTCATAGACTTAGAATCTGTGGATCTTTGCTCTACTTCCTGTTCTCGTTGGATTGGGGATTTAGAGTTAGGGTCGCTTATTCGAAGGTCTATCCTGTCCCGAATACATATAATTAGTATGCACTAAACAATTTGTTGAAGTACCTGATAAAGATCATCGTATAATTAACTAATTAGTACGTTTGCTTAATTGTTTCTTATATCCCCATTTCTCGCGAAGATATCATGGCTGGATTTCCATCCACACGACGACCCGTACTACCCTAACCACGACAATACCAAATGGCTCGGAGAGGAGCCAGAGAATGATTACCCAACCCCTGTAGATGGCCACCAAGCTGAAGGCTATGCTGATGGTTCTGATTCCGACCCTGAAGTGGAGAACTTAACCCCGATGACTCTTGTTCCGAATCCTAACCCTTGTCCAACTTTTCAAGGCCCGACGCCTCCTTGGGTAGAGTGCTTGGAAACCTGGAGCAAAGAACAAGACCAACATATGTCGTTTAGTAGAGAACGAAGCTTCTACAACATAAACGAAGGAAGCTCAAACAGATACAATTTTTCCAATCCTGGTCCATAGAGTTGCCCGAAACGAGATTCTGGGTAGAACGACTCTCCATAGTATCGCAAAGGTTGATGCAAATGCAAGAATACATACGATCCGCACCAAGCGCCTTGAACACACTCGTGAAAAATCTAAGAGAAACCACAAAACCCACTAACTCGTGAAGTTCATTCATATGGACTTCCTTTATGAACTACATATAAGGAATTCTTAAATCGAAGAAAAATGCAGGAAAAATCAAATTCTATAACAACTGACTTGTCTTTACTAGTAGAAACTTATCATCTGATCATTTTTCCTTTTTGCAAACTCATGACAGAACAATGCCACCAAGGAAAAGACCCAGACCTTCGGGCAGCACAGCGCCACCACCTCCGACGCCACCTCCCCAGTTTGATCCTGAAATGTTCCAAGCTGCAGTGACAGCAGCCGTGGTAGCTGCAATGTCACAAATTGGCACAAATAGCAATGGTGGTGCTGGATCTGGAGCCACAAACCCTAACCACGGGGATAGTGCAGGACGCACAAGGGAATGCACTTACAAGGACTTCACAAATGGCAAACCCGATTCCTTTGATGGAAGTGGGGGTGTCCTCGCACTAATTCAATGGTTCGAGAGGACCGAAGCGATCTTTGAGATTTGCGCTTGCCCCGAAGCGAGCAAAGTCTAGTACGCGACATTCACCTTCATCGGAAGAGCTCTCACTTGGTGGAACGGCAAAGTTAAGTCGCTTACGCTTGCAGTGGCTAACTCGTTAAGTTGGGAGGACTTAAAGAAGATGATGTTGAAGGAATATTGCCCAAGAGGTGAAGTGCAAAAGCTGGAGCAAGAACTATGGAATCTCAGAATGGCAGGCTCCGACCTTACAACTTACACCAACCGATTTTGTGATCTAGCACTCCTTTGTCCCGCTATGGTCACCCCGGAAGACAAAAAGTTGGAGCGTTACCTCTGGGGATTGTCCCCCGAAATTCAAGATAGCGTGCTCGCCTCAAGACCAACTACCTTCGACAGCGCCAAGGAGTTAGCACAACAACTCATTGACCACCATGCCCGCCATGACACTATGGCAACCACCCATACCCAAGCAAGAGGAGGGAACAACGAAAGAAAGTTTTGGGACAACAAGAAAGACCAATCAACCCAAGGCCTCGCTAAGAAGCAACAGATCCTTGCTGTTCATGCTGCCACAACCCTCACCACACCAACTCCCATGAAACCATACGCAGGAACACTTCCAAAATGCAACAAGTGTAACTTCCATCACACTGGGGCTTGTCGAAAGTTGCATTGCAAAAACTGCGACAGAGAGGGGCACACTGCTCGTTTCTGTAAGGCACCAGCACGACCCATCAACCAGGTACCCGGCTCTGGAGCAAGCCCAACCTGTTACGAGTGTGGAGAAACGGGACACTTTATAAGGGAATGCCCAAGGACAAGAGATGC
Organism: Lactuca saligna; assembly: GCF_052625555.1. Classification (NCBI taxonomy): domain Eukaryota; kingdom Viridiplantae; phylum Streptophyta; class Magnoliopsida; order Asterales; family Asteraceae; genus Lactuca; species Lactuca saligna. The sequence continues at coordinate 52,281,049 of NC_136421.1, forward strand.
TGGTGGTGGCGGGAGGGTGTTTGCAATCACCGAAGGAGAAACCACTCCGGAACTGCCCGCAAATATCAGTACGTGTTCCTAACATCGACATTTAGATCCCGAATTTCTCTATATGCTAAATCTAGCATCGATTAAAGCATGCATAGTAGTAATCATGTGACATCGGGCGAGTTATTCCTTACCATAATCAAATTCTCGTACTACGAAAAGTCATCCCCATCTTTCCTCTAAATTCCTGGATCCCCATTCGAAGTGCAAATTTCGGGACGAAATTCCCTTTAACGGGGGGATGATGTGACAACCGTCAAATTCTGGTCAATTCAAAGTCAAATAAAGTCAACAAGTCAAACCTCTCAGCTCAACTAACCCTTGTGTACTTGGACTTACGTTCAGTATTTACTAAACAACCCACTACTCTAATAAGAAAACATGAATCGAAAAGTACGTACAACTAGATCTCTTTAACCTAAAAACTGTAGTACGTGGCGAGCCAAACTGATAAATCAATGATGCATACTCATCGGGAATGTATGATATGCGTTTTTTTTCTGGTGAGTATTCATATAAAATATTTATTTCCTTAATTAAAACAACAAAAGATATATTCTCATTTATATTTCCAAAAATGCGAAACTCTTCTGCAATTTCATCATTTTATGACCCCATTTGCGAAGTTGAGTATTTATTTCCAAAAAATGCGAAACTCTTCTGCAATTTCATCATTTTATGACCCCATTTGCGAAGTTGAGTATTTATTTCCAAAAAAATGCGAAACTCTTCTGCAATTTCATCATTTTATGACCCCAATTGCGAAGTTGAGTATTTATTTCCAAAAATGCGAAACTCTTCTGCAATTTCATCATTTTATGACCCCATTTGCGAAGTTGAGTATTTATTTCAAAAAAAAAAAAAAAAATGCGAAACTCCAGGGACAATATTTGAAATCTTCTGTTTTCTTCCCCAATTCGCATTCTACTGTGAAATACTTCGCATCCCTTCGCATTAATCACTTTCGCATCTTCATTCTTACACCCTTCGCATCCCTTCGCATTAATCACTTTCGCATCTTCATTCTTACACCCTTCGCATCCCTTCGCATTAATCACTTTCGCATCTTCATTCTTACACCCTTCGCATCCCTTCGCATTTTAACCTAATCAATCAAATGCGATTCACAAAATTTTCATTCCAGATGCGAATACAGTTTAGTTCTTGAACTCTAAACTTGCGAAATCAAAAATTCATATGCTGAACCCATATGCGAATATTAACCCAATTGACTTCAAGTTGATTCATAGATGCGAACACTCGATTGTTTTACTTTCGCAAAATGAGCATCAACAACTCCACAATCGAGTTTTTTTAAATTCTTGCAAAACAACAATTTCATAGTCCTTGACTTCGCGTTTTTCTTCACGAATCATCCCTCAATCATCAATCCAATTGCGAATCAAAACTCATATGTTCTAGCTTTATCAATTCATCGACTACACTCATACAAATGCGAACAATACTCTCAAAATCGATTGAAACTTATAGCAAAGCTAAATCCAACTTCGCATTCAAAGTAGTGTTATTGATCCGCAGTCACAAGCAACCGCCCCACACCCACTCTCTGACCAACCATGCCTCCCCACCTTACCTAGGTCACATCAACGTCTTTTCCCACTCAATTAACCCTCTTCCCGAGTTTTTGAGGACTGATTATTCATCCTCTCTCCTCATTTCCCTCATTTTGCTCTCATTTCACAAGAAGATCAAACTCTTTCCTCTCTCACTTTCTCTCTCTAGAAATTCGAGATTCAAGGGCTGATCTTGAGTTTTTCCTCCACATTTGGTAAGCATAATCCATTCTCTTTATGATTATCTCATTTATTTCCACTCAAATCATGGATATCTTAGACAAACTCTCTCATAATTGTGTTAGAGCTTCGAATCTTCAAGTGATTCTTCAAGTGTTCTTGGGTTGAACACTTTCCATCTTCAACACGTATCTACTGAAATCACTCAAGGTGAGTTCATACCCCTACATTTTCATGTTTTCTCAAGTTTTCAGGGGGGGAATACAAGTTAAGACACTAAGAACATAACTAGATTTTTCTAACAGCCTTCATCAGAAAAGTTCAACTCCATTCACGGACTGTTTTGGGCATCTTAACTATTTTTGTTTTCAAAACTGTACAAGGTGCAAATAGATCAAGTTTTTAGCTTTAAAATGGCTACTTGCACATCTCCATACGATTTTTCTACAATTTATGGTGATTTTTACAAAACTGCCTATCATTTCAAACAACAATCCGGACCAGTCTGTGATTATGGACTTTTTCACCCAAGTTAGAGGTCATTATAAATTGTGATAAAAATTATGAGCAAACTAGACACATTTTGTGAACTCTCAGAATTTACGGATCTAGTTTTCGACTTCGTATGATTTTTCTATGATTTTTCCAAAACAGGGCAGAATTGCTAAATTTTGCCAACAGCATGTAAATATCATAACACTTTGTATTATGTTGAGCAAAGTGTATAATCATAAATTCTAATATTTGAATGAGTTTTCTTGCTAGTTTATCATTATAGACTGAAACTAAAACATTCATATTAAATATTATTCATTCATTTTGGAACACGCACTATTAAACTATGAAAAGAGTTCGATAAATTCACTACACTAATACTTTTCCATAAAAGAGTTCATACATAGTACATACATTTTAGATAAACTATAATAGGTATAGTTTATGATACATCACTCTACGCACTCGTACAAGAAGGGTACATTCATACAAGAAATATTTATTTTCACACACATTTCACGTAAACTTGTTATCCTATATTGTGAGTTTCTCTATCTCTCTCCCCGTACGTCCGAGTGCGGGATATAATTCCTGGTAGTTATAATCAGAATCTCCTGGAGGGAGAACGTGATACTTGTATATAGATCTATATTGGGATTGACACCCCACACCTCGCTGCTAGCTACAGTGGGATCTGCAGGTCTACGGGTGACAAATGTCATTTCATTTTTCGCGACACTGAGAACGTCGTGGCAGGTTCACATAGTCATAGTATGATTATAACGGCTCACATAGGGAACAATCCATAAGTTTACGGGATTTTATTTTTAAAAACCTAAATGAGTTTTATGTTGATTTAAAATCACCTTTTATCTCTATGGGTACAAATACAAAGTACCGGGTCTCTATACAAAAAGGAGTACAGATACAAAGTACCGGGTCTCTATACAAAGTTATTATGATATTAAACTATATTTCCTCTAGAATTGTTAGACTTCAACTATGGTCGCTGAGCGTATATGTTTGAGTCATATAAGAGTTTAGTCTTGATTGGCCTAGAATTGGTGGTGCCCGCCTCATCTCCTGTTCCTCGTTGGGTTGTGGACCTGGGGCAGACCCACTATATTCAACGTTTTATCTAAGTTAAACCTTATATAACTTATATATGTTGGACGATTATAGAGGAACTCTACGGATTACTCTAGGGTTCATTAATGCATCATGCAGGATTATTTCTATTCATACTTAACTAAGAAAATATTGGATTTTCTGGAAATCAAACTAAATCGATTTTACAAGGAAAAACGGTTTCTACTTCAAACAAAACTCTTATGAACTCACCAACCTTTGTGTTGACACTCTTTAAAACTACTTGTATTCTCAGGAAGTCAGTGAAACAGGCAAACTTCATCGCTTTGAGGATGGGACGCTAAACCGTCAACAAATTTATTTTGTCATCATAATGTAATTGCTTTTGAAACATGTAAACATATACTTTGGTGTAACTTTTGCAATTATATTTATGGTGGTTGTTTTTACTTTGAGCACTATTATACACGTTGTTGTGATACTGTACATGAAGTCCTCCACCCCCAGACGTTTCCGCCATCCTTGGTTTGGGGGTGTGACAGTAGTGTAGTCGTCAACGCTCATTCTTCCCTTCCTTAAGTTTTGAAACTCATTGTTCAGGTCGATCAGATCTATCTCTGAACAATATTGAATCTTCAACTGTTCCAAGAACTCATCCCATGACATTTTCAGAGCTTCTCCTCGCGGCATTGTGTTCGCCAATAGTTTCCACTAGCTCAAGACTCCCGTTTTCAGTTGTCTTACAGTGAAGATGGTTTTCTGCTTCTCGCTACAGTCGCAACTTTCAAACACTATCTCCATCTTGGAGATCCAATCCATTATCTCCACAGGCATTGGGCTTCCAAAGAGACTTGGTGGTTTTGCACGCAAGAAACTCTTGTACATCCACCCATCCTTGTTGTCTCTCCTCTTTGGGCCATCCCTTTGCTCACCTTGAGTCCCTACTTAACTCTCTTGGCGGCTGTAGTTGCCTTCCTCATATTGCTCGGGAATTGGCTCGGCCGGCTCAACGTGTATGGTAAGTATGTCCCTATTTTTGTGGAACATCTGTCTCATTTCTTCCCTTTGTTCAGTTAGCATACCCCAAATCATTGCTTGAACTCCAGCCATGGTGACTGGGTCAGGTGCAGCTCCTACTACAACAAGTATTTGCTGCATCAATGGGGGGTTGATTCCTATTCCCACTTGCATTCCCAACTCCACTGTGGGTTCTTGTCATTTTGATCTATACATTGAATAAAGTGAATTTCGATCTTTATTTAGGATAGACGTGTAAATCATCCTTATCACTCCGAAACGTTTATATGCTAGTTCTAATGACGTACTCGTACGTTTAAAATCCTAAACACATAAGGTTTCCAGATCCAGTCGGCAACAGACCATACATCCGAATAAATAACAGCATATCAGGCACAAAGCATTTAGCACATAAAAGAATTTTAGGCATAAATCCCGAAATAAGCTAGTCATCACATCTCATAATCATCGCTTAGCATTCTAAGTTTATGTCTAGAAAACCTACAAATTCCTAGTTCGCGTAAACTAATGCTCTGATATGAACTATGACATCCCCAAAATCATGGCCAGAAAAGACTGTTTTTTTTTATACTTTATTTCAAAATCAGAGTAACCTTTTAATAAAAGAGTTGGGGAATTTGTCCCAAAACAACAACATGATAAAGAGTTATCAAAAGCATTTCCTGAGAAATGTATTTCATTAAAAGACTCAGGATGTCATGTTCGATACAGTACATACGTATAAACAATACAATATAATCCTTACTACATTATTTCATATTTGCATGCCTATATCCGTAATCCCTCATCCCAACACATCACAACTATGCTCGAGCACCACTACCTGTAATATATAAAACTAAGTGGGTCATGCTTGGGAGCCTGGTGAGCACATAGGGTTTTTAACCCATAATAAATAAGTTTATTAATTTCATCGACCAACAATAACCCGATTACCTGTTCCCGTTATCCTCACATTGAGTCCCTAAACACCTATAATAAGGGACCTATCCTAAGGATCATCATCGGGATGGACACTACTGCTAAGGGAGTTTCTCAGCAATAAATGTCCTAACGGCAACCAAGAGGGGGATGGAGTACACCGGTTAACACATTGTTCACAACACCTACAGGTTGTGAGCCTGTCAACGTTCCACTGGATTGTCTAGAAGAGTCCATGGTCGTCATCTGTACTTCGCTAGATGACTAGATCAGCAAAAACATCAAGGCCTCTCATCATTTTATCGCACATCACCTATTACATCTACCCATGTTTTACCCAACCATTTTTGTAGATATACAATATATATATATATATATATATATATATATATATATATATATATATATATATATATACAATTGAAATCATATAAAACTTGTATAAAATCATTCATCAAGCATAGATAGCAAGTACAAAAATAATATACACACATAGCACGTAGTTTATATAAAATACTTCATATCTATGTGTAAGATGAAAGGGACCATGCACACACTTGAAAAGGTGGTGATTCCAAACTCAGACAGCGCTTCGCTTCTTAAAAATAATTTCCTTCGACGAAAACTAGTATTATTACCACTAGAGTTTAGTCTATTATTCGTCGAGATTAATTAATAGTCTAGCTATTATTACTATTATATAAGCGTTAAAAAAATACTTATATAACCTATAATAATAGCCTAAGTATTTATTATAAGTTCTTAATAACGTTACTATAATTAAATAAAAGTTATATTAAAAATAGCGTAGGCATAGCTCACTTACAACGAGTTTTATAGAAAACCAGACTTTGCTTGGAGTAGTGTTCCTGAGCCAAAAAGCTCTTCTTCTCGGAGCCATCGAGCACTCCGGGGCTTCCGCCTTGTTCTAGGGAGGTCCCCTAGGCTTTTCGGGGGATTTCGGGGCTAGAGAGAGGTTCTAGAGAGAGAGTAAAAAGAAGAAAGAATGGGAAAGGTGTGAAGAAAATGAGGGTGGGAGAGGTGGTATTTATAGGGTGAAATGTGGCTGAACTTGGTGCCACATGTCACCATCTGGTGGCAAGCCTTGGGGAGAAAGAAATGGCCAAGATTGTGCCATTTCACCCATTTTTGCACAGTACATTTCTGACTTCTAAAACCCGTAACATTCACATACAACCTCTGTTTCTGACGTTCTTTATATCCACACGTAGGTAAAAATAATATCTACAACTTTGATTTTGACTCCGTCGGTTAATTCTTGATCGATCTTAAATTTAACAGTACGAGGAGATTATACTGTTAAATGTCCGTATAAAATTCATAACTTCTACATACAGATTCTGTTTTCATCTGTCTTTTTACCGTTGAGTTACTATTAATGAGATCTTCAATTGTCATTTAGGTCGCATAGGCAAAAAACCACTCGATCTAGAATTCGAGTTTCGGACTGTACACTACTAAGCCGAAATTTCGAAAAATCATAACTTCCTCATACAAAGTCAGATTTGGGCGTTTTTTTATGGATGCTCTCAGTTTAACGTATTCTACAACTTTTGTTTAGATCGTTAAGGCTAAAATTCGCTCTATCGTAAATTCACTATTTACGTTTCCTGGTATCGTTCCGGTTCCATTGCGAAACTTCGACGGGTCATAACTTCTTCGTTACAACTCGGATTTTGACATTCTTTATATCTCCACAATCCTTGTTTCAACCACTACAAATTTTTGTAAAGATATCGGGTTTATTTCACATTTTAATTTTGATGCATATTTTTATCCTTTATTTATTATACATTTATAAATGAGTAGTAAGCACATAAATACACATAATTCACATAATACTCAAATATTTCATTTTTATTATTTCAGAAAGAGTTACAATAGTTGACATAGATTATTACATTGTCTAAAAATGCTTAGTCCCGAAACCCGGGTATTACAATTCTCTCCCCCTTAGGACGATTCTGTCCTGGAATCATGCATCAACAAACAGATGTGGATAGCAACTCAGCATGTCATCCTCTGTTTCCCAAGTGAGATTTGGCCCATTCGAATGTTTCCATCAGACTAGCACTAAGTCGACCATCTTGCGTCGTAACTTCTTAGTCTTACGGTGAACAATTGCCTCAGGCTCTTTGATCAGCCTCTTATTCTCATACATTTTTAATTCTGAGATTGGAATTATGTTGGGAACTTCTCCCGTGAATTTACTCAGATAACACATGTGGAAGGTGTTATGAATACCATCGAGTTCTTTGGGCAATTCGAGCTTGTAAGCTTGGTTCCCAATCTTCTGAAGAACTTTGAGTGGTCCAATAAACCTGGGACTCACCTTCCCTCGTTTCCCGAACCTTATAAGTCCCTTCCACGGTGAGACTTTAAGCAAAACCGAATCCCCAACTTTGAAGGTCATCGGTCACCTTTTCTTGTCAGCGTAGCTCTTTTGATGATCCTGAGCTACTAACATTCTTTCTCTGATCACCGTTAACTTTTCAGCAGTCTCATGATCTATCTCAGGGCCCATAAACTACTTTTCTCCAGCTGCAAGCCAACAAGATGGTGTACGACACTTCTATCCGTACAACGCTTGATAGGGGGGCATCTTGATGCTCGAGTGGAAACTGTTGTTTTAGGAAAATTTTACCAAAGGTAAGTGCTCATCCCAGCTACCTTGGAAATCAAGGGTACACGCTCTCAGCATATCCTCAAGTGTTTGAATCGTTCTCTCGCTCTGACCATCAGTCTGCGGATGGTAAGCTGTACTCAAACACAAGTTTGTACCTAATTCCTCCTGTAGACTTCTCCAGAACCTTGACATGAAACGACTGTCACGATCTGACACAATTGTTAGAAGAACACCGTGAAGTCTTACAATTTCTTTCACGTAAGCATTTTCGAGCTTATCCGTAGACCACTTGTCATTGGCTGCTATGAAGTGTGCACTCTTTATGAAACGATCCACAACCACCCAAATCATGTCGAGACCATTCTTCGTCCTGGGTAGTTTAGGTAAAGGAGTATGTATGAATAATCGAGCAAAGAGGTGGAGATACTTACTATTCGATTCATTCTTGTGCTCCTAAGCGAATTCTGGTCCTCGGTTGGCATTCCAGTGAACCTTCACTAATGGGAAGCGGCTTTATTTTGTTCGTCTGACCTCTTGGTCCATGGTCACTACGGTTCTTTCATGAATGTCAGGTTCTTGTTGATCTGGATTCTCATCGAATGGGATTACAAGAGTCCTGACGGAAAGGTACTTTTTCAAGTTCAAGACGTGAGGGTAAAATGTACGTTACTGAGTTCACGGGATAAGTTGAGTCATGGATGTTTCTTTGCTCTTTGTTACTACGTGAGTAAATAAGTAGGTCATCTACAAGGACAATTGGTCATATCCGAGGGGTATCACTACGGACTCGTAGCGTCCACATCAAGTTTGGAAGATTGTCCTCGGGACATCCTTCCCTATCACTCATAACTAGATGATATTCAGATCTCATAACCAATTGTGAAAGGTAAATCGTTCCTTGCGGTCAGTCAACCAATTCATCTATGGGAGGCAGAGGGTAATGATTTCTAATGGGAATCTCGTCGAGGTCTCCGTTAGTCAATGCACTTACGAAACAATCTGTCTATCTTCTTGAAGAATAAGACCGGAGCTCTCCAGGGTGAGGAGCTCGGTATTCCATTTCCATTGTTGATTAGTCGTTAAGTTGTCCGGACGGTTCTTGTATCTCCATAGGTGCTAGATTTTAGGGTGATATGGTTACAGAAGTAGTATTGGGTTCTAAGTTTGTTCGCATGCCGATGCGATTACTCGTAGTCTGGGGCAGTCTCCGTCCAGAAGTTCATATTAGAAGTCATACATGGCTCATCAATCACAGTCTCGTGTATACGAGTCGTATATAATTAAGATTGAAAAGGCAGTCGAATAAATGATTCTTCTTTAAGCTCACATCCTAACGAGGAAAAGAAGTTAAAGTGGAATCATCAATTCTAAACCTGTAGAACCTTGATTATATACCACCCTTGTGTATACACTCTTCAGTGATAGATCAACCGTACGGGTCTTTGGATTGAACTTGACGTACTATACGAGTGGTATTTTGTGGAGGTTTGCTGGGTTTTCTTCGTAAAGGATAAGAAACATGAGGTACTCTACGCATGAGTAGTTTGGAGTTTTGGAATGATGGCCTCGCTAGAAAGGCGATTTCAGAGAAAGAGATTTACGCACGAAACTAGTATTGTGAGGATCGAATGGAATCAATTTGTATGATAATATCAGACTCTCCTAGAAATAAGGGCATTAGATTTGATCATAAAGGCATTACAGAAAAAACACAACAGTGAAACTTTTAACAAAGTTACAATACTTTAGGTTAACTACAAGACTACTGCTACGAAAAAGGTATACTACAAAAGGCAAGTATACGCAGCACGAGGGTCCCTTTACTAATGGGATCTCGCAAAAGATAAGACTTGAGTTTCACTAGTTTTAAACATGTTTAAAAGCATACTTAATACTGACGATTGGAAGTGAACCCATACTATAGTAGGGTCCTTCGTTGCTTTTTCCCAATCTGAGGTCAAACTCCTGTTCCACCGTCATTTTTCTTTGTTGGGCAGTCCCTCTTGAAGTGTCCCATTACGCCACATAGATGGCATATCCGAGAAATTTCGACATTGGTGGTTAAAGTAATTTGTTGGATCCGAGTCCTGCACCAGTGGGTGTTATGTTCGTTCTTGTTGCAGTTATAGCAGTGTAATAGATGACAGCTGTAACAGCCCGGAATTTCCAGGTATTTATTATTGGCTTATTTTTTTTTTTTGGAAATTGTGAGTGGACTCGGCGAGTTGGAGCTCAAACTCGCCGAGTAGGATCGCGGTATTGGGCACAGGTCGCGTCCGGACTCGGCGAGTCCAAGAGTGGACTCGGCGAGTCCACATTGTGTGTTGAAACCCTAATTTCCTGGGTTTGAGACCTATTTAAAGGGCCTTATGGTCGTCATTTGTGCTCACCAGTCCATAGAAATAAACCGTAGAGTGCTTGAGCTTTTTGAGAGAGAAAAGAAGCCATTCTTGACCTTTCTGGTGTTATTTAGCAAGGAGAAGGAGGTTATAACCAAGAGGCAGCATAGGAGATTGCTATATTGTGGATTTGAAGCTCAGATCTTCGAACTTGAGGTATTATTTCAGCTCATCCTCTGTGTTATGAAGTATATTTGGATTTAGGGTGTCTTGTGGCCTTTATTGGGTTGATTTGCTGCCAAATAGTCCATTTCTAATGTTGAGGCTTTGGATCTGGATCCATTGAGGTCCAGAGAGCCTCACTCATCAAGATTTATGAAGAGCAATGGAGATTATGACCTTGAGTTGTGGTATTTGTGACTAAATAATCATATATGGTCATATAGATGTTGTATGTACAACAAGATAGTGACTGGACATGCTAAATAAGCTTGGAAGAACTGGATCTATGAGTTAATGGACCGGATCTGACCTTAGGAGCGAGTTTGAGTCATTGCATGGCATGGACTCGCCGAGTACGAGGAACAGACTCGGCGAGTAGCATGAATATTGCCTAGCACCACACAGCGAGTGGTCTTGCCGAGTTGAGGGTTTGACTCAGTGAGTTAGGGAGAGTCAGAGTGGGTTGACAGGTGGACTGAGTCAAGCAGGACTCGCCGAGTTGTTCTTAAGACTCGGCGAGTTGAGTCGTGGTGGCCCCACAACTCATGCCAGTTGGAACTTGTCGAGTTAGGAGAATACTCGACGTGTCAAGAGAGGATCCCAGGGAAATCAGTGTATGCGCTTGGACTCGCCGAGTCGTTATAGTCCACTCGCCGAATCCGGTCAAAGTTGACCATGACCATTGACCAGTGTTGACCTATGTTGACTTGTTAAGGGATAGTCAACCTTAGTTGGGAAAGTGTTAATTAGAGACGTATTGTGTTATAGGAGGACTATAGCTCGGGAGATCGAGCACTAGTGATTTCAGGGATTTACGACTTACCGAGACACGCGAGGTGAGTCTTCTCACTATACTTTACCTTGAGTAGGTAACCAGAGTTATGTGACAGAGTATTTGTATGCTATGTATGTTATGTGTTGTACTGCATTATTTCTATGTGATTTATGTTGTGCATGTTTACAGAGTTACAACCGTAAGGTTCATAGAGTTAGAACCTGAGGGTTCACAGAGTTGGGTGCACGGACCCACAGAGTTATAGCCTCGAGTGGCTAATATGTGTTATATGTGGTATTTTGGGGAACTCGCTAACTTTGTGCTTACAGTGTTTGTTGTTATTTGTTTCAGGTACTAGTGACGATCGCGGGACGACGCCGGCTTGATCAGTACACACGCATGGGATTTATGATTTTGAGATCTTGGGATTTTGTATTACTTGGATTGAATGATTAAATATGGTTGTTTTCTGAATATTAAATGAATTATGTTTTATAAAAATTTGAAAATTTTGTTTTGAAATTTACGGTGTTACAATTTGGTATCAGAGCCTTGGTTTGAGGGATTCGGGTACACCTTCGGGAGTATTTGAACTCAAACTGAGGATTTGGAAAATATTTTCAAAAGATAACCAAACTTTTCTAACGGCAGAAGATTTTTTTAGAGAAATTCAAAGAAGAAACGTGTGTACGATCAGTCACCGCCCGAACGGTGACTTGCCAAAACACCCTTATATTATATGTTTATGAAAATTGATATGATGTAATCTCTTGCTAGAGTAGGCTAGGTATTCCAATTAGGACTAGAGTGCCTTGATTTGTAATGCCTTAGCCTAGGGAGATGTGAGCTGCTATGAGATGCTTGAGAGTGAATAGGTAGCAGTGAGGATCTTATGAGAGATCTGTGAGAGAGTGATAGAGTACTTGGAAATTGGGATCCGAAGAGGAGGATTTGGGGTGTGTACTGAAATGGTGTGGACAGTAGTATTGGGCCCGTACTACTGAAAGCACCGGGGCGGTGTACGGTCCAAGTAAGAATCTTCGGATGCCAAGGATCAAGGAGGGATGAGTTCTCGAGTGTGAGTATGCTCGAGCGGATTCTAATTTATCATATGTTGTATTTCAGAGGTTGATCATGGTGAGGACACGTCATATGCCGGAGGGTGTCGGGGCTAGTGATGAGGAGATCCGACAGATCATTCATAAGGAGGTGGCTGCGGTCATCAGGGCAGAGATACCAGAGATGTTCGGGTCTATTAAGACCGTGCTGATTGAGACTTTCGATGAGCGTTATGCTGCTCTTTCTGAGGCTACTGTTGCGGCAGCCACCGCAGCTGTTGCTGCTGCTAGGCCGCAAGGTGGTGACGCGTTGTTGTTCCGGGAGTTCAGCAACACAAAACCACCGGAGTTTGATGGGACCCAGGACCCGGTGGCGGCTATGAGATGGATTTCTGACATAGAGGGGTGTTTCTTCACTTGCTCATCTCCTGAGCATTTGAGAGTACGGTTTGCGCTAAACCAGCTTCGCTTGGGAGCGAAGAACTGGTGGAAGTTTATCACAGCACACTTTTCGCCTGCTGAGCTTGCGGCAGTGACCTAGGAGAGGTTCTCTGCCATGTTCCGAGATGAGTACGTTCCCCAGGTCGAGAGGGAGCGTTTGGCCCAGGTGTTTCTGACCCTAAAGCAGGGCACTGAGTCTGTTACGGTGATTACCAGGATGTTTCACGAGAGGGCGATGTTCTGCCCTGAGTACGTGTCCACTGAGCAAGCAAGAATGAGTCGGTATTTGAGTATCTTGAGGCGAGACATTCGGGAGTTCGTAGCGAACTCCTCATAGCAGACATTTGCTGAGCTTCAGGAAAATGCCCGAAAGAGGGAGATCGAGTTGGAGACTCAGGCTAGGGAGGAGGCGGAGTCTCAGGGGAGGGATCGGCGACCGGCATAATTCCAGCCGGCAGCCAAGCGGGCCAAGCCCGCTAATCCCAAATCAGGGAGCTAGAAGGGCTGCACTTGTGGAAAGTGCGGTAAGGGTCATGATGGAGCACGTAGAGCTGGATCTTGCTACAAATGTGGCAAGGAGGGGCACATGGCAAAGGACTGCCCTAAGGGGTTTGCATTGTGTTTTCACTGCAACCAGACCGGACACCGGAAGGCGGAGTGTCCGCAGATGAGGGGATCAGCTCAGGGAGCACCTCATGGATCTGCCCCTGCCGCCATCAGAGCTACCGGGAGTCGGCCAGTGAAGGCCGAGGCGCCGAGGGCACGTGGGAGAGCGTTTCAGTTGACCGTGGAGGAGGTCCGCACAGCGCCCGATGTCGTGGCTGGTATGTAATATTTCGTGTAATTATGGCAATGTTGAAATATTATGCTTATATTATGTTATGCGTAGGTACTTTTCTTGTGAATTATGTACCTACCTTGGTATTATTTGACTCGGGTGCGAGTCGGTCTTTTGTATCCTTGGCTTTTAGTCAACACATCAGTGTTAGTCGCGAGGCGCTGATTCGGCCTCTGAGAGTTTCCATAACTGACGAGAAGGCGATATATGCCACGGAGGTGATCTGTGGGTGCGTACTCGAGATTTTCGGCGTTGAGTTCCCGATTGATTTGGTTCCTATTGCCATGGGGGATGTTTGCATCATTGTGGGCATGGACTGGTTGAGCAGGTTTGATGCGGTTATCGACTGCGAGCGACAGCTAGTGACCATACGATACCCTAGTGGGAGAGTTCTTACAGTTTACGGAGAGGGTACCCGTTCTGGATCAGCGTTTTGTTCGGCCGCTAGAGTGAGACAGTGTCTACAGCAGGGCTGTAAGGGTTTTGTGGCGTACGTGTCGGATACGCGGGTTGATTCCATGAGGCCTAGGTCAGTAGAGGAGGTTCCTATAGTGCGAGAGTTCCTGGATGTCTTTCCATAGGGGTTGTCGGGTGTGCCTCCCGTGAGGCAAGTAGAGTTCGGTATTGATTTGGTCCCGGGGGCCGCGCCTATTGCTAAGGTGCCTTATCGTCTTGCACCTCCAGAGATGCAAGAGTTATCCTTGCAGCTTCAGGAGCTGCTGGGGAAGGGGCTTATTCGGTCGAGCAGCTCACCGTGGGGAGCGCCTATTCTATTTGTAAAGAAGAAGGATGGTTCACACCGGATGTGCATTGATTACCGGGAGTTGAACAAGCTGACGATCAAGAACTGTTACCCGTTGCCGAGGATCGATGATTTGTTCGACCAGTTGCATGGAGCATCTTGGTTCTCCAAGATCGATTTGAGGTCCGGATACCATCAGGTGAGGGTGCGAGATGAGGACGTCCAGAAGACTGCATTTAGGATGCGTTATGGGCATTATGAGTTTGTGGTGATGCCTTTCGGACTCACCAATGCTCCGGCAGTGTTCATGGATCTCATGAACCGGGTGTGCAGGCCGATGTTGGATCGGTCGGTGATCGTATCTATTGATGACATTTTGGTATATTCGAGATCTAGGGAGCAGCATAGGGAGTATTTGAGGGAGATCCTCGAAGTTCTGAGATCAGAGAGGCTTTATGTCAAATTCTCCAAGTGTGATTTCTGGTTGCGAGAGGTCCAGTTCCTAGGACATCTTGTTAACCAGGATGGGATATTGGTTGATCCGGCCAAAGTGGAGGCAGTGATGAGTTGGGAGGTACGGAGGTCACCCTCCGAGATCAGGAGTTGTCTAGGGTTGGCCGGTTATTATCGGAGATTTATCAGGGATTTCTCTAAGATCTCATTGCCACTCACTAGGTTGACCCGGAAGGGTGTTGCTTTTTCATAGGGCCCCAAGCAGCAGGCCTCCTTTGAGACGCTTCGCCAAAGGTTATGCGAGGCCCCGGTTTTATCCCTCCCGGAGGGAATGGAGGACTTTTTTGTATACTCTGATGCATCGATTTTGGGGTTGGGAGCGGTGCTGATGCAGAGAGGGCATGTGATAGCATATGCATCGAGGCAGTTGAAGCCTCATGAGACAAGGTATCCCACCCAGGACCTAGAGTTGGGGGCAATGGTGTTCGCCCTCAAGATTTGGCGCCATTATTTGTATGGGGTTCGGGGTACGATATACACGGACCATAAGAGTCTGAAGTATTTGATGGATCAGCCCAACCTAAATATGCGGCAGAGGAGGTGGTTGGATGTGGATAAGGATTACGATTGTGAGATTTTGTACCATCCGGGCAAGGCTAATGTGGTAGCCGACGCCTTGAGTCGTCGGGCGGAGAGCGCCGCGTTGCGAGATATATGTTTGCGATTGACCGTGATGACTCCGGTGTTGGACACCATTCGAGGAGCACAGGCTGAGGCAGTGAGGTCGGAAAACCAGAAGAGAGAGCGAGTTGTTGGGTTGGTATCGGAGTTCGTTACCGATGGTCGGGGGCTTACAACTTTTCAGGGGCGTATTTGGGTACCGTTCGTGGGAGGTATGCATGCCATTTTGATGGAAGAGGCTCATCGGTTGAAATTCTCGATCCATCCTGGGGCTACTAAGATGTATTTGGATTTGAGGAGGGAGTATTGGTGGCCCTGTATGAATAGAGATGTTGCGTAGTTCGTTGAGAGGTGCTTAACCTGCCGTAAGGTTAAGGCCGAACATCAGAGACCGCATGGTAAGTTGCAGCCATTGGAGGTTCCCGAACGGAAGTGGGAACAGATCACCATGGATTTCATCACCAAATTGCCATGGACTGCTCGAGGAGTTGATGAAATTTGGGTGATTGTGGACAGGTTGATGAAGAGCGCTCACTTCCTTGCCATCAGCGAAAGTTCTTCCGCAGAGAAGTTAGCAGAGATATATGTGAGGGAAGTGGTATCTCAGCATGGGGTGCCGATCTCGATTGTCTCCGACCGGGATGTGCGTTTCACTTCCAGATTCTGGAAGAAGTTTCATGAGGAGTTAGGTACTAGGATGCATTTTAGTACTGCATATCACCCCCAGACAGACGGACAGAGTGAGCAGACGATTCAGACACTCGAGGACATGCTCCGAGCATGTTTATTGGATTTCGGGGGAAGTTGGGATACGTATTTGCCTTTGGCCGAGTTTTCTTACAATAACAGCCATCATTCGAGCATCGGTATGCCACCTTTTGAGCTGTTGTACGGGAGGAGGTGTCGGACCCCCATTTGCTGGGGGGAAGTCGGGTAGCGCGTTATGGGCAACACTGAGATAGTGCTTCAGACGACAGAGCAGATGCAGCAAGTCAGATAGAGGTTACTGACTGCTCAGAGTCGACAGAAGAGTTATGCGGACAGACGCCGGTCCGAACTTGAGTTCCAGGTCGGTGATTTTGTGCTCCTGAAGGTCTCTCCTTGGAAGGGAGTGATCCGATTCACGAAGAGGGGCAAGTTGGGGCCCCGATATATCGGACCATTTCGGGTAGTCGCGAGGGTAGGTAGGTTAGCCTATCCTTTGGATTTGCTAGCAGAGTTGGGGTAGATTCACGACACTTTCCATGTGTCGCAATTGCGGAAGTGTATAGCTGATGAGTCGGCAGTGGTTCCATTAGAGGATATTCAGGTGGATGCGAGCTTGAATTATACTGAGAGACCAGTGGCCATCAGAGATCGGAAAATCAAAGTTCTGAGGAACAAGGAGGTACCTTTAGTTTTGGTTCACTGGCAGCATCGGAAGGGGTCCGAGATGACGTGGGAGCCGGAGCATGAGATGCGAGAGCAGCATCCAGAGTTATTTACAGAGTGAGACTTTGAAGGCGAAGTCTAGTTCTGGTGGGGGAGAATTGTAACAGCCCGGAATTTCCAGGTATTTATTATTGGCTTATTTGTTTTGGAAATTATGAGTGGACTCGGCGAGTTGGAGCTCAAAATCGCCGAGTAGGATCGCGGTATTGGGCACGGGTTCGCGTCCGGACTCGGCGAGTCCAAGAGTGGACTCGGTGAGTCCACGCTGTGTGTTGAAACCCTAATTTCCGGGGTTTGAGACCAATTTAAAGGGCCTTATGGCCGTCATTTGTGCTCACCAATCAATAGAAAGAAACCCTAGAATGCTTGAGCGTTTTGAGACAGAAAGGAAGCCATTCTTGACCTTTGTTGTGTTATTTAGCAAGGAGAAGGAGGTCATAACCAAGAGGAAGCATAGGAGATCGCTATACTATGGATTTGAAGCTCAGATCTTCGAACTTGAGGTATTATTTCAGCTCATTCTCTGTTATGAAGTATATTTGGATTTAGGGTTTCTTGTGGCCTTTATTGGGTTGATTTGATGCCAAATAGTCCCTTTCTAATGTTGAGGCTTTGGATCTGGATCCATAGAGGTCCAGAGAGCCTCACTCATCAAGCTTTATGAAGAGCAATGGAGATTATGACCTTGAGTTGTGGTATTTGGGACTAAATCATCATATATGGTCATATAGATGTTGTATGTACAACAAGATAATGACTTTACATGATAAATAAGCTTGGAAGAATTGGATCTATGATTTAATGGACCTGATATGACCTTAGGAGCGAGTTTGAGTCATTGCATGGCATGGACTCGCCGAGTCCGAGGAACAGACTCGGCGAGTAGCATGAATATTGCCCAGCACTACACAGCGAGTGGTCTTGCCGAGTTGAGGGTTTGACTCAGTGAGTCAGGGAGAGTCAGAGTGGGTTGATAGGTGGACTGAGTCAAGCTGGACTCACCGAGTTGTTCTTGAGACTCGGCGAGTTGACTCGTGGTGGCCCAACAACTCATGCCAGGTGGAACTTGTCGAGTTAGGAGAATACTCGACGTGTCAATAGAGGATCCCAGAGAAATTAGTGTATGCGCTTAGACTCGCCGAGTCGTTATAGTGCACTCGCCGAGTCCGGTCAAAGTTGACCGTTGACCATTGACCACTGTTGACCGATGTTGACTTGTTAAGGCATAGTCAACCTTAGTTGGGAAAGTGTTAATTAGATATGTATTGTGTTATAGGAGGACTATAGCTCGGGAGATCGAGCACTAGTGATTTCAGGGATTTACGAATTACCGAGACACGCGAGGTGAGTCTTCTCACTATACTTTACCTTGAGTAGGTAACCAGAGTTATGTGACAGAGTATTTGTATGCTATGTATGTTATGTGTTGTACTACATTATTTCTATGTGATTTATGTTGTGCATGTTTACAGAGTTACAACCGTAAGGTTCACAGAGTTAGAACCTGAGGGTTCACAGAGTTGGGTGCACTGACCCACAGAGTTATAGCCTCGAGTGGCTAATATGTGTTATATGTGGTATTTTGGGGAACTCACTAAGCTTTGTGCTTACAGTGTTTGATGTTATTTGTTTCAGGTACTAGTGACGATCGCGGGAAGGCGCCGGCTTTATCAGTACACACGCATGGGATTTATGATTTTGAGATCTTGGGATTTTGTATTACTTAGATTGAATGATTAAATATGGTTGTTTTCTGAATATTAAATTAATTATGTTTTATAAAAATTTGAAAATTTTGTTTTGAAATTTACTGTGTTACAACAACTACCTAGATGATGGAAGCCGCACTTATTGCACCTCGGTAGGTTTCCGGCATACTGTCTGGCTTGGTTAGGGGCAATTCGGATATAAGAAGGGATGGTAGTAGGAGTTACAGATGTCGTGGCCGTGAAGGTAGCCACAAGTTGTTGTCTTTTGCTTGCCCCTTGGGGTGATTTGCCTTTAACTTTAGCCCATAACTTTCATTTGTTATTCTTGGGCTTGAGATTCGGGGTTTCGTGGTTGTTCATTACTTGTTGAGGTACTTGATTGTTACTTGGATTGGAATTATTGCTAACAACCCCGCTAACAATTGCGTTGTTAGCGTTAAGGTGAGTCAGAACAGTTGTCACGACAGCCGAGATTGCAGCTACAAAGGTAACTACATCAATCTGAAGAGTTGGTGTTTAGTTGATGGGTTGATTATTTTTCTTCGGTGACATGATTCTGTTAGACGAAAAGAAAAGGAGTTCGTGAGCAAGTATGGTTAAACCTAGATGTATTTCAATCATTCATGTAAAGAGTACAAGTATGTTCTCGAGCGTTCGACCTACATCCCTATGATGTAGTCCTAGTAAAGAGTAGAAGTAAGTTCATAGAATGGTCTCAAAATGTTGGTCGTTCAAACCGGGGTATTATTGGTTCGTGGATAACATGATCCAACCTTTGAAGGAGAATTGGGAATGATCCCAGAGTTAAATTACCATATTCCAATAACTTGACTAAATGGGGTTTCAGATAGACTCCAATGAAAGCATGATGAAAGTATTCGAACAAAGAGTGACACAGAAGTTAGCCGACTGTCAATATCATCGATGTTTAAGATGCAATAAGTTCAGGAGAATTGACCTCGTAGTAGGTCTTACACAATATATGGAGTAGAATTGTCATTGACAGCATAAAGACGTAACTAAAAGTACTTACACTACAAGGTAATCACATAGAAAAGTGCTACACAGAACATAGATAGGAACACAGTTCTTTCAAACGAAGAAGGAAAGTAAAGAATCTCCTACTGGCAACAGTCACCCTGATAGTGAACCCTTAGTTCAGCTAGTTGACGTTCCATATCAAGCAGGTATCTTTCGTACACCCTCTGGCGTACTCAGAGCTCTATGACTTCGGCTCGAGTTTCAGCTAGTGTTTGCAGCAGGGTCTAATGGTCTCTCTCAGATCTCTCATGAGTGTCTTCAAGACGATTGGTGCGGATGGTATGCATTCTTGCATTGGCATTAATCTCTTTGATACGATGGAGATCCGTCCTGCCCTGAATTTCGTTTCGGCCAACTCTTCGGATTAGGATTGGTAGGACTCTGTCTACTGAGCCCCCTTCGCTTAAGTTGTAGAAGCTTTGGTCTCCATTAAACGGCAGAGGTTGATCTTGCTCTTCGCTCCATTTTCCAAGCATTCTACCCAAGGAGGCGTCGGGCCACGAAAAGTCGGACGAGGGATGGGATTTGGAATGCAAGCTACCGGGGGTAGGTTCTCAACCTTGGGCTCGGAGTTATCATCATCCAAAAGGTCTTCAGCATGGTGATCATTCAAAGGGATTGGATAATCATTCTCAGGTTCTTCTGTGACAACCCGATATTTTCATTCGGTCAAACCCTAAAGTCAATCATTTCAATTTATAAGTCAAGTTCATTTTTAATTATTATTAGCAAATTTAAAGTTCATTTGATTACTTTAATAATTAATCTTTAAACGAACAGGTGAAAGGATGTGCCGTCTCGAGTCTTGAAATTGAGAACCGCAAGTACCGCGTAGTTAAGGAATTCTCGGCCAAACTTTTATGTTTAGGCCGAAATTTACTTCAAAAACCGCAAAATCATGCTTAAGCATGAGTTTACTCCCCAAAGTTATTCATTTCTCATTTTCACCCAAAAAGAGTAAACTCAAAACACTCTCAACTATCGTCCCGGTTTTCAACCGATTTCCCGAAGACGTAAGTGTTTCTCGACGTCATTAGTTGATATAACATAACATCTAGTGATTTTAAATCCTTTAATCCATCCATTTATGTGTTTTGACTAGTTTTCCAAAACACCAAGAACACACACTAGTGTTCTTGGACTTTTAGTTCATTACAAGCTTCCACAAAGTAAGTACTTCAATCCATGAGTCATTTAAAGCTTGGTATACATATTAATACCAAGGAAATGTCCCAAGAACACCAAGAACAAGGTGTTTGCAGTTTTTGGAGGCTCCTAAAACTGTAAACACCAAATAAAGTTCAAAGTGGTGCCTTAGGGTGCCTAGATGCTTCACAATGCCTTTGGGACTTGTCTAGATTCATCCTTGATGAGTTTATCACACAAAAAGCACCAAAACCTTACATTTTTATGTGTTTACGGTTTGGGGATCTCCCAAAACCGTAAACGCCTCAAAAGGTGTATAAAAGTCCCATATTTATTCCTTGTCTAAAATCTAACCTAGACTATTGCCATGATTGAGCTAAGGACTTGAAAACCCCCAAATACCATAAACTTATGAGTTTAAGGTAGTAAACTCATGAGTTTAAGGTAGTAAACTCATGAGTTTAACGTAGTAAACTCAAAGGAAAATGGTAAAGGGACCGTAAACTCCATTTAGGTGTGAAATGGTGCCCTAGATCCTTCCAAAGGCCTAACCACCAAGTAGAAATGCTTCAAAGGACTTGTAAAAACTCAAAACAACATATGGTCATAAAGTGTAGAGTTTATGACTGTAAACCCTTGAGTTAACTGCCGTAAACTCCTTGGGTAATCGTCATGAAAACTGTAAACTCCAAATGAATTTACCCTTAAACCCGAAACACTCTAACTTTGCCCTACAAACACGTGGATGCAACCCTTGTGATCTTTAACACTTGAAACAAAGTGTTTTCATGTTCTAGAGTGTCCCAACTTAATTTATTAGTTATAAATTGGCTAATTAGTTATATATATATATATATATATATATATATATATATTGGTTATATGATAACTAGGCTCATTGTGTGTGTACAAGTCTCCACTTGTCACCTAGCATCGTATCCGACACTTCAATCCAATCCACTCACCACAGGTGAGTTCATACCCCTAAATTAACCATTTAAATGTTTTCAAATATTTATAAATACTTTTATTTGGGGGGGGGGGGAATACAAGTGAAGTTACGATAGTTATTATCTCATTACAAGTATAGTTACGATAGTTATTATCTCAATCACATGTGATTAATAAATATCGACAAGTGAATCTCTTACTTTGAAACTGTTTTACTTCAAATTGTCTTAAAAACTCTTTTACATATTAAATGCTCTTATGTAACTTCTTTTATACTTTCATATTATCAATTGCATGTCTATGTATGTATAGTTACATAAGCAATGTGTAAAAGGATTAGGAAGGCCTATCCGCCCTATTTCCTTTTCGCGCTTGAGATGTGGTCTGGTGGGTTATCGGGTACCCGTCCAAAGGTTGTTTAAATATTAGTTATATATCGTGTGTACATATATAGTCATGAAGGTTCTTCCAGTTCAGTCAGTACCCTTGGGTAGCAAGGGTATACTCCCATGTTCATACGTACAAGTTATATTACTAGTAAACTACAATAGGCATACTTTAGGGTTTTACTAATACTAATACTAGAACAATGAATCATAAAATGAGTCAGTTCATACATGAGTCATAGAACATAGTAATGAGAAACAAACATAATACATAGTGGTGAGAAACAAACATAATACATAGTGATGAGAAACAAACATGATATATAGTGATGAGAAACAAACATACAGGCTAAACAGAGAATGAACACACAATACAACTAGCACATACATTATATTCAGTTATGTGAGCCATTAAACGGTTCATCGCACTACCTGCCATGACCATTTTTGTATCCAAAATCTTCTTAATTAGGGAGCGTATGAGTTTGCGTATAGATCTATACTGGATTGACTATCCTACACCTTGCTGCTCGCTACACTGGGACTTGCAAGTCTATGGGTGCCAAATGTCATTTCTTACGGCGTCTTACATCATCGTTTTACTATTGAGTTGGTAGCAGGGTACCTGCCGATCACATGATACTTTAAATAATAATTGGTTTAAGGCTTTTAGTACAACAGTAGTTACTTAATACAACACTACAATACTATAATATTTTTCCTATTACATTTACTTCGTGAACATTTTTCACAATGCACGGTAATGTAAAAACTATATTTTTGGTTAATGATAGTCGGATTTGGGAAAATACACACTCTTACAAGAAACACACACAGTTACTAGATGCCTTGGTAGAGGGCTACTTTTAGTAGGAAACATAAGGTTTTCTTGGATAGTTCAAACAAATACAAACTTTACAAACCTTATACATTACAACTTACAAACATCTTACAAATGCTTTCATACAAACACAGACACTAATATACTTATGATCTCATGAGCATTAAGTTGATACTCGCTTTCAAAATAACTTGTATTCTCAGGTCACCAGTAGATAGGTACAGGTGTCGGGCTTTTGAGAAGATGGAGTTCGTTCATGACTCATCTTTTATTTTGATATGTATATTTTTGGTGTCTATAACTTTGACAGAACACACATGTATGAAATTATATTATTAATGCAATGGATGATGTTGTTGCTTGTTTACTACTATTCATTGTTGTGATACTGTACATGACGTCCTCCACCCCCGAAAGATTCCGTCGTTCAGGTTTTGGGGTGTGACAGATTGGTATCAGAGCATTGTTTATAGTGAATTGAGTATATCAACCCATAAAAGATATACGAACTATAAACACAAGTGGGATTAAAAATACTCTGATAAAGATTTTATACTTTTAAATAATAAAATATTTAACTAAGTATACATACCTGCATTCATACTAAAATCAGTTTCACTAGGGTAGCACAAAAGTATTACGATTGTTAGACAACACGAGTAGACTTAGAGATATATGGTCAACCCTGGGAAGATGTAGCCTGATCAACTACATTATCCGAGGAGTGACTGGCATGTGCCTAAGGATGGTTGTGAGGTTGAAACAAGTCTAAAAACTTACCAACACTACCACAATAAGAAGAGTAGAACATAACATTTAACTTAAAATACTATAGGAGTATTTGGTGTTACTATAATTACTTATCTGAGAACTAAAAGTCTTTATTAGTATGCCAATGGTTGTCCAGTGGATACACTAAGGTTATATGTACCTAGGGTGTCATAGACTAAGAATCTGTGAATCTTTGCTTTGTTTCCTATCCTCGTTAGGTTGTGGTCTTAGAGTTAGGATCACTTATTCGAAGGTCTATCATGTTCCGGAACACGTATAACTAGGATGCCTAGACAAGTATTGGAGTAACTGATAAAGATCACCTTATAATTATCTAGTTAGTCCGTCTATTAATTATTTCCTTACCCCTTTTCTCACATAGATATCATGGCTGGATTCCATTATCATAACGACCCGTAGTTTCCACCCAACGACAATGCTGGATGGCTTGAAGCTAAGTCCGATGATGAGCATCAAATCCCTTTGGATGATCATCAAGAAGAAGGCTTCTCAGATGGATTTGACTCCGAGCCCGAACTCAGCAACCTACCTCAAGTAGGTCAAGCCCCGAATAATAACCCCCGACCCGCTTTTCAAGGACCCACACCTCTGTGGGCAACAAACTTGAATACATGGAGCCAAGAACAGCGTCAACCCATTCCCTACAATAGGGACAAAAGTTTCTACAATCTCACTGAGGGAGGTTCTACAGACAGGGTCCTACCTATCATGGTTCGTAGGATTTCTCGGAACACAATACTGGGTCATTCAACTGTCAATCGAGTCTTGGAGATTGACGCCAACTCTGGCGTTAACATTGTCCGCATTTGCCAACTAGAGTCTGCTCACGAAAGGGCTCTGGTTCACAATGCAACTCTTCAGAGAGAACTCGCCGAAACCCTAGCTGAAGTCAGAGAACTTCAAGCTCAGCAAGCAAGAGCTGATAGGCGCATGAGGGACATAGAATGTCTCGTGTCGTGATCGAGAACTCACTATGGTAGTTCTCGTCGCCAATAGATTCTCATCAACTTCTCTCTTTTGGATATAACCTAGTTATGTAAAACTTTTGTCTAATTCCCTATCCTTGTAAATCATATGCCCATTAGGTCTTGGTTAGGTTGTAATTCTGTCAAAATTTTCCCATTTTGGTTGATGTAAGGCCTCTTACTATAGGCCGTTTTTCCCGAACTTGTTACATCTGTAATCCCAGTAATATTGACAGCTACCTAATCTTATGGGAATTATTATCCAAATGTGATCATCTATTAGTTTTAGATCTACATTCAATCATATTGTTGGGCTATGAGGAGTTAGTCCATGAGTCATTCTCATAAATTCTTCCATTGAATTCTTATAAATGCTTTCATCTTAATAAACTTATAGATCGAAGAGGCCACCTCGCAGAAATCCAAGGAGAACCCTGAATAACGAAACACCACCTCCTCCACCTCCTCAACCACCTACTCCTCAGTTCGACACGATAGCTCTAAATGCTGTCGTAGCTGCGGTTGTAGCTACAACCATGGCTCACCATCATTCGTCTTGTTCCACTGGAGGATGAACACCTATTCAGTCTGTTCAAGTTGATGCTCCTATACGCTCGAGAGACTGCTCCTATAAGGACTTCACGAACTGCAAGGCATTGTCCTTCAAAGGGACTGGCAGAGTTATTTCCCTCTCGCAATGGTTCGAGAAAACCGAATCTATTTTCGAAATCTGCTCTTGTCCTGAGGAGAGCAAGGTGAAGTACGCTACTTGCACCTTCGAAACTCAAGCCCTAACATGGTGTAATAGCCATGTTAAGTCACTATCTCTTATAGTGGCCAATGCTATAGGCTGGGATACCTTGAAATACCTCATGATTGAGGAATACTGCCTGAGGGGTGAGATTCAGAAGCTGGAGGAAGAACTGTGGAGCCTAACCATGAAGGGCTACAACGTAACCGTCTATATTCTACGAACTGGTGGCCCTCTGTCCCAACATGGTTAATATCGAGGGAAAGAAGATCGAGAGGTACATATGGGGGCTGGTGCCACCGCACCAGGGAAATGTGTTGGCATCACACCCCACTACATTTGATAGTCCCAAGCGATTGGCACAGCGACTCATAGACCATGGGGTTCGTACCCGGCCACAACAACTACCCTGGCCATCTCAAAACCTGCAAAAACCGCTGATTCCAAGCGGAAGTTTTGGGATGACAAGAAGAAATCTAGGGCTGCCAAAAAGCAGCAGGTCGTGGTAGTGCATGTTGCGATAGCATCTGCCGCTGCTGCTCTGGTAAAGCAGTATTCTGGAAGTTTGCCCAAGTGCAACAAATGCAACTTCCATCACGTCGGTGCCTGCCGAGAAATGCAGTGTATGAAGTGCAACAGGAAGGGGCACACTGCCCGTTTCTGTAAAGCTCTAGTGAAGCCGATCAACCAAGTCCCTAGTGCAGGAGTGGGCCAAGATTGCTACAGATGTGGCGAGGTAGGCCACTACAAAAGGAACTGCTTGAAGGTAGGGTTTGCCGGTGGAGCGGCAAGAATTTTGGCCATAGGCCATGAGGAAGCGGTTGTCGACCCCACAGCGGTCACTGGTACATTTCTTATCGATAACGCTTATGCATGCATACTATTTGATAGTGGAGCGGAGAGAAGTTTCGTGAACCAAAAATTTGCTCAATTACTTAAGCAAAAATCACGAACACTTAAAGAACCGTTCACTGCAGAAATGGCTAATGGCAAGACAGAGAGCACTAACAGTATATTCATAGGGTGTACCCTAACATTGGATAACCATTCATTTTCAATCGATCTCATGTCGGTCTCAATTAAAAGTTTCGACGTCATAATCGGCATGGATTGGTTGAATTCTCATCGTGCCGACATCATGTGTTACGAAAAGGTTGTTCGGTCAGTAATTCTTACGGAAGGAATGTCAAGCATTCCTTTCTCATGTGCTCGATATGAGCCGAGAAACGAAAGACATTTAGAACATTCCAGTATTACGCGAATTTCCCGACATCTTTCCAGAAGAACTCCTAGGATTACATCCGCAACGTCAAGTCAAGTTCCGAATCGACTTAGTTCCAGGGGCTACCCCCGTAGCCAAATCGCCCTATTGTCTAGCACCTACAGAGATGCAAGAACTATCCGGTAGACTTAACGAACTGCTCAGCAAGGGCTTTATAAGACCAAGCTTCTCACCCTGGGGAGCTCCAGTCTTGTTCGTCAAGAAGAAAGACGGATCGTTTCGTATGTGCATCGACTACAGGGAGCTCAACAAGCTGACTGTCAAAAATCGTTATCCTTTGCCTCGGATCGACGACTTATTTGATCAACTTCAAGGGGAGAACTTCTTTTCAAAAATCGACTTAAGATCCGGATATCACTATGGGCACTACGAATTCGTAGTGATGTCGTTTAGATTGACAAACGCGTCTGCTGTATTCATGGACTTAATGAATCGGGTGTGTCGTCCTTACAAGGATCAGTTCGTCATCGTCTTCATTGATGACATACTTCTCTACTCTCGTAGTAAGGAGAAACATGGTCAACATCTGCAACAAGTCCTCGAAACATTACGTTCAGAGAAGCTCTAAACGAAGTTCTCGAAATGCGAATTTCGGATTCGACGAGTCGAATTTTTAGGGCACGTGGTTAGCGAGGAGGGAATACACGTGGACCCTTCCAAAATCAAAGCCATTGAGAACTGTCAGCACCGAAAACGCCTACAGAAATTCGTCAATTTCTTGGGATCGCTGGCTACTACTGCAGGTTCATTCAGAACTTCTCCCGCATAGCGAAACCTCATACAACACTGACCCAGAGGGGCGTGGCCTTTGACTGGGAAGAGAAGCAGGTGAGAGCATTACAAACGCTCAAATGAGCCTTGCGCACCGCACCAGTACTATCCCTCCCTGAAGGGATAGAAGACTTCGTAATCTATTGTGATGCATCGAATCAAGGGCTCAGATGTGTTCTGATGCAGCGAGGTAAGGTCATCGCCTATGCCTCGAGACAACTGAAGACACATGAGGTCAACTACACGACCCATGATCTTGAACTAGGAGCAGTTGTGTTTGCTCTGAAGATCTGGAGACATTACCTCTACGGTACGAAGAGCACTCTCTTTATAGACCACAAAAGCCTGCAACATATTTTCGACCATAAGGAGCTCAACATGAGACAATGACGGTGGATCGAGCTACTCAGTGACTACGAATGCGAAATTCGTTATCATCCGGGTAAAGCCAATGTAGTAGCTGACGCCCTAAGTCGGAAAGAATATTATGGTCGTAGAGTCAAATCATTGACTATGACTATCCATTCACACCTGTCCACACAAATTAAGGCGGCCCAGCTCGACGCTTTGAAGCCTAAAAACGTGGCGGGTGAATCCCTGAGGGGGGTGGATAAGAACTTGGAGGTTAAGGGTGGCAAAGCATATTATTTCATGGACCGGATCTGAATAAGGAGCACAACAATCTTTATTCCGTGCAACCGGGTTCAGATAAGATGTATCTGGAGCTTAAAAAGTTATACTTGTGGCTTATCATGAAAGCAGAAATTGCTACCTTCGTGAGCAAATTCCTTACTTGCGCCAAGGTCAAGGTCGAATACCAGAAACCCTCTAGCCTACTACGATAGCCGGAGATATCGGAATGGAAGTGGGAGCGGATAACTATGGATTTCATAACCAAGTTGCCCAAGACAACGGGTGGACTTGATACCATATGGGTCATCGTCGATAGATTGACCAAGCCAGCACACTTCCTGCCGATCAAAGAAATAGACAAGATGGAGAAGCTTACAAGAACTTACATTAGGGACATTGTACGACTGCACGGTGTTCCCTTATCCATTATCTCATACAGAGATAGTAGATTCACTTCGAGGTTCTGGCAGTCGTTAAAAAGTTCCTTAGGAACTAGGCTGGACATGAGTACAACCTACCATCAACAGACAGACGGGAAAAGTGAGAGAACTATACAAACCTTGGAAGATATGTTGCGAGCCTCTGTGATCGACTTTGGGAAAGCATGGGGTACTCATTTACCCCTTGTCGAATTTTCCAACAACAACAGTTATCACACGAGCATAAAGGCTGCTCCATTCGAGGCCCTCTATGGCTGAAAGTGCAGATCTCCTCTGTGCTGCACTGAGGTGTGTGATACCCAATTAGCTAAAGGACGAGTTCCTGAAAGCACTCTCACAGGTTCGGAAATCATACACGAAACGACGGAGAAGATCGTTCAAATCCGCGAACGATTGAAAGCCTCCAGAGACCGACAGAAAAGCTATGCTGATAAACGTAGGAAACCGTTGGAATTCCAGGTGGGTGACCATGTTCTATTGAAGATCTCACCCTAGAAGGGCTTGATACGCTTCGGAAAGCATGGAAAACTAAATCCAAGGCACATTGGGCCTTTTGAGATTCTCACAAGAATCAACCTTGTAGCTTACAAACTTAACTTACCACGCAAACTCAGTAACATACATTCTACCTTCCACGTATCGAGCTTGAAAAAGTGTCTGTCCGATGAGACTCTTGTAATCCCACTCGACGAGATCGAGATCAATGAGAGACTCAACTTCGTGGAGGAACCAGTAGAGATCATGGACCGAGAGGTCAAGCAAACGAAACAAAGTCGTATCCCGATAGTGAAGGTTCGCTGGAATGCCAAGTGAGGACCTGAATTCACTTGGGAGCGAGAGGATCAAATGAAACTGAAATATCCTCATCCTTCTACGTAGTTATTTTCTACGTAGTTATTTCAATTTATAAGTCGAGTTCATTTTTAATTATTATTTGCAAATTTAAAGTTCATTTAATTACTTTAATATTTAATCTTTAAACGAACGGGTGAAAGGATGTGCCGTCTCGAGTCTTGAAATTGAAAAGGGACCATAAACTCCATTTAGGAGTGAAATGGTGCCCTAGATCCTGTTCGGTTTTGAGAAATCTAACACTTTCCTAAGTGTGCATGCAATCCTAATAAACCTTTGATCTATGTTTGTCTAAACACATGCAAAATAATAATTTTCCAAGGTTCATAACCTATCTAACATTGCATGGGGTACTTTTAAACATAAAAGAATTAGATGAGGTTACAT
Source organism: Lactuca saligna (assembly GCF_052625555.1). Taxonomy (NCBI): domain Eukaryota; kingdom Viridiplantae; phylum Streptophyta; class Magnoliopsida; order Asterales; family Asteraceae; genus Lactuca; species Lactuca saligna. The sequence goes on from NC_136421.1 coordinate 52,310,968, forward strand.
ACCTTTTTGATGAGTTTGATTCTTAAGGAGTTTGAGGGCCAAGCACCAATAGTGTGAATGCCTCAAATGGAATCACAAATCACCACAAACTCTTAGGAAACTTTGAGAGAGTGTATACACACTACAATTTTCGGCCACACACAAACACACACACAGTAGTGGCTATTTCATGCAACAAAAGCATGTTTATATAGTGTACATGATTAGGGTGAAACCCTAATAACCCATGACCTTTCCTATTCCAAGGATCCATGGGTTAAAAGCTCCATGGATCATCCATGCACTTCCATACAAGCCTAGCCCATTAACAAATGAGTGTTAGCCCACACCATATAAAACCAATAGCCCACAATCTAATTAGTCTTCCTTTTAATCTCTAAATTAATTCATAATTAATTTAAGAATAAGACAAATTAAATAACATGACTTCATATTAATATATTATAACTTATAATATATTAATAATCATATGTGTATAACTCTCATAAAATTATCCATAAATAGTTCGGGTGAAGTGCAACCCAAATGGACCATGCCGGGTCGGGTCAAGTATATACCAAATAAGTTATGGACTTAGACACCTTATCCAACAGACTCCCACTTGGATGTCTAATAACTGTATTTGCCTATGTTACTTCAGGAACCAACCAGTCATCGTAGATCTCCAAAACTCTGTTGAACTATGAAGTGCCATTTTAAGATAAGTGATCCTACAATCCTCTGTTGTCATGATATCAGCCGGACAAACACATGGAACTATGCCTTGCTTATTGTCTGGCAGTTGTTTCTCGATTTCCGATTTGTTTGACAAAGAACTCAACTGAACACATCAATTTAGTTCTAACCGGGCCCGGTACATGGGTCAACACAAAATCATCGAGGGGCCCATATATCGCTTCTATTTCTAGAAGGAACAAATAAACTTCGACTCATATACTTGTTCTACTACTTGTTGAATTGTACACAAAGGCACGTTTTATAACATCAAGTTACTGATGCGTTTACGTGCAATCAATGCATAACCAATTCATATGTAACAACTCATATCTCTAGGTTTGAAGACTTATATGATATTACCGTCTCACGATCACTCTAGATAAATTCCATGAAGTGATACAAGTGAGCGTGGGTTTATTCCAATACTCATAACTTATGAGTACTCATAAACTTTGTAGCAACCATTTCCATGTCTAAACACTTTTAGCCATCTACAAACCCAATTCATGACAATCTTGATTCATACCTACTTCTGACGTATGACCGATTGTGGAGGTTTGAATAAATTAATTATTCTGGAAGTCAAAACATGCAAAGCTGAAACAATTGTAAATAATTGAAAATGATAGCAACACCTTACTCATAAATAAATCACAATTTTATTCATCATCAAATGTCGATTACATTTTACAAGTTTCAAAGAATCTATCTAATCTGTAAAGCTAGCCCGATGCGCCTCGGATGCTGAAAATGCATAGCCCTCGTCAGTCCCTTTGTAAGGGGATCCGCAGGGTTCTCATCTGACGATATCCTCTTTGTCATGAGGATTCCTTCTTCTATCTTGTGTCTTATGAAGTGATATTTTCTATCAATGTGTTGGGATCTCCCATGATCTCTCGGTTCTTTAGCTAAAGCAACCGCACTATTGTTGTCACAAAAAATTTCCATAGGCTCCTTAATAGCTGGCACAACTCCAAGGTCTCCGATGAAGTTCTTCAGCCATATCGCCTCCTTCACTGCTTCTCTTGCTGCTATATACTCTGATTCACAAGTCGAATCAGCCACAGTCTCCTGCTTGGAACTCTTCCAAGAGATTGCCCCTCCATTTAAGGTAAAGACCCAGCCCGAATGAGAGCGAAAGATATCCCTATCATTCTGAAAACTAGCATCACTATACCCTAATACTCTCAAGTCATCACTCCCACCAAGGGTAAGGATCCAATCCTTAGTCCTCCGCAGGTACTTGAGAATGTTCTTTACCGCAGTCCAATGAACCTTGCCAGGGTTCCCCTGATACCTGCTGACCATGCTCAAAGCAAAGGCCACCTCAGGGCGGGTACAATTCATAGCATACATGATCGAGCCAACAGCGGAAACATATGGTAATTGGCTCATCTCAGCTATCTCTGCCTCTGTACTCGGACTCTGAGTCTTACTCAGCTTGGTATTGCTTTTGGATCGGTAAATCTCCTTTCTTGGAATTCTGCATGTTGAACCTTCTCAACACCTTATCCAAGTAGGTACTCTGACTAAGTCCAATTAGTCTTTTACTTCTTTCTCTTAATATCATTATCCCTAGGATATAGGCAGCTTCCCCTAGGTCCTTCATAGCAAAGCACTTCCCAAGCCAGGACTTAACCTCCTGCAAGGTTGGGATGTCATTTCCTATAAGTAGTATGTCATCCATATACAGTACCAAGAAGCTAACTATACTCCCACTAGCTCTGACATACACGCAAGACTCATCTTCACTTCTCGAGAAGCCAAACTCTTTGACCTTCTCATCGAAACAAAGATTCCAGCTACGAGATGCTTGTTTTAATCCATAAATGGATTTCTCAAGCTTGCATACTCTATTAGGGTACTTTGCACTGACAAAACCCTCTGGCTTATTCATGTACACATCCTCAGCCAACTTTCCATTAAGAAAAGCGGTTTTGACATCCATTTTCCATATTTCATAATCATGAAATGCAGCAATGGCTAGCATAACCCTAATAGACTTAATCTTTGCTACCAGCGACAAGGTTTCATCATAATCAATACCCTGAGTCTATGTAAAACCCTTCACAACTAATCGTGCCTTATAAGTATGCACTTTTCCTTCCATGTCGGTCTTCTTCTTGAAGATCCATTTGCAACCGACTATTTTACGGCCTGGTACATTGTCAACCAAGTTCCAAACTTGATTGTCATACATGGACTGTATCTCGCTGTCCATAGCATCCTTCAATTTAGCAGACTCCGGGCCTACCATGGCTTCCTTAACACTACCAGGTTCATCTAAATTTACCAGTGTACTATCACTGATAAATGTATCACCTTCCATAGTAATATGACAGCCATAATAAAACGCAGGTGTGTTCCTAACCCGTGTGGAACGCCTCGGAGGTACAAACTCGTCAGCTGGCTCAACAGGATTTTCCTCCTCAGGTTGATTTCTAGTGTCTGAGGTTCCTTCACCAATTGATTGTTGAATTTCTTTAAGATCAATTTGCCTCCCACTGTCTCCTTGGCTTATAAATTCTCTCTCACGAAAGACCCCTCTTCGTGCTACAAAGACCACATTCTCACTAGGTCTGTAAAAGAGGTAACCGAAGGATTTCTGTGGGTAGCCGATGAAAATACACCTTTCACTTTGGGGTTCAAGCTTATCATGAGTTTCACGCCTCACGAAAGCTTCGCAACCCCAAATTTTGATGTGGTCCAAATTGGGAACCTTCCCAGTCCACATCTCATGAGGTGTTTTGGTAACCTTCTTTGTAGGGACTAGATTAAGGATATGGGCAGCAGTCTCTAAGGCATACCCCCAAAAAGAGATTGGTAGCGAAGCTCGACTCATCATAGAGCGAATAACAAGGTTCGATTACGCCTCTCAGCTACACCATTTAGTTGTGGTGTCCTATGAGGAGTCAATTGTGAGACAATCCCATACTCCTTAAGATAGTCAAGGAACTCGGTACTAAGATACTCACCACCTCGATCGGATCGAAGCGTCTTAATTTTCCTGCCCAATTGATTTTCTACTTCCTATTTGAATTCCTTAAACCTTTCAAAGGTTTCTGACTTATGTTTGATTAAGTAGACATACCCATATCTACTAAAATCATCAATAAAAGTCACAAAATACCGATTAGCATCCCTTGTGGAGGTTTTGAATGGTCCACATACATCAGTATGTATTAGGTCCAACAAACCCTCACCCCTTTCACAAGTTCCAGTGAAGGGTGATTTTGTCATCTTTCCAAGTAGACAAGATTCACAACTATCATCCGATTTAAGGTCGAATGACTCCAAGACTCCACTCTTTTGGAGTTGGCCTATGCGTTTCTTGTTTACATGTCCAAGACGACAATGCCACAATGATGCCTTATCTAGGCTAGTAGAAGAATCAATATACAACACATTATTTCCTAAGTTGTCTACAATCGACACAATTTCATACACACCATCACAAGGTAATGCTTTAAAATAAAACACATTATTAAAGAAAGTTTTAATACCACCACATTCATTATAAAACGAAAAGGTAAAACCTTGTTTGTACAAAGCATGAAAGGAAATAATATTCCTCGCCATTTCAGACGAGTACACACATTTATTCAAATCTAATTTTAACCCATTATTTAGCAACAAAGTATAAACTTCAATCTTGGAAACAGGTGAAAGCTTCCTATTCCCCATGATCAAGTTCATCTTCCCGTGCTCCACATCCTCACTACTTCTTAGGCCCTGCAAATCAGAACATATGTGAATACCACATCCTGTATCAAGCACCCAAGAGTTAGAATATGGTGAGTTATTAGACAATATTGTGTAAATACCTTCTTGGGTGGGTTTCACTTTCCCATCCTTCAGCTCCTGCAAGTATTTAGGGCAGTTTCGCTTCCAGTGCCCCTTGTCCTGGCAATAGTAGCAATCAGCATCCTTGGGAATGGCAGAAGGAGTGGCAGAACCACTCTTGGTCCTTAATGAGGAGCCTTCAAGAGACTTTCCCTTGGTACCCTTCGAAGGGCGCTTCCTCTTTTTCCCTTTGCCTTGCCCGATAGCCAAAACAGGGGTAGATGTTGGAGTAGGAGTAGTAGAGGTAACAACCACCTTGCCCTTAAGACCAGTTTCAGCGGTCTTCAAGAGTCCTTGTAGCTTGCTATGGGTAACTTCCTCCTTGTTCATATGATATGTCATACGAAAATGGTCATAACAAGAAGGTAAGGAGTGCAAAATGATGTCAATTGCCAACTCCTCAGGGAAGTTCACATTCAGCTTTAGCAAACGGTCCACATACCTTTGCATCTTTTGCATGTGGGTCGTGACGGATTCACCATCCTTCATACGGGTTGTTATTATGGAGGAGATTATTTCATACCGCTCTTCACGAGCACTCTGATGGTACCTTTCCATCAGGTCTTGGTGCATCTCAAAAGGATAGAAGTCCTCATAGGACTTTTGGAGCTCGGCTGTCATCGTGGCCATCATGATGCATGCAACCTTAGTAGCATCTCTCTCATGTGACCTAAATTCAGCGATCTCCTTAGGAGTAGCAGTAGACTCATCAAGCTCTTTTAACTCCTTATCGAGGACATATTCCTTGTCCTCATAACGAGTTACCATCCTGATATTCCTAATCAAGTCCATGAAGTTGGAACCATCAAAGATGACTCTCCCACAAAGATTCATGAGAGAGAAAGAACCAGTTGGATTAGAGCCCGAAGCATTAGTGTTGGAAGACATCTGAAAGAAGAAAGCAAGTTTAGATTAGATATATAGAGTCCTTAATAAGACACCCAAATGTAATATTAAGGCTAGGATCCAATCACAATATATTATACTTAGAAGAGGGACGTCGTAATCTAAGTAATAATATATTTGAAAGGTAGGTGAATGACAATTCACCAATTTCCACCACGAAAATGAAATGATTTATTAGGTTTTAATTGGATTTGAAATTCCTAGATTCTTTTGAGATTCGTTGAACTTTTCAATGGCATGTTTCAATCTCGATTGTGCCCTTCAAGTTTTGTGACTGGGATGCCGAGGATCACAAAACAAGGTGTGAATAACCATGCCAATTCACTTGGTACCCTTAATATTATCACCTAATCAATGTGTCGGTTAACCACACACGATCCATTGATCTATGAAAAACATTAAGTCACCCTTCGTGATCCTTACTAGTCCAAGTTAGTGTACCGGTTAACCACACACGCTCCACCAACAACTTGGTAAGGTGCAAAGTGTGAATTCCATGGATTGGCACCATGTTCACATTTTTCCTAAAGTAACTAAGATTGTGAATTAAATAAAAGATTTAGTTACTTTATAATATTCATCATACTTAATGAGAATTTATAAGTCTTTATCTTACCCATTCGGCTAGCGACCCTCCACCAGTCAAGCAAGCGGTGGGTGAGAGTATACACCCATTAAGTCGCCATTTTATAGGCAACAACCTTATACCCACCTTATAGACCGGCTTCGTGAATGAGGCCTACTAACGAGTGTTATAAATAGTATAAGTGTTGAATTTTAACTTTTAAAATTCTAAGTGTTGGAATTAAAGTTTATTAAAGTGTGTGAAACTTTTCCAAATTCCAAAACTTGAGGACAAGTTTTGTAACTCTTCAAAACTTTTCATTTCATAACTTATGAATTAAAGGTTCATAAAATGAAGACTCTTCATTTTGTGTAACTTATGTGTTTTTAATGTGTGTTAAAGAAAAGTGACCTTTGGATATCCATAACTTGAGGACAAATTATGGACTCCATTAAAACACATAAATGTTCAAGAATTAATCCTAAACAATTCAGCAAATAATTCCTATCATCTTCTAAATTCATAAGAACATGAACATGATTATCAAAGTTTCAATAATTATATGAACATATACAAAACATGAAATTTTGATATATGCTATTGTAAATGGATTAGAACAACCATTACACCAACTAAAATAAGTTTTAAAACATCAAAACAGTTTAGGGTAAAGTTTCTAGTCCATTTCCAGCAGCAAAAGTCGAAAATCTGCATTCTGAACCTTCTACTCGCCGAGTGCACGAACCTACTCGGCAAGTAGGATGAGTTTTGCCTTGGACTCAGCGATTCCCCCCATGGACTCGGCAAGTCCATCATGCAGACAGCAAAAATTTCGACTTTTTCACTATTTTGCATCAAGTATCAAACAAGCAAGCCTAGGCTTTGATACCATTGTTGGGTTTTGAGCAATCTAACACTTCCTAAGTGTGCATGCAACCCTAATAAACCTTGGATCTATGTTTGTCTAAATACGTCCAAAATAATAATTTTCCAAGGTTCATAACCTATCTAACATGGCATAAGGTACTTTTAAACATAAAAGAATTAGATGAGATTACATACCTGTTTGATGAGTTTGATTATTAAGGAGTTTGAGGGCCAAGCACCAATAGTGTGAATGCCTCAAATGGAATCACAAATCACCACAAACTCTTGGAAAACTTTGAGAGAGTGTATAGACACTGCAATTTTCGGCCTCACACAAACACACACACTAGTGGCTATTTCATGCAACAAAAGCATGTTTATATAGTGTACATGATTAGGGTGAAACCCTAATAACCCATGAACTTTCCTTTTCCAAGGATCCATGGGTTAAAAGCTCCATGGATCATCCATGGACTTCCATACAAGCCTAGCCCATTAACAAATGAGTGTTAGCCCACACCATATAAAACCAATAGCCCACAATCTAATTAGTCTTCCTTTTAATCTCTAAATTAATTCATAATTAATTTAAGACTAAGACTAATTAAATAACATGACTTCATATTAATATATTATAACTTATAATATATTAATAATCGTATGTGTATAACTCTCATAAAATTATCCATAAATAGTTTGGGTGAAGTGCAACCCAAATGGAACATGTCGGGTCAGGTCAAGTATATACCAAAAAAGTTATGGACTTAGACACCTTATCCAATAGATCCTTCCAAAGGCCTAACCACCAAGTAGAAATGCTTCAAAGGACTTGTAAAACCTCAAAACAACATATGGTCATAAAGTGTAGAGTTTACGACCATAAACCCTTGTGTTTACTGCCATAAACTCCTTGGGCGATGGTCATGAAAACAGTAAACTCCAAACCCCAAACACTCTAGCTTTGCCCTACAAACACTTGGATGCAACCCTTGTGATCTTTAACACTTGAAACAAAGTGTTTTCAGGTTCTAGAGTGTCCCAACTTAATTTATTAGTTATAAATTGGCTAATTAGTTATGTATATATATATATATATATATACATATATATATATATACATATATATATATATATATATATATATATATATATATATATATATATTGGTTATATGATAACTAGGCTCGTTGTGTGTGTACAAGTCTCCACTTGTCACCTAGCATCGTATCGGACACTTCAATCCAGTCCACTTACTACAGGTGAGTTCATACCCCTAAATTAACCTTTTAAATGTTTTCAAATGTTTATAAATACTTTTATTGGGGGGGGGGGGGATACAAGTAAAGTTACGATAGTTATTATCTCATTACAAGTAAAGTTACGATAGTTATTATCTCAATCACATGTGATTAATAACTATCGACAAGTGAATCTCTTACTTTCAAACTGTTTTACTAAACTGTTTTACTTCAAATTATCTTAAAAACTCTTTTACATATCAAATGCTCTTATGAAACTTCTTTTATACTTTTATATTATCAATTACATGTGTATGTATGTATAGTTATATAAGCAATGTGTAAAAGGATTAGGAATGCCTATCCGCCATATTTCCTTTTCGCGCTTGAGATGTGGTCTGGTGGGATATCGGGTACCAGTCCGAAGGTCATTTAAATATTAGTTATATATCATGTTTACATATATAGTCATAAAGGTTCTTCCAGTTCATTCAGTACCCTTGGGTAGCAAGGGTATACTCCCATGTTCATACGTACAAGTTATATTACTAGTAAACTACAATAGGCGTAGTTTTGGGTTTTACTAATATTAATACTAGAATAATGAATCATACAATGAGTCAGTTCATACATGAGTCATAGAACATAGTAATGAGAAACAAACATAATACATAGCGATGAGAAACAAACATAATACATAGTGATGAGAAACAAATATAATATATAGTGATGAGAAACAAACATACAGGCTAAACAGAGAATGAACACACAATACAGCTAGCACATACATTACATTTAGTTATGTGAGCCATTAAACGGGTCATGGCACTACCTGTCATGACCATTTTTGTATCTAGAATCTCCTTAATTGGGGAGCGTATGAGTTTGCGTATATATCTATACTTGATTAACTATCCTACACCTTGATGCTCGCTACAGTGGGACTTGCAAGTCTACGGGTGCCAAATGTCATTTCTTACGGCGTCTTACATCGTCGTTTTACTATTAAGTCGGTAGCAGGGTACAAGCCGATCACATGGTACTTTCAATAACAATTGGTTTACGGTAGTTAGTACAACAGTAGTTACTTAATACAACACTATAGTACTACAATATTTTTCCTATTACATTCACTTCGTGAACATTCACACGATGCACGGTAATGTAAAAACTATATTTTTGGTTATTGATAGTCGGATTTGGGAAAATACACACTCTTATAAGAAACACACACAGTTATTAGATGCCTTGGTAGAGGGCTACTTTTAGTAGGAAACATAAGGTTTTCTTGGATAGTTCAAACAAATACAAACTTTACAAAACTTATAGATTACAGCTTACAAACATCTTACAAATGCTTTCATACAAACACAGATACTAATATACTTATGATCTCACCAGTATTAAGCTGATACTCGCTTTCAAAATAACTTGTATTCTCAGGTCACCACTATACAGGTACAGGTTTCGGGCTTTTGAGAAGATGTAGTTCGTTCAAGACTCATCTTTTATTTTGATATGTATATTTTTGGTGTCTATAACTTTGATAGAACACACGTGTATGAAATTATATTATTAATGCAATGGATGATGTTATTGCTTGTTTACTACTATTCATTATTGTGATACTGTACATGACGTCCTCCACCCCCAAACGATTCCGCCGTTCAGGTTTTGGGGTGTGACATCTTCTCCAAACCATCCAGCATTGCCTTCGTTCGGAAGGTATGGGTTGCCGTGGGGATGGGGTAAGGAAATAGTTATTAGATGAACTAAGTAGATAATTATTAAATAATCTTTATTAGTTACATCATTATTTGTAAAGTGCATACCAGTTATATGTAATCAGAACAACATAGGCTTTCAAATAAGTGATCTTAACTCCAAAGTCACAAGGAATAAGGGTAAAGCAAAAATTGACAGATTCTAAGTCTATGACATCGTAGTTACATATAACTTTAGTGTATCCACTTAGAAACTATTAACCTAGAAATGAAGATCTTTTTAGTTCACAAGTAAGTAATTATAGTAACACAAAATACTCCTATAGTATTTTAGACTTATGTTATGTTCTAATGTTCTCATTGTGGTAGTGTTAGTAAGTTTTTAGAATTGTTGCCATATCACAACCATTCTTGGGCATATTCTAATCACTCCTCGGACAAGCATAGTTGATCAGGCTATGCCTCTCCCAGGATCGACCATACATTCCCAAGCTTACTTGTGATATTCAAAAATCGTAATACTTTTGTTCTTGTCATTGTGACACGAATTTTAGTATGAATGCAGGTATGTATACTTAGTTAAATATTTTATTATTTGAAAGTATAAACTCTTGGTCAGAGTATTTTTAATCTGATTGTATTTATAGTATGTATATCTTTTATGGGTTGATATACTCAATTCACTATAAACAATGCTCTGATACCAATCTGTCACACCCCAAAACCGAAAACGGCAGAAACGTTCTGGGGTGGACGACGTCATGTAATGTATCACAATAATGCAAAGTAGTAAACAAGGAACAACATCATCCATTGCATTAATAGTATAATTTTAAATACAAGTGTGTTATTTTATTGTGTAAAACAACATAATGAATAATCAAAATAAAAAACGAGTCATGATTCCTCCATCATCACAACCTGGTCATCGTACTTGTCTATTTGTGACCTGAGAATATAAGTTATCTTGAAAGCGAGTATCAGTAATAAAGCTGGTGAATTCATAAGTATTTATGTGTCTTTGATTTGTAAAATTGTAAAGGAAAGACTTGTAAATGTTTGTAGAAAAGTTTATATCGATGAAAATGTTTGTAAGAAACTGTAAGCGTTTGAAAACCCTAGAAAATCCCATATTTCCTACTATTATAAAAAGTAGTCTACTACCAAGACCCAATTCTTTTGAAAGTAGGCATCACTGTAAATGTGACGGTTTTTCCGCTGTATAAAAACTATAGTCTACCTCATCATTTATGTGAATGAGTCACAAAATAAAGGTAATAAAGCAAATATTATATTTATACCAATTATAATCTACCTCGTCGTTTATATGAAAGCATCACAAAGTAATGGTAACAAGGAAAATATTAAATCTATACCAATTATAATCTACCTCGTCATTTATGTGAATGCATCACAAAGTAAAGGTAATAAGGAAAATAATATAATTATTTAAATTGTATCCTTTTGTATTTGTCGTTTGTAAAGCGTAAATACTGTAATATTGTATAATGTGACTACTATTGAATTAACTGCCTTAAATTGGGTATTAAGGTATAATGTGATGGCTAGATCATATACTAAATGCTCTCCCTGTCAAAAGATTCTCGGAACCAATCGCGACCCTTGCAATGATTGCAAGCCATGAACATCCACATTATGATTATATGATCATGTATACCCAATATAACTATCACCTTTTGTTTAGAACAATGCGTTAGTGATTCATTGGTATAGTTAGATCATGTACTTGTTCCATGCTATAGCACCTTATTATGTTTGTTCTGTTATCATGAATTGTATTTCCTCCCTGTTTCTCTTTATTGTGTGTTCTCTTATGTTATCGTGTATTGTAATTGTATAGACTCATGAATCAACTGACTCTTGTGTGATTCCTTGTATTTGGAATGGTAAGTAGTATCTCCTAACTATACCTATTATGGTTACTAGTAATGTACGTGTATAACCGAAGGTATGCCTTTGCTACACAAAGGTACTGAACTGACTGATGGAATTTTTATGTCTATATATGTATACATGATAGATAACTAATATTTAGACTACATTCAGACGAATAGCCGATACCCTAAGGCCACATCCCAACAAGGAAAACGGAATAAAGTGAGCTAGTCGTTCTAAGTCCTTTAAACATTACTTATATAACTATACATATCTAGGCATGCATTTGACAATATAAAAGTATAATAAAAAGTTTTGTAAAACCTTTTAAAACTTTAATAATTAAGAAATGATGACTTGATGTCAGTTTATAAAACGATTTGAAAGTAGTTTGTTTGATAAGACAGTTTTAAGTATAAGAAAAAACTTTGTTTGAAACACAATTGTAACAGAGTTTGAAAGGAAACATACAGTATGTAAGACACTTTGATAAAGAGTTTTAACATGTAAAAAACGTTTTAGAAAGTCATTTGAAGTAATCTGTTTGGTAAAACAGCTAAAAGTATAGTAAATCCATCTGTATATTAGTCATTAATCACATGTGATTGATATAATAACTAGCATGATTCAACTTGTATCCCCCCCCCATAAAAGCATTTATAAACATTTAAAACCATTTAAAAGGTTAATTAAGGGGTATGAACTCACCTGTTGTGAATGGATCGTATGCAAGTGTCAGACAAGTACTTGGTGTCAAGTGAAGACTTAAACACAAACAATGATCCAAATAACTTATAAAGACATATGTATATACAAATTTAGTGTTTATAACACTAATTAGCCAAGTAAAAACGTTCTAAGGCATGGAAAACACTTCAATCAATGTGTTAAGAAGCCATTGGGTTGCAACAAAAGATTGCAAGGCATTGTAAGTGAGTTTATGGTCAATGGACCATACTTAATGGAGTTTACGGCCCAAGGGAGATTACTCCTGGCCATAAACTTTCTAATAGGTCTCCATTTGAGGCTTAAAGGTTAGGTGTCTTAAGTGGTTAAGTTTTCCAAGACTTAAACAAGAGGCTAGGTTAGTTTAAGGTCCAAGAATGACCCTAACTTGTGTTTACGGCCTAGGGAGCACTTCCCCATGAGTTTTTGGCCGTAAACTCATGGTGTGAAGTACCAATTTGATGTTTGAAGTCCCTAGTTCAATGATGTATGGTTCTAGACTAAGTTCCAAGGCTTGGTAAGGGACTAGTGTTCAATTTGCCACACTTATTGGGGTTTACGACCCGAGAACATGTCTTGGACGTAAACTCCTTTGATCTTGTGTTTCTTTGTGAGTTCTAACGCCTAAACATGTTAAACCTAGTGTATAACTATTTAGAGCAAGAGTACTTATGATCTATGAGCTTGAATGGTCGGTTTTTGCCAAGAACACTAGTGTGTGTTCTTGGTGTTCTTGGTGAAACTTGAAGATCTACACAAATGGAACGATTTCACAGATGAAATCATGTAAGATCAGTAGTTCATGTAAAGATATCATCTAGTTAGGGAAAGAAACATACGAGTTTTGAAGATCGGGGACAAAGATCGGGATGATACTTGAGAGGATTTAGGAGGAAATCAACCAAGGGAATGGAAGGAATGAAAAAATGGCTAACATATCATCATAAAGGGTGGGGTTTACGGCCCACATGGAGTTTACCGCCGTAAACTCCATTGTAGTGGTTGTGAACTCCTTATCAAGTTTTTTCAGGCTTGTTCTTTGAGCTATAACTTTAGCTGATAAAACCCGACACTTATCCTTTAAGTGTTCAAGGCTCAGAACGCTCAAACAGACTCCAAATTGTGCTAAATGATAGCAGGAATGATTTTGACTTTCAATGAAGTGTTTGATTGTACAGGATAGAAAATTTTGTGTTGTCACAATCGTTGTGCCATAAAGTAGTGTCTCACATTCAAGTTGAAATGTACATGTATAGTGTGTATGTTCCTTATGTTTCTTATATATGTATGTGTGATCCTTTTGTAAATGTATATGTTCTGTTTGTAAATGTATATGTATAATGTTACTTCTTGTTCTTGTGTACATATATGTATATATATATATATATATATGTATATGTATATGTATATGATTATGTATATATATATATATATATATATATGTATGTATGATCTATAAACTATACTGATTATAGTTTACTAGTATGTTTTTTGTATAACTGACTTGTTGAAAAGACTTAACTGTTAAGAATAAACAATTAAGTTAACTATACCCTTGATAAAAAGATTTAATATTCATATAAGTATTTAGTATGTAAAATTATAAGTTAATCCATAATCGGACTAGTGAATCCGAACCTAAGCCCACAACCAAAAAAGGAACAAGAGTCAAGGTCATTGATGTTACTTCTTGTTCTTGTGTATGTATGTTCCTTTTGTAAATGTTCCTTCTGTTTCTTTTATATGTATGTGTGTTCCTTTTGTAAATGTATATGTTCAGTTTGTAAATGTCTATGTATAGTGTTACTTCTTGTTCTTGTGTACGTATAGGTATATATATATATATATATATATATATGTATATGTATATGTATATGTATATGTATATGTATATGTATATGTATATGTATATGAATAAGTGACTTGTTGAAAAGTATTAATTGTTAAGCATAAACAATTAAGTTAAGTATAACCTTGAGAAAAAGATTTAATATTCATATAAGTATTTAGTATGTAAAATTATAAGTTAATCAAAAATCGGACTAGTGAATTCTAACCTAAGCCCACAACCTAACAAGGAATAGGAGTCAAGGTCATTAACATTAGTCCTAATTCCATTAAAACATACTTATACACGGATATTGTTTTTGCAAGTAAAAGAGTTTATAAGTAGTTTGAAAAGGGTTTTGAAATGAAGTTTAACAATGTTTGAAAACAGTAAAGTCCTTTTGTTTGTAAGTAATGAAATGTATAAACAAACACAATTCCATTGTGTTTCAACTTGTACCCCCTGCCCCCTAAAAAGCATATAAAACATGTAAAAGGTTGATTGTAGGGGTATGAACTCACCTGTTAGAGAGTGATTTGAAAGAAAGATTGATATAGGGTGCTAAGTATGCCACGTAAATTCCCAAGCACAAATGGATTCTATTTAGCATATATTAACATATATATATATATATATATATATATGTGTGTGTGTGTGTGTGTGTGTGTGTGTGTGTGTGTGTGTATGAAACTAGTGTTTATAACAACTAAAGTGTATAGGAAACAACCTTAGGAACTAGGAAACACTTAGAACGAAGTGTTAGAATTGAAAATGGGAGGCTGAAAGATGATCACAGCCAAACAAGGAGGGTTCACAGCCCTTGGGTTGTTTAAGGCCTAAGAACACTTGATGTGTTCATAGTCGAAGCTTGAATCTTTGAAGGGTTCACGGTCAAAGATAGAGGGTTCATGGCCTTAGAGTGCTTCACGGGCTAGAACACTTGAAGATCCTTGAAGATTATGATGAAAAGTGATGAATCTATGATAGAATCAAAGGGGTTTCTTGTTGGATAAGGTGTATACATCCATAACTATTTCTGGTTAATACTTGACCCGACCCGGCATGGTCCATATGGGTTGCATGGAACCATGCAATTGGATAAACTAAATGAGAGAAATAACACATATGGTTTATTAAAATGTTATAAGTTCTAATATATTAATAATATAATTTAATTAGTTTTGATCAATAATTAATTTAGAATTAATTAAGTGATCAAAAGAATAACTAATTAAATATATTGGTAGATTATGTACATCTTCCATATCTTATATAGTGGGCTAAAATGCTCCATGGATTATCAAGTTGGTTTCCACCTATATGATGCACCATGGAGTTAACCCATGGATTGAGAAATGAAGATTCATGTTACATTAGGGTTTTACCTAATGCAACACACTATATAAGGATCATGTCTCTCCCCAAAATCGGACACACTAGAGAAACAAGAGGGCCTGGCCGATTTTGAGTGTGTTAGAGTATTCTCTCGAGTTTATACTTTGCATTTGGTGTTGTGTGAAGCATTTGAGGCATCACACTTGAGGTGCTAGGCTCACAAGGTTTCAAGGAACACTTACAACAATAAGGTATGTAGTTCTATCTATTATTCAAGTTAAGATTGTTCCCCATGTATGCTAGATAGGATCATAGGCTTGGAAATCAACTTTGCATGATAATTAGAAAAACATAGATCCAAGGTTATTAGGGTTGCATGTACACTTAGGAAGTGTTAGAATGCTCAAAACCCAACATTTCCAAGCATGAATAAGTAAAGGGATGAGATACTTACGTTTTTTGAGTGAAAGGGAACTATTTTGTGCATGATACTTGACAGAGAAATGATGAATTCACGGCTGGAAATGAAGAAGTGAAGAGAAAATGGCCAAAACTCATATATATGCATTGAGTTCACGACCAAGGATGGGTAAACGGTCGTGAACCTAGTTTGTGGCCCTGAACTACTTTTAGAGGTGATCCTGGATCGATTGTGTTGGGTTATGAGCATTCTAACACTCCTAAGTGTACATGCAACCCTAAATACCTTAGATCTATGTTTTCTCTATTATACATGCAAATAAGAACATCCAAGGTATTATCCTAATCTAGCATACAAAACTATCAATATAACAAGATAGAATACATACCTCTTTGATGTAGAATGTCTTCATGTAGCTTGAGTGCCTAGTGCCCCAAGTGTGACACCTCAAATGGTTCACACAACATCAAATACACTTGGAATAACTTGAGAGAATTCTACACTTCATGAAATCGGCTAGCCCTTTCTTACTCTCACTAGTGGCCGATTTTCCTCAAGAATAAGATGCTTATATAGTTATACAATTAGGGTAAACTCTAATTGTCATGACTTTCCATTTCCTTGGATCCATGGGTTCAAATATACCATGGAGCATCCATGGAGCATCATATGGGTTTTGGCCGAACTAGATAATCCATGGAGCATTAGCCCACTATACAAGTATGGATGATTTACACAATCAACCCATATATTTAATTAGTCTTCTTTTGATCACTTAATTAATCCTAGATTAATTCTTGATCAATACTAATTAAATAATCTTATTATTCTTATTATTAATATACTAGAACTTATAATATATGAATAACCATAAGTGTCTTATTTCTCTCATTATAGTCTATCCAAGTGCATGATGCCATGCAACCCAAATGGACCATGCCGGGTCGGGTCAAGTCTTACCAATTATAGTTATGGACTTAGACATTAATCCAACAGTCTCCCACTTGGATAAGTCTAAAACTATTATTGCGTATGACTTCAGGAACCAACTGGCAATCGTAGCTCTCAAAAGCTTTTGTCGAACTCTGACCTTGTCGATAAACGCTGACCTTTGTCAATGAATTGTCCATTAGATAAGGGATCATGTATTCCTCCATTCTAGATATCATATGGACTGAGACATGGATTATAATCATTCTCTCTGTCCATTTGTTCTTTCCCGATTTCCGATTTATGACGACTGACTAATTGAACAAATCAAATCAGTCCTGGCCCGGCCGAGCACTTCCATTTGCCATCATCAAATCATCGAGGGGTCCACAGATATCGATTTTATCCCGAAGGTAAAAGGAATGGATAAACTTCGACTCATATGGCTTGTTCTACTACTTGTTGAATCATACACAAAGGCACGTTTTATAGCACCGAGTTACCAAATGCGGTTTCGTGCAATCAATGTACTATATACTCATAGTAACAACTCATATCTCTAGGTTTGAAGAATATAAGATATTATCGTCTCATGATCACTCGTGATAAAATCCATGAAGTGATTCCAATGAGCGCGGGTTGAATCCAATACTCAGAACTTATTAGCACTCATGAGTGTTGTAGCCATTTGTCGAATACCTTAGACCTCTACAAGCCAACCCATGATAGTCTTAATTCATATCTACTTCCAACATATGACCGACTGTGGATGGTTTAAATAACTTAGTCATTCTGGAAGAATAACCTAGTTTATTCGGGAAGTCAAAACATGCAAAGTGAAACACAATAATAATTGAATCCAATATGGTATCAAAACCTATGAACATAAATAAACACCTTTTATTTATCACCATATGATTACACATTATTCATTGTACACTGTTTCAGCTATCAACTTTATTCTTGAATTTAAAACAATAGTTGTCCCATGCTCCAAGCATGTACACTATGTTTTCTAAACACTAGTCATGCCATACACCAAGTATGCATGCTATGTTTATCTATGATCTTTACTTTGTGAACTAGATCAATTAAACATAACTTCAATGATTCTCTTTTCACACTCCCAAATCCTTACTGCAAATGCAAGAATTCCAAATTCATGCCATTTACTGAAATCTATTAGATTCTAAACTTATATGCATTGATCCTCTTGTAATGATTATGCACAAATTCACAAAGACTTGGCAACAATCATTACAGAGTATTCCAGAGGAGATCAACTCCTTCTTGCATTAAGTTTCCTTAATCTTACACAAATTGAAAATTCTAACTTTGAAACATTTCCAGATTCCATTTTGACTATCACTTCTGAACAAGAGTTGCCTCCTTACAGATTATGTCAATATGGTCCTTCCAGAATTATCACTATACTTCCAACTGTCCTTGAGCAACCAATCTTTGGTAACCCTTAGATTGTCCTCGACAATTGTTTAATCCTTTTAGTCATATCCAGTTCTAAACCTTTTTCCCTTCTTAATGCCCCAGGCATTTCAAAACTTTTAGAATGGATAACTATAGCACATGTAATCGATCCTATATCCGAAGCATATGGGACACGATTCATGATGTATCACATAAAGACTAAACCAGTCTTTTGCTATAACATTTCCATTTCTATTTGCCAAGTTCTCATATTTCAGATTATGAAAAGGGATGCCGTAATCATAATCGAATTTTAGAACGCAAATAATGGACCCATATACAGAATTTCCTTATGTGGAGCCATTCCAACATGAAATTCATATATATATATATATTCTTGACTAAATGATTAAAACCTCACGATCTAAGCTTATATATTTGAGATGAAGTATAATTTCCTCTCCCTTAATTATAGCAAAACAACTCTTTCCCAGTTGAAAACTTTTGTTTTCTATAATTAACATTGCTAACTTGCAATACTTATCATAATTATCATGCTCCCACTAACATGATGATTATTAGCATAACACTTATGCTCCCACTAGCTTTGACATGTACTCAGAAATCAGCTGAACTTCTAGAAATCAATACTTTATTGACTTTCTTACCAAAGTTCAGATTTCTGACACTTGATTGTTTTGATAGAACTTTATCAAAATCATACACCTTCCCTTAGATAGCACACTCGTGTGTCTACACAATTATGAAGAGGGATGCCGTAATCATATTGGTTAGACCTTTTTGCCACTTCTCACAAGTCCAGTTTAGTGTGCCGATAAACCACACACGCTCCACTAACGACTTTGAGAATGCAAATATCACAATTGCTATCTAACTAAAATCTACTTAGTGAAAGTGTTTCCTCACCATCATTTTCATGAATCGGAGAGAAACCTTATGACACTTAGATTTATTGGTGTATGTGTTCTTATCCATGTGAATTGTCAAAACCATAGTCACAAGACAAGGATAATGACAAATCCAAACTCATATGGACTGAACTCAATCTTAATTTCTTGCCACCTGGCAGCTCAAGGGTCTGCCATTGCTTCCAAGTTGTTGTGCAACCAATTGAGAACTCTAAGAACTCAACTTTAACTGGAATGGGCACAGACTATGTCAACACGATAGGTTATAAACCTCAAGTCATGTGCTAGTGAAGAACTTTAGGTTTTATTCTTGATTAGATCTTGATACTTTCAAGACCTTTAAGACTCCCACTGTCCTCTTGACCAATAAGACTCTCTTGTCAAATATTCAAGGGATAGTGCGGATTCTTTATCAAGACAAACGCTTCACACAATTGGCCTGAGTTGGTCTTTGTTTTATCCAAAAGATCACAACTTACCAATTTCAAATGTACAAGAGTAGAAAACTTTTACTCTTACATTTGACAAGTGTTTTAAACCTTCTTTGAGACATGTCACTCAAGTCACAATCTTGGAGTATGACTCTAAGACTTGTATTGGAACGAAGTATGACTCATCTTCTTGATTTAACCATTTCAACAATTCAAGATCCCTTCTTCTTAGTCATAAGAATGCACTAAGACTTCCTTAGAGAACTAATTTTGATATGGTTTCTTAATCATTAAGATGATCACAAAACTGATACTAAAGTACTCTCCCATTTTTTCAGATTTGAGAAACTTTTATCTTTCTGCCTAAGTTGATTCTTCTTATTCGCTCTGCCTTACATTGGAACCTTTTCCAATGTCTCAGAGTTACACTTAAGCATGTAAGTATAATCATATTTACTGAGCTTTAGTAAACTATGATGAATAGTCTTATTAATCTTTTGTGGTGGACTTAATCAGTGCACATGACTATGTACTCGATCCCTTAGTCCATTACTTGACTCACACATCCATGTGAATAAGTAATTAGTCTTAATCATCCAATACTTGAAAGTTCTCATTCATCATGCCATACACCTTGCATGATTCCAAGTTCCGGTCCAATTGAGACTTGGGTGATGAGAATCTTTCCTTTATTTGATAAATTTAGACATTACCACAAATGAAAGAATCAATTTCATACTTCCACTCTTTCTATTAATGGAATCATATAAGCAACAATTTTTCCTCAAATGCCATTGTAAGGATATTTTAAAATAACTAAAATAAAAAAATTTCTTTTATTTTAAAACTATGCGGAAAAACTTATCCTTACAATCCATATGAAAACCTGTTGTTATCTATTCCTAAGCAATATCTCATAACTCCTAAGAAGTAGCTCAAGAATCCGATTTTCAAACTACGCGATAGAAATCCATCTATGCGATCAGATTCAGCATATTCTTTCTTTAAGTTCCTTTACTTTTCTTTGATTCTTAAAACATTACCATCTGACCCAGTCACATCATGTATCAGGAATCTCATAATAGAAACTTAACAAAGTTAGATTAGTGGACTTTACCTGAAGTAGAGTCAAACTTATTGACTTTAACATCCTTAGGTAAACTTGGCAGCTTCGCAACCAATGCCCCTTCCTTTGGCAATATAAACATATGGACCCTTTGATAATGGTACATGAGACTATCACAGACTTAGACTTTTCTCTTTACCATTTGGTCAACCGAGTTGACTATGGCCGATCCCTTTCCATTGGGAAGAGAATGCTTTTCTGGATTTCCTGTGTCACTATTGTCAATGTCCATCAAGTTTTGAGGAAGTTGATCTTAACAAATAGATAAGATCATTAAGGGTCTTGTCATAGTCTGTTTCATAGGTGTTCCAAAAGAACTCACTATGTGACTTAGAAAGTAGTTGAACCACCAACTTTCTCAAGACTTTGACACCCTTCTCTCCCGGCTTGTCAATATGTGACTACATCTCCAAGATGTCATCACACCTAGACATTGCCTTGCCAATGGGGCTTGAGTGATCTTAAACTTTTCAAGAACTTGTGGGTTAGGGAGAATAATTGGAGGAGGAGAAAGAATTATGATATCCATGGAACATCATCTTCATTAGGAATGCTTGTTTCAAGAGATTTGGGAAGATCATAAATGTCTAAAACAGACATGTTTTGGGAGATATTCAAGATATTTGATCTTAAAGTCCTTAATATGACACCCAATATGAAATATTAAGGCTAGGACCCAACAAACTATTTTATAACTTAGAAGAGGTATGCCGTAATCCAAGCTATAAAACAATTTGAAGGTAGGTGAATGACGATTCACCAATTTCCACCAAGATAAACAAAATGTATTATTAGGTTTTAATTGGATTTGAAATTCCCAGATCTTCTGAGATTCATTGAACTGTTCAATATCATGTTTCAATCTCGAGTGTGCCCTTCAGGTTTTGTGACTGGGATACCGAGGATCACAAAACAAGGTGTGAAGTAACCATGCAAATTACTTGGTACCCTTAAGTGTTTACCCCTTAATCGATGTGCCGGTTAACCACACACGCTCCATCGATACTATGATAAACATTAAGTTACCCTTTGCCTACCTTGTTAAATACGAGTTAGTGTGCCGGTTAACCACACACGCTCCTCTAACCGACTTAAACAAAGTGCAAAGTGTAATTTCATGGATTAGCACCATATTCACATTTTCCTAAGTAACTAAGATTGGGAATTATTAAGAGTTTAGTTACTTAGTATTTATCATTAATACTTTTAATGAAGGGAGAATTATAGTCCTATCAAACCCGTTCGGCTAATGACCCTCCACCAGTCAAGCAAGCGGTGGGTGAGAGTGGACACCCATTAAGTTTCCATTTTATAGGCAACAACCTTATACCCACCTTATAGACCGGCTTCGTGAATGAGGCGTACTAGCGGTAAGACCGACTTTACTCTTATACATGTATATATTATTAAGTTATAATATTATAAAGTATAAGGGTTGAATTTTAACTTTTAAAATTCTAAGGGCTAACTTGGAATTAAGGTATTCATAAGAGAAAACTTTACAAATTCCAAAACTTGAGGGCAAGTTTTGAAACTATTCAAAACTAATTAATTCCATAACTTATGTATTTAAAGTAGTTTTAATCCAAAAAATCTTCAAGTTCCATAACTTGAGGACAAATTATGGAAGACTTTAAACTAATAAAGAATTAACTTTTTCTTTATTTTATAACTTATGGAATTAATTAAGGTTACATTATTTTTTTTATATTTATTTAATGAAGAGACTCTTGGTCCTCCATAACTTGAGGACAAATTATGGAGTCATAACTCCAATTAATTAGAACTAGACTCTTCATTTTTTTGGTAACCTTTGCCAATTTTATGAGTTTTATGAGTCTTTAATGTGACTCTTCATGTAACTTGAGGACAAGTTACACAAACACATTTTATACTCAACTCTTAGATTAAAATGGATTGAAAACAACTATTTCATTCAACTTTTCTATTAATCTAAGAAACTCATAAGAACAAGATAATTCAAATCAAACTTTTTCTTGTAATTAGTCTAACCTTTAAACTAATACAAAACATGAATCTATTGACAAGTATCTTTGAAATTGGATTAGCATGAACATTACCACAACAAAAACAAGTTTATAAGTTCAAAAACAACTTAGGGTAATGTTCCTAGTCCATTTCTAGCCAAAAAACTCGAAAATATGTTGTCTGGGGTCCAACTCGTCGAGTGCATGAACACAACTCGGCGAGTTGGATGCATTCTTGGACTCGTCGAGTCCCTTCATGGACTCGGCGAGTCTGCTGGGCTGACAGCACCAATTTCGATTTTTCAGCTTCTATTGCTGGTATAACAAGAAAACAAGCCTAGGCTCTGATACCACTGTTGGGTTATGAGCATTCTAACACTCCTAAGTGTACATGCAACCCTAAATACCTTGTATCTATGTTTTCTCTATTATACATGCAAATAAGAACATCCAAGGTATTATCCTAATCTAGCATACAAAACTATCAATATAACAAGATAGAATACATACCTCTTTGATGTAGAATGTCTTCATGTAGCTTGAGTGCCTAGTCCCCTAAGTGTGACACCTCAAATGGTTCACACAACACCAAATACACTTGGAATAACTTGAGAGAATTCTACACTTCATGAAATCGGCTAGCCCTTTCTTACTCTCACTAGTGGTCGATTTTCCTCAAGAATAAGATGCTTATATAGTTATACAATTAGGGTAAACTCTAATTGTCATGACTTTCCATTTCCTTGGATCCATGGGTTCAAATATACCATGGAGCATCCATGGAGCATCATATGGGTTTTGGCCCAACTAGATAATCCATGGAGCATTAGCCCACTATACAAGTATGGATGATTTACACAATCAACCCATATATTTAATTAGTCTTCTTTTGATCACTTAATTAATCCTAGATTAATTCTTGATCAATACTAATTAAATAATCTTATTATTCTTATTATTAATATACTAGAACTTATAACATATTAATAACCATAAGTGTCTTATTTCTCTCATTATAGTCTATCCAAGTGCATGATGCCATGCAACCCAAATGGACAATGCCGGGTCGGGTCAAGTCTTACCAATTATAGTTATGGACTTAGACATTAATCCAAAAGATTGCAACTCATTGATCTCAAGCTAACACTTCCTAACACTCAACCTTTGAGTGTACTAGGATTAGAAACTCTCAAACAGACCCTTAATACAGTATAGAAGTAATAGAAACCAGTCTGACTTTTGCTTTATTTGATTGACTTTACAACATCGAAATTTTAGGTTGTCACATTTACCATCCAAATCTGATTTTTTCAAGAAGTTAAAAAAGAAGGCTCATCCATCATCTCCTGCTTACACAGTTAAACCTCAAATTAGTCGAAAAGCGTTATTTTTAGACAAGTTCAAGAACCAGTTTCTCTTGAATCAAAGAAACGAAGGGCAGCAAATATGCAAAACATATTTTGAAAAGGTAGAAGAAGAAACATACTGAAGATGAAGTGATTCCAGATTCACATGTACGAAACTCTCCAGTGAGATCAAATGTCGAAACTTCTATTCCTGTTATTGTATATGTTGTTTCTTCGAAAGTTTCTAAACCATAGGAGATTATTATTACTTCACCTCCTGTGTCAACTATCGAAGCTTCGCATGATCAAGCTACTTGTCTTGCTGTTTCTTCTACCTTTGATACTTCCACCATAGACAGTTCCACTTCATTGACTCCATTTTTTTCTACTCCAATTGTTCCCCATTCACCCACATTCGATAATATTCTCAATCAACCTATTAACTCATTATTTTCCTCCCAATCCACCGATCCACTTGTTACTAACAAACAAGACAAAACCCCAACTGATGACGAGGAGAATGTGTTCAATGGAACATTTGCTGACATACAATTTGATCTGGAGGAGGAGGAAGTTCCAGATAATATGCTTCTTACAGGAAAACAGTTCAAAATCCTCAATCGAAAGCTTAATTCACTTTTACAAATTCAAGCTGATGGAGGAGGTAAAAATTCGGCATCTAGTTTGGAGGTTGATAAGCTGCTCAAACGTCAAGAAAATTGTCTTTATGATGCCATTCAAGATGCTGAACGAAACAATGAGAAAAGGGTGAAGAATCAGTTATCGACTTTTGCTTCTAATTTAAAGGAATTGAAGGTAGTAGCGAAGGAACTACACATCTTGTTTGTTCAAGATGTCAAGATTGTTCGAGAATATGTCAATTTAAAGAAGCTCTTGGTCCGAAGGTTGAGCAGATGTCTGTGGATGAAGTTAAGAGTTTTTCAAACATAAATCAACTGCTAGTTGAATTGAAGGGGATGGTGCTTAAATTGAATTTTGGTGTCCTCTTCATTGATCACTCTGGAGCTTCTTACACAGAAGTTTTCTGACCTCGAATTTGCTATTCAGAAGGAGTTAGCACCATTGTCTCAGCTGATAGGTCTCTTACCAGCAAATGCCCCACCTGTTATCACAGGGGTGTAAGGGGGACAAAGAAGAACTGTTTGTAAAGGAGAAGGTGCCTCTGGGAAAACAAGTGAAGAAGTTAAGGTGGTTGGAAAGGTTTTTGCAACTTATGCTCCTACACCAAAATCAACAATTTCGAAGGCTGAACTAGTGATAGTGAGACAACCCATACTTCTCTAATACTTTTACAAAATTATTACTCCAAACATGCTACATTCATATTCATAATATAATTTACAGAAGTCTTTATACAAACCAACTATTAAGATTTTTACAGCGTTTTATATATTACATAACTTCCTAGGAAATTCATACATTAAGTATAAAAATGTGAATATTAACTATTCTACATCTTCTAACAGTATAGGGTTAAAGATGTGACAATTTGTAACCTAAATTCGGGTAGCCTTGCACCCTATTTATATTGTACGAAGCACCTTATTACAATGGGCGTAATTAGCAAGGTACACAGTGCGTACTCTTTTACCAGTCACTACCTTGGGCGTACTCTTGCAGTACGCGGGGAGTACTAGTAAAAATGGCATGTGCTCGGTTTCCGAGCTTCGGGCGTGTCGTACGCTGGACGTATATATATGTACGCGAAGCATACCACTTGGTACGCTGGGCGTTCTTCCAGCCTCAAAGTTTGTGCCTAAAACTTCAAAATTTCATATCATTTACATACGAGCTCTGGTTTTGACGTTCTTTATAACCACACGTAGGTGAAATTATACTCTACCACTTTCGTTTAGACTCCGTCAGCTAATTTTGAATTTATATTTAAAATTATATTTTTAACAGGCCGGGACAGGAAAAGTTTGTTAAAAATTCATAACTTCTTCATCTGACGTTCGTTTTATTTTGTCTTCTGGTAATTCCACAAAGTATGTTTGCTTACCAATACTCTAGATAATTTTGAAAGGTCCAAAAAATCTAGGACTCAATTTTCCTTTCTTCCCAAATCGCATAATGCCTTTCCATGGTGATACCTTCAGCATTACAAAATCACCCAACTGGAATTCTATGGGTCGTCTTCTTGTTTCTACATAGGACTTCTATCAATCATGGGCCGCTTTCATTCTTTCTCGTACAATTTGGATATTGTTAGTGGTGTCTTGAATCATTTCAGGGCCTCCAAGAATTTTTTTTCCTACATCATGCCAACATAGTGGAGTACGACATTTACGACCATATAATGCTTCATATGGTGGTATTGTGATTGAAGTGTGATGGCTATTATTATATGAAAATTCAACAAGAGGTAAGTACTTGTCCCTGTTACCACCAAATTCCAGGACACATGCACGAAGCATATCTTCCACTTTTTGGATTGTGCTCTCCTTCTGACCATCTGTTTGGGGATGATAAGTTGTGTTGAGAGCAATCTGAGATCCTAATTCACATTGCATACTTGCCCAAAAATGAGAAGTCAAGCGAGTATCACGATCGCAAATAATCTTTAGTGGCACGCCATGTCTCGCAACAATTTCATCCAAGTATACATGTGCGTATTTCTCCATTAGAATTATTTCATGCATGGCAAAAAATGTGCACTCTTAGTTAGTCAGTCGAAAATTACCCACATGCTGTCATTTTGTCTTGTAGTCTTTGGCAACTTGGTAATAAAATCCATGGACAACTCCTCACATTTCCACATGGTAACATTAATACTTTCTCGACTCCCGTATGGATTTTGGTGTTCCGCTTTGACTTGTAAGCATACTAACCATTCCTGCACGTATCTTCCAATGTCTCTCTTTAATCCAGGTCACCAATAATCAGCCCGTACATCAAAGTACATTTTACTTGTACTAGGATAAATTGATAGGTTAAATTTATGGGCTTCATCTAAAATCGTCTGTCTTAATCCACCAATCTTCAGAATCCATAGCCGATTTCAGTCCACGTGGATCATCAAGTAAAATATCAGCATAATGTACCATCCCTTCCTTCTTCACATTTTCTGGCTTTAAGGCCTCTACTTACCATTTCATTAGTTCATCAACAATAGTGAACTTTACTATAGTGTGAGTAATAACATAACACATGCTATTATGATAAACCTTCCTACTAAGTGCATCAACAACTACATTCGCCTTTCTAGGATGATACAGGATTTCATAAGCATAGTCTTTGATCGGCCCCATGGCTCTCTATTGTCTCATATTCAAAGTTTGTTGGCTGAATATATACTTGAGACTGTTGTGGTTAGTAAACAATTGGCATTTTGTACCAAAAAGATAATTCCTTTAAAGTTTTAGTAAAAATACTAATGCAACGAGTTCAAGGTCATGGGTGTGATAATTTTTTTCATATTCTTTCAGTTGTCTTCAGGCATAGGCTATTACTCTACCACACTGCATCAACACACAAATGAGTCCCAACCTTGAAGTATCGTTATACACGGAAAAAAATCATTATTACCTTCTGGGAGTGGTAATATTGGAGCATGAGTTAAAAGATATTTTAGAGATAAGAAAGCTTTTTCTTGGGTTTCACCCCATTCGAACTTTGTTTCCTTTCGTGTAAGACTCGTGAGAGGTACAACTATATTCAAAAATGTTTAATGAATCTCTGTTAATATCCCGCGAAACCCAAGAAACTGCAAATTTCAAAAGCATTACGGGGCGCTTCCCAATTCTGAATGGCTTCAATTTTGGTAGGATCTACTGATATACCATCACCAGTAATCACATGGACGAAAAATTGAATTTAAACTAGCCAAAATTCACATTTGGAGAATTTAGCATATAGTTTATCCTTTTAAAGAAGTTCTAATATTTCACGAATGTGATTGGCATGATCAGCTTCAGACATGGAATGGATTAGAATATCATCAATGAATACGATGATAGATTTATCGAGCATTGGGCAGCATACCCGATTCATCATATCCATGAATACAATAGGAGCATTTTTCAATCTGAATAGCTGACAAGGAATTCATAATGCCCATAGCGAGTATGGAAAGCAGTCTTTGGTACATCCTACTCATGTACTTTCAACTAATGATAGCCAGACCTCAAATCAATCTTCCAGATAATTTATACTTGTTCTTGATAGTTACCTTATTTAGCTCGCGAAAAACAATACACATTCACATCGATCCATCTTTCTTCTTGACAAATAATACTGGAGCACCCTAAGAAAAGGTACTCAGTCGAATAAAGCCTTTATCAAGTAATTCCTGCAGTTGGTTCATTATTTTCTTCATCTCAGCTGGCGCAAGACGATAAGGAGTCTTTGCAATTGCAGTAGCACCAGGTACAATATCAATTCGGAATTCTACTTGCCTATCTAGAGGTAGTCCAGGCAATTCTTTGGGGAAAACATCAGGATATTCATTAACAATGGGAATATCATTTACCGTTTTCTTCCCCTCTTTTGAGATATCAACTGTATAGACCAGATAAGTAGAACACCCCATTGATATAAATTTTCGAGCTTTTAGGAAAGAGATTATTTTAAATATTTTAAGTCTTTGTTCACTGTAGACATAAATAGGATTCTCCCCTTCAACAGGAATGTGTACTATCTTTTCATAGCACAAGAGTTCTGCACAGTTCTTTGACAACCAATCAATGTCGAGAATAATATCAATGTTGGGCAAGGAGATAGGAATTAGGTTAGCAAGAAAATTATAACCTTCAATTTCTATGAAACAATCCCTATAGACTTTATCAGCAAGTAATGATATACTTCCCACAATATCTATATTAAATGGTTGTGGGAGTGTATAACAAGCAATTTGAAAGCAATGCGCAAATTCATGAGACACAAAAGAATCTGTGGAACCAGAATAAAATAAGATATGAGCACCTCTAGAGTTGACTCAAAATGTACCAGTGACAACATTCGGGTCTTCACCTGCCTCCTCCATGGTAATTTGGAATGCACGACCTTTAGCTTTTGGCACCTCCTCTTTTTTAGTTGGAGTACTCGTTGGTTGTTGGATGGAATCTTGACCCCTTGCCATTTGACTAGTAATAGTAAGGCAGAAACGCTTCATGTGGCCTGTAACACCACAAGAAAATCATGTAACATTCTTCATTGGGCAAATAGACATCATGTGGCCTATTTCTCCACATCCATAACAGACCATTGATCCTATTTCTAATCAGCATTCACCCTGATGATTCTTTCCACAATTTCGATATGAGGGTGACTGAAGAGAAAAAGATTGTGACCTACTGCGGCCACGAGAGGTATTATAAGATTGTACTTGTTTGCCAGGATTAGATCGAAAAGATTGAGCTGATGGAATATAGGAAATAGGAACAATTTAATCAATATGTGGATGCTTCGGAACAGAAAGTATGGCACCATGTATTTCTATGTCATGTTCGTGATTTCGGGTATACTCAACAGCTTTAGCAAATAACAAAACATCCCGATTAACCACGAAATTGTTGATTTCATACTGTAGTCCTTCCATGGATAACTGAATTTTATCATCTTCGGTTGGCATATATTTTGTAGTAAATCGTTCTTTTTGATTGAATTGAGTTTCAAAATCATTCACAGTAATTCCTCCCTGTTTAAGCTCAAGGAATTCTTTCTCCAATCTTCTCCTCATATCTAGAGGATAGTACTTTCCTAGCAAGCGAGTTTTGAACATTTCCCAAGATAAATTCTTTTGGTCATACTTTTTGACAACTTCGAATGTTGCTTCCCACCAGACCAAGGCTTCTCCAATGAGCATTGAAGAAGCATAATTGGCCTTGTCTTCCTTAACCACACGAGAGGTACGAAATAGTTTTTTTGTGTGCTGGATCCATGTAAGAACAACAATGGGATTAAGAACACCTCAAAACTCCGTAGCACCATTACTCTTGAAAGTTTTAAATGAGGGACGTTTCACCTCCCCTTTTGAAGATTCTCCGGTGGCTTTCTCTTTGCCTTTATCATTATTCTTCTTGTGTTCTTCGAGAATGGCAAATAAAACCGGTAATTTTATCCAAGATTTGCTCCTCACGTGGGGATACTGGAGTATTTACTTCATTAGGATGAGGTTCTCCACACACATCTAGTGTATGGATATTCTTACAATGAGTATTTACCTAATATAACAATTAAGTCTTTCCTATGGTTTGTATCCATATTCTTACAATGAATATGTTCATATACTGAACTTCTAATAGTTTAAGTCTAAATACCAATCCGTGGGATTTAGTTTACGTAAACTACTGCTCTGATACCATGATGGAGACAACCCATACTTCTTTAATACTTTTTCAATATTATTACTCTAAAGATGCTACATGCATATTCATAATATAATTTACAGAAGTCTGAATACAAACCAACTATTAAGATTTTTACAGATTTTTATATATTACATAACTTCCTAAGAAATGTATACATTAAGTACAATAGTGTTAATATTAACTATTCTACATCTTCAACCAGTAGATGACTATATTGGATGCTTATCACTTGCAATAGTTAAACACTGAGAAGGATAAGTGGGTGGTGCTTAATGAGTTCAATAACAGTTACAATATAATGCTTTACCATATATATATATATATATATATATATATATATATATATATATATATATATATATATATATATATCAATACGACAGAAACAAAGAATGGCAAAGAACAACAAAGGTAGATGAGTATTATATGACAGGCTTTCCAAATCAACAAATAATTTGATTCAAAGATTTGCAATCAATGAGAAATAACATTTTCAACTTGATATACATCAATAAAACTTCAGCCCAAGTGGCATAGGAAATACAATTTTGAATTATCATTTTCCTAGAATATACAGGCTTTTAGCGCTATCTATCATACTGCCAATACCATAGTGATACGAGTCATTCTCTACATTGTCAAAGTCACAAAGCCAATACCAAAGTGATACGAGACATGGTCTACATGGCCAAAGGCTTCATACCGATACCAACGTGATGCTTAGTCGTTCACTTCATTGTCAAAGGTATAGATCCATTATCATAATAACACGGGAAATCACATTGCACATATAACACATAACATACAACTGCCCCTATATTGAACTCACCGTAAAATAACCGAATGATAAAATGATAATTTGGGTAGGACTTCATTTCAAAAAATGACTTTCTTTGACGAAATCGGGGATTTTTGTTGAAAATTGGGCCTTGGATGGGCAGAGTTTCAACATGAAAATATTATTTTCTCGGGTCCTCGGTGCGTCGGGACTTGTTTCGGGTGTTGGGGATGTTTCCTAGGCTTAAAGGGTATTAGGGTAAATTGAGGCAAAGTAGAGGGTTAAATATGCGAGAATTTGTAACCTAAATTTGGGTAGCCTCGCACCCTATTTATATTATGTGAAGCACCTTATTACGTTGGGTGTAATTATCAAGGTACACGGGCATACTCTTTTACTAGTCACTACGTTGGGCGTACTCTTGCAGTATGCGAGGCGTACTAGTAAACATGGCATGTGCTCGGTTTCCGTTCTTCGGACGTGTGGAACATGCATGATACGTGTCCTCCGTCTGTAGTACGCTGGGCATACATACCTCGCACGTTGGGCGTATATATATGTATGCAAAGCGTACCACTTGGTACGCTAGGCGTTCTTCCACCCTCGAAGTTTGTGCCTAAAACTTCAAAAATTCATATCATTTACATACGAGCTCCGTTTTTGACATTCTTTTTATCCACGCGTAGGTGAAATTATACTCTACAACTTTCATTTAGACTCTATCGACTTTTTTTTTTTTTTAATACTATATTTTTAACAGGCTGGGACAGGAAAGTCCATTAAAAATTCATAACTTATTCATCAAAAGTTGTTTTTCTTCTATCTTTTTTCCGTTGAACTACTGTTAACAAGATCTTTGATTCTCGTTTTGGTTGTATCAACTAAAAAATTTTCGATCTATAATTCGAATTTCGAGCTGTACACTTCTATGGAAAATTTTAGAATAAATCATAACTTCCTCATACGAAGTCAAATTTTAACGTTCTTTTTATGAAGGTTCTCAGTTTAACAAATACTACGACATTCATTTAGATCACTAAAGCTGACAAGTAGTTTATCGAAAACACATTTTTTATTTCATACGGCGTCGTACCGATTCTGTCGCGAAACTTCAATAAGTCATAACTTCTTCGTTATACCTCGGATTTTAGTGAGGTTTTCGCCTAAATGTTTCTACCGAGATAATTTAAAACTTTCAATAACATTATTCTTACTTATTTCCAAATTAAATTTTTACATTTTCGTTAATTTCACTATTTGACTTTTTGATAGGAATTTCATAAGACTTCCCATCACTTTCTGAATGATTGTAAACATTGTTTTACTTCAATTCTTGTAAATACTATCTTGTGATAATGCACTGTGAAAAACCATATATTATATAATAATATTCACTTTTAAAATAACAAAACACGATAACTGCATGTGTATGTCACATATAGCAACTATCACAACTACAAGGTCTATTGCTAAAGGCATTGTAATTGGATCAACATGTGAGGGAATTTCTTCAAAACCCATGCCAACTACAACTAATAAAGATAGTGGGAAAAGGGATTGTATTGGAGAAGTCAAAGGAAGAAAGGAAAGCTAAGATAAAAACAGAAATGGAGAAGCAACGTCAAATTCAGAGTCTTTTTAAACTTCCACAAAATGATCCTCCTAACTTAAACAAAGGAGATCCAAGAAAGTTGTATAGTTATGAAAATATCGAAGCGAGAGTTGCTTACAATGAAATGTGTGAGTTTGAAAAGAATCCAAGAAAAAGTTATGTTATTGAGAACTTTCACATAAATCAACTCGATTTCCTATCAATGAAATAATGTTTCTCACTGCTCAGTAGACTGTTGATAAATTCAAGGATAAAGATGATTTTATCCATATGAAGCTGAGATTTCATGCTGTGTTGGGAAAGGAACAAGAAGAGTTATGGTTACTTGTGAAGATTGTTCGAGTGATAAGTATAACAAAGGATGTGTTATTTGAGAACATGCTGTAAAAATTTTCGATACCATGTTGTAAAGGCAAAAAAAGTTTATGTTGACTTCTCAATTGCTGACTTTTCACTGATGAAATTAAATGATTTGATTCAAGTTGCAACTATACTCAAAGACATGGATGCTTCGAAACTCCAAGTAACAAGTAAGGAAGTACTACATCTCGGATTGGGACATATCAAAAATTTTCATAGACAATTACTATGATTGTCTAGCATTGATGGATGTTGAGTTAGCATTATTAATGGGAAAAGAAATCATGGTTCCTCAATTAGTGTTAAAGATTCAAGTTGATCTAAAGATGTATGTTGATGGAGAGATATGTTTGAAGCCGTTTGGAATTGTTTTTATGGGAAAGAACAAGAAGGGAAAACAAACAAAGTTCTTATTTCAATCAACTGATGTCGAATAATTCACATATGCTCATCATATAACCTTGATTGTGTGTATGAATAATTGTTAGAAGAATAATGAAGGGGACAAAGTTGAGTTGAAGAAGGTAATGAACTGGTATGCGAAGATTTGAAGGACGTTACATGTTGTTGCTCGATTTTTGATAGCCTGATTTCGACACTGCTTACAAAGGGGGAGATTTTAAGAGTCGAAGTTAGTTGTAAGGTGTCGAAAGCTATGTAATGTTTTTAGTGTTATGTAATGTATTTACAAAGGCATTGTTGGTTCGAAAGTATAATGTTGATTCCTTTGTATTTATGGTATGCTTTCTATTTTCCTATAAATAAGGGTTGATACATAGAGTTAGATAGAACTTTTCACCTTGTATTCTGTCTAAACACTCTCTTTATTCGAAAGCATAATTGAGCTGAAACAAGATTATGTTTACTCTAGGTGTTCATAATTCTTTTGTACTCTGATTTCATTTCGTTACTCGATTAACAAACCTCTTCACCAAAACATACACTCTTAAACTTACCCACTATCAAAATCGAAGGTTGCTCGATTAGGGATTTCCTCTAGGTGACTAGGTGAAAATTGAGGCTGGGTAGAGGACTTAATGTCCTTTAAATAGGGTGCAAACCCTAAATTTTAGGGTTTTTACAATTAGCTCCAACTCGTCGAGTTGGTATTAAAGTTCACACGGCTATCTCAGTCCTTACTTGATGACTTGGGGTCTCCAACTCGTCGAGTTACACTATCAATATGAATATAAAACAATTTAAATTTATACCTCGGAGTCAGGATGTTACAGAATGCCAAAACATTCCATTAAAATCCCATGATACCTAATAATTCTTGAAGTTTTGCAAATCAATGCGTAAATTACAGCTTGAGTTTAGTAGGATCTAAATTTTGATGAGAGAAGAATGAGTATCAAATTAATATAATTGTGATAATGAAGGAAGAAGAATTGAGCGGGTTACGAAGAGATTATAAGGTTGTAGGGTTAAAACACTAATTTAACATGGAAAATAGAAAGGCACGAGGATATGTCATTGGCAAAAATAAAGACTTCTATTAGAAATGAATATTTTCAAAAAAAATAGTCAAATCTCTTTTGGGGGGTCTGGATACCACTTAGACACAACATTTACAATCTAATGGTAGTGTCGATTTTGAAAAATAATGAATGGATTTTAAGCTATCGGGTTCGTGCAAATCTTTAAGTTCTTAAAAGAACTCTATCTCTCTCTCTCTCTCTCTATATATATATATATATATATATATATATATATATATATATATATATATATATATATATATATATATATATATATATATAGTTGTTCAAATGAGAACTACTAAAGATTTAGTACCCTAAGAAGCTCCATTTGTTAGTAAATATTTATATGATATTCTTATGAAACATGTGAAAATCCTATTTTTTTCTCTTTTCGATACATAAAGGGCAAAATTGTAATTTTTGTAGTATATATTTTCATTCTTATATGCTTTTATATTTGAACACACAACTTATATAAATTACAAGTTTATACAGTCCATTTATAATTTAATTCAAAAAATTCACAACTTAATAAAACCCGTTTTTTAATAATCCACAAACTCAAAGAAATCAAAAATTCAAACTCTAATACTACCACCACCACGCGCTGCCACCAACCACCTGTACCAGCATCGCAACCATTATTTTCTTCTAAATTAGATCTGTAAACAAAGTCATGAATTAAAAACTTAAATACTACATTTATAGTCTAATAAAACCATTTATTTCACTCCTCTTGAATTTAATGCAAAATTATTATTATTAAAACGAATGTATTCTTACATACTTATACAGCACAAAAAATAAATATATTTAGAAAAAAATTAACAAAAAAAATTATACATAAATTATTCATCTATTAAATTGTGAATTTAATATATTAAACCATGAATAAGATTTACATTATTCCAAAAGCAAACAAAAAAGTTATAAAATAATCACAGCTTAATGTCAATTCATTCATATCTTAATACAATCAACTCATAATTTAATACACAAAATTCACAGCTTAATATAGTCAGTTAATAGTCTAAGAAGAAAATACACAGTTTAATGAAGTCAATTCACAGTTTAAAACACAAAAATCTTAGTTTAGTACACAAAATTCAAAGTTTATTACACAAAAAGTATGCATTTACAACCATATTTTCAACTTAACACTCTTTATATAGTCAATTCAAAGTTTATACAAAAAATTCATAGCTTAATAGAAGTAACTTCATAGTTTCATACAGATAATTCACGGCTTAATCTAGTCAATTTACAGTTCGAGCAGAAAATTCACTGCTTAATATAGTCAATTCGTAGTTTAAAAATAAAATTCAAAAGTTAATGCAATCAGTTCACCGTGTAAAACACAAAAATGACAGCTAAGTACACTAAATTCTCCTTTTAATATACAAAAAGTAGTATTGATATCCATATTATCAACTTAAAGCACATATTACAATTAATACACAATTTAATATAGAAAATCACAAACTAGTATAATAAATTGTAAGTTTAATTCAAAAAAAATTATACATTCACAACTGTATAGTAGATAAAACTAAGATTAACAAATTTATACGAAAAATGAGAGGTTAATGTTGGATTAGGTGTCTAAGTTCATAACTATTTTTGGAATGTA
Organism: Lactuca saligna; assembly: GCF_052625555.1. Classification (NCBI taxonomy): domain Eukaryota; kingdom Viridiplantae; phylum Streptophyta; class Magnoliopsida; order Asterales; family Asteraceae; genus Lactuca; species Lactuca saligna. The sequence goes on from NC_136421.1 coordinate 52,347,405, forward strand.
CTTGACCCGGTTGACATGGTCCATTTGGGTTGCATATCATTACGACACTTGGATAGACTAAATGAGAGAAATGACACTTAAGGTTTATTAATATATATATATATATATATATATATATATATATATATAACATCTAATATATTAATAATATTATTTAAGTAGTATTGATCAAGAATTAATTTGGAATTAATTAAGTGATTAAAAGGAGCCTAATTAAATATATGGGGTTGATTGGGTAAATCATACATTCTTTAATAGTAGGATAATGATCCATGGTATATTGAATTGGGTTAAATCCTATAAGGTGCTTCATGGATAGTCCATGGAGTTTATAAACCCATGGATCATGGAATATGAAAAGTCATGCACATTAGGGTTTACATGGAGTAACCCTACATATGGCACATTATATAAGAAGCTCCATGGCTAGCAAAATCGGCCACTAAGAAAAGAACAAGAGGGCTAGACAATTTTGAGTGTTAGTGAACTTCTCTCAAAGTTATTCCAAGAGTTGTGGTGTTGTGTGAGATGTTTGAGGCATCACACTTGAGGTGCTAGGCTCACAAGGTTCTCAAGGAATCGAAGAAACAAAAAGGTATGTTCTTCTACTAGCTATTATGTTTCAAAGCTCCCCATGCCATGCTAGTTAGTTAAGAACCTTGGAGAATTAAATTTGCACGTATCTTAGTAAAACATAGATCCGAGGTTTTTAGGGTTGCATGTACACAATAAGAGTGTTAGAATGCACCAAACACTTCAGTGGTATCAAAGCCTAGGCTTGGTTTCTTGATACTTGATGCAACCTTGTTGAAAAAACTCAAAAAACTACAATCTGCTGAGTGAACTCGCCAAGTCCATGGGGGGACTCGACAAGTCCATTTGTTAATTCATCCTACTCGTCGAGTAGGCTCTTGCACTCGATGATTAGGAGACCCTGAATGCAGATTTTCAAGTTTTGCTGCTAGAAATGGACCAGAAACATTACCCTAAACTGTTTTTTCTTATAAAACTTATTTTAGATGGTGTAATGGTTATGCTAATCCATTTACAATGGCTATTATCAAAATTTCAAGTTTTGCATGTGTTATTTATGATTCTTGAAATTGTTGATATTAATGTTCATGAACTTATGAGTTTAGAAGGTCATAGGAATTATTTGCAAATAGTTTGTTAGATTAATTTTTTATCTTGATGCTTTTTAATAGAATCCATAATTTGTCCTCAAGTTATGGATTACCAAATGTCTTTCGTTTAAAGTCCATTAATAAACACCTATGTTATATAAAATGAAAAGTCTCTCATTTTAATAAACCATTAACTCGTATGTTATGAAGTTGAAAATTTTTGAAAGTTACAAAACTTTCCCTCAAGTTTTGGAACATGTAAAGTCACTTTAGAAAACTTTAAGTTCCAACCCCTATAATTTTAAAAGTTAAAATTCAACCCTTATACTTTATAATATTATAAGTTTATATATATATATATATATATATATATATATATATATATATATATATATATATATATATATATATGTATGTATGTATGTATGTATGTATGTATGTAGAAGAACAAGTCGTTTTACCGTTAGTAGGCCTCATTCACGAAGTCGGTCTATAAGGCGGTATAAGCTTGTTTCCTTTAAAATGAAAACTTAATGGGTGTCCACTCTCACCCACCGCTTCCTTGACTGGTTGAGGGTTGTTAGCCGACTGGGTAGGATAATGACTTTAATCCTCATTAAAAGTATGATGATTGTAAAGTAACTAAATGTTTTTATAAATTTCCAATCTTAGTTACTTTAGCGAAATGTGAATAAGGTGCTAACCCATGAAACTACACTTTGTACTTTGCTTAAGTTGTTAGTGGAGCGTGTGTGGTTAACTGGCATAGTAATCTGGACTTAACAAGGTAGGAAAAGGGTGGCTTAAGGTCTATCATAGATCGGTAGAGCGCGTGTGGTTAACTGACGTATGGGTTAGGTGATAAACATTAAGAGTACCAAGTAATTTGGATGGTTACTTCACACCTTCTTTTATGATCCTCGGCATCCCAATCACAAAACTTGAAGGGCACACTCGAGATTGAAACATGCCATTGAAAAGTTCAATGAATCTCAAAAGAATCTAGGAGTTTCAAAAACCCATTAAAACCTAATAATTTATTTCGTTTTTTATGGTGGAAATTGGTGAATCGTCATTCACTTACCTTCAAATATTTTATAGCTTGGATTACATCATCCCTCTTCTAAGTTATAAAATATTGTGTTGGGTCCTAGCCTTATTGTACATTAGGGTATCTTATTAAGGACTATCTTTATATCTAATCTAAAATTATCTTTCTTTCAGATGTCTTCCAATAATGATGCTTCTTGCTCAAACCTTACCGACTCCTTTTCCCTCATGAACCTTTGTAGGAAAGTCATCTTTGATGGTTCTAACTTTATGGATTGGATCAAGAACATCAAGATAGTCACTCATCATGAGGACAAGGAATATGTCCTCGAAAAAGAGCTTAAGGAACTTGATAGGTCGTCTGCTACTCCTGAAGAGATCTAACTTCTTGTTATGATAAATTCCTAATGACATACCACATGAACAAGGAGGAAGCTACACTCAGCAAACTTCAAGGACTCTTGAAGACAGCCGAAAGTGGTCTTACGGCTAAATTGGTTGTTACCACTCCTACTCATACCGCGACCCCTATCTTGGCAATCAGGCAAGTCAAAGGAAAGAAGAGGAAGAGACCTTCAAAGGGTACCAAGGGAAAGTCCTTTGATGGCTCCTCTTCAAGTGGAACCAAGAGAGGTTATGTCACTCCTTCTGCCAACCCTAAAGAGGTTGGATGCTTCTATTGCTATGAAAAGTCACACCGGAAGCGAAACTGCCCAAAGTACCTGCAAAATGTTAAGGATGGGAAAGTGAAACCCAACCATGCATTTATTTAAACTATATTGTCTAATAACTCACCCCATTCTAATTCTTGGGTCCTTGATACAAGTTTTGGTATTCATATATGTTCTGATTTGCAGGGACTAAGAAGAAGTGATAATGTGGAGCATCGATAGATAAACTTGATCATGGGGAATAGGAAAGCTTCACCTGTCACCAAGATTGGAGTTTATTCTTTGTTTCTAAGTAGTGGGTTAGTGTTAGATTTTGAATAAATGTTGTTACTCGTCTGAAATGGCGAGAAATATTATTTCCTTTCATGGGTTTTACAAACAAGGGTTTACCTTTTCTTTTGATAATGAATGTGGTAGTATTAATGCTTTCTTTAATAATGGTCTTTATTTTGAAGCATTACCTTGTGATGGTGTATATGAAACTGTTTCGGTTGTTAATAACCTAGGAAATAATGTGTTGTGTATTGATTCTTCCAATAGCTTGGATAAACCATCATTATGGCATTGTCGTCTTGGACTCATTTGACATAAAGTCAGATGATAGTTGTGAATCTTGTTTGCTTGGGAAAATGAAAAAATCACCCTTCACTGGTACTTGTGCTAGGGGTGAGGGTTTATTGGACCTCATACATACTAATGCATGTGGACCCTTCAAAACTACCATAAGGGAAGCTAACCGCTTCTATGTGACTATTACTGTTGATTGTAGTAGATATGGATATGTCTACTTAATCAAGCATAAGTCAGAAACCTTTGAAATATTCAAAGAGTTTAAACAGGAAGTGGAGAATCAGTTGGGCGGGAACATTATGATGCTTCGATCCAATTGAGGTGGTAAGTATCTTATTACAGAGTTCCTTGAATATTTTAAGGAATGTGGGATTGTCTTATAATTGACACCTCCCAGGACACCACATCTTAGTGGTGTGGCTGAGAGGCGTAATCGAACCTTGTTGGACATGGTTCGTTCCATGATGAGTCGAGCTTCGCTACTAATCTCATTTTGGGGGTATGCGTTAGAGACTGCCGCACAAATTCTTAATCTAGTACCTACCAAAAAGGTTGCCAAAACACCTCACGAGATGTGGACTGGTAAAGTTCCCAATCTGTACCACATCAAGATTTGAGGTTGCGAGGCTTTCGTGTGGCGTGTGACTCATGATAAGCTCGAACCTCGAATTGAGAGGTGTATTTTTATCGGCTGCCAATAGAAATCCTTTGGTTACCTCTTTTACAGACCCAGTGTTAATGTGGTCTTTGTAGCAAGGAGGGGAGTCTTTCGTGAGAGAGACTTCATAAGCTAAGAAAATAGTGGGAGGCAAATTGACCTTGAAGAAATTCAAGAGTTAAGTGGTGAAGGAACCTCAAACCCTAGAAATAAACCTAAGGAGGAAACTCTTTTTCAACCGACTGACGAGTTTATACCTCTGAGGCATTCCACGAGAGTTAGTAATGCACCTGAGCATTACTATGGTTTCCATATTACTGCGGAAGGTGATACACTTATCAGTGATAGAATACTGGTAAGTTTGGATGAACTTAATAGCTACATGGAAACCATGGTAAGCCTCGAGGCAGCTGAATGGAAATAGGCTATGGACAGCGAGATACAATCCATTTATGACAATCAAGTTTGGAACTTGGTTAACAATGTACCATGTCGTAAGATAGTCGGGTCAAAATGGATCTTCAAGAAAAAGACTGACATGGATGGAAATGTACACACTTATAAGGCGTGACTGGTTGCAAAGGGCTTTTCTCAAACTCCTAGAGTTGATTATAATGAGACCTTTTTGACCAGTAGCAAAGATTAAGTCTATTAATGTTATGTTAGCCATTTCTTCATTACATGATTATGAAATATGGTAAATGGATGTCAAAATCGATTTCATTAATGGAAGGTTAGCTGAGGATGTTTACATGAGTTAGCCAAAGGGTTTTGTCAGTACATAGTACCCTAATAGAGTGAGTAAGCTTGAGGAATCCATCTATGGATTGAAACAAGCACCTCGCAAAAGGAATCATTGTTTTGATGAGAAAGTCAAAGAGTTTGGCTTTTCGATGAGCAAAGATGAATCTTGTATATATGTCAAGGCTAGTGGGAGTATAGTTAGCTTTTTGTTATTATATGTGGATGACATACTACTCATAGGAAATGAAATCCCAACTTTGCAGGATGTAAAGTCCTGGCTTAGGAAGTGTTTCGCTGTGAAGGACCTTGGAGAAGTTGTGTATATCCTAGGGATAAGGATTTTGAGATACAAGAGTAAAAGGCTAATTGGACTTAGTCAGAGTACTTACTTGGATAAGGTGATGAATAGTTTCAGCGTGCAGAATTCAAAGAATGGAGAGTTACCAATCCATAGTAATGCCATATTCAGTAGGACTCAGAGCCCGAGTACAGAGGTTGATATAGATGAGATGAGTCGAGTACCGTATGCTTTCGTTTTAGGATCAATCGTGTATGCTCTGACTTGTACTCGCCCTAATGTTTCCTTTGCATTGAGCATGGTCAGCGGATATCAGGGGAACCCTGGCAAGGCTCACTGGACTATGGTAAAGAACATTCTCATGTACCAACGGAGGACTAAGGACTGGGTCCTTACCCTTGGTGAGAGTGATGAATTGAGATTAAAAGGGTATAGTGATGCTAGATTCGAGATTTATAGGGATAATTTCCGCTCTCAGTCAAGCAAGGTCTTTACCTTAAACGGGGGAGAAAATACTAGGTAAAGTTCCAAGCAGGAGACAGTGGCCGATTCAACTTGCGAATCAGAGTATATAGCGGCAAGTGAGGCAGCGAAGGAGGCTATATGGCTAAAGAACTTCATTGGAGACCTTGGAGGTGTACCAGCTATAAAGGAGGCTATGTAAATTTCCTATGATAGTGAAAGTGTAGTTGCCTTAGCCAAGGAACCAAGGGATCACGAAAGATCATACACATTGACATGAAATACCATTTCATCAGATATCGAATAGAAGAAGGGCTCATCGTGGCAAAGAGGGTATCATCGGATGGGAACCCAACAGATCCCCTCAGAAAATGGACTGGGTAGGGTTAAGCATCTACAGTATGCGAGATGCACAGGGCTAAAGGATGATATTAGTTTTTAAAATTAGACATTTGATGATAAATAAAATTTGTTGTTTATTTATATATAAAGTGCTGCGATCTTCTATTAATTATTTACTATCATTTCATTTTGCATGTTTTGACTTCCAGAATAAATATGTTATGGTATATCATATTATTCAAATTCTCCACAGTCAATCATATGTTGGAAGTAGATATGAATCAAGACTGTCATGAGTGGGCTTGTACATGTCTAAGATGTAGGACATAACAAGAGTTGCTACAACACTCATGAGTGCTCATAAGTTCTAAGTATTGGATTCAACCCATGCTCACTTGTATCACTTCATGGAATTTATCTTGAGTGATCGTGACATGGTAATATCATATAAGTCTTCAAACCTAGAGATATGAGTTGTTCACTATGAGTTGGTTATATATTGATTATATGAAACTGCATTATGTCACAACTAGCATTTTCACTAGGAAATTCTATTCTAATGTAAACATCATCTAGTATAATGCATGTACTCTATGTTAAAATCATACTCTATGCTTAATTGAACCATCCATTTGAATCCAAACTCTTGATCTAAGTTCAAAACGTAATACAATACATCTCATTTAGATTGAAAACCCTAGAAATCCCGGTTCAAGTTAATATGGACTAGGACTCTCTTATTGGGCCTAATAGACCACTAAACATTGAATTTAACCACTTTGGGCCTAGGAACCCTATTTTGGCTCTAATTGGACCCACATTCATTAAACTATAGCATTTGGTCCATAATGGGCCTAGAATGTCTCATATCATTCTCATGGGCCTTATTGGGCCAAACCTACATAAATGATGCTAATGGGCCGTAAACTACCATCTTGGGTTTCATTGGGCTGTAAAATACCATCTTGGGTTTCATTGGCCGTAAACCCCATTCTTTCACCACCTTTGGGCCATAAACCCATAAAAGGGGCCCAATTGGCTAAAAGTATTATTGGGCTTCATAAATTCCAACTAGGTCAAGGAATGGCCCAAACTATCTCACTTCCTTTTTCTCCTAGCTAAGTCTCGGCCCATTTAAATAAAAAAAAAAAAAGCAAAAAGGGGTTTAATTTGCAAGTGCCACCTCCATGTTGCATGGTGGTCACCCATGCACCAAAACCGCCATACAGAAATGTAAGCTTCTCATGTATCTAGGCAAGGTTTCTTTCTTCCTCTCCTCTCTTCAAAACTCACAACTATAAGGGCTCTTCACCATCACCCCTCATTTTAAAACTCAACATTTCCTCTCATCTTTTCCTCCCAAAATTCAAAGAAATCCTCTCATAATTACCTCCCCAATTTCAAGAATTTCATGGGTGTTTCAATAAGACATCATCAAAAACTCATCCATTTTGGTAAGATACTCCTACTTAAGAAGTTTAACTTTAAGTTACAGCTTAAATTTCTTCTTAAACCACATTATTTTATGATTTATGCTCTTAGAACATCTTAGAGATTTAAAATAATCCCAAGAACACACCTAGGGCCGAGATCTCCTCTTTTCATCACCAAAAATTGAAAACATCAAAGCAATGTGAGTTCATACCCCCTATTTTCGATTTTTACTTTGTTTTGGGGGAGAATACAAGTTGTTTTGTGTAGATCTATTTTTATATTCATGACTATGTGTGTTGTCATCAATTATTTGGTGATTATGTGTTGTTTACTTCATAAAGCTAGGAAAACGAAGATTATCACTTGGATCTTCATAAGAACCTTGAGAAAAATATGTGTTATCACATATAATAGATGTAAACTTGTAGATCTAGGAGTTATACATTTAAAATAGCAAAAACAAGTGTTGTGTACTAACATGGATAACTTAAACTGAAAAATCAGCCTTTAACAGAAAAGTTTTGATCCAACCTCAAACTATTTTGACCACCTTAAAGGTAATATTTTCAAAATTGTTGTGGAAAATTTTACAATACATCCTATCATATTTGAAATAATCTCGAACCAGTATGAGAAGGTGAGAAATTTCACACTAGATTCGGGCCATTAAAATTTATGAGAAAACATGTGATCAAAGTAGACAAAATTTCCAAACTTCCAGAGTTTACGGATCAAAATTTCGACTTACGATGACTTTTCTACAAGTTTTCCAACAAACGGGTCAGAAAAGTCAAAAACAAGAAAAATGTGTATTTTCACAAAAATCAAGCCAAAAATGATATTTTTGACAAAAATGGGTTAAAAATGTTATTTTTATCAATAACTAGCCATAAATACAAGTTTTGGAACAAAAAGGGGACTAAAGTGTTATCTTTACTAAGATTGGGCCTTAATTGTAAATTTTTGGCTTATTGGGTCAAGAAGGTCATTTTTACAAAAAGTGGGATTTTATGCTATTTTCCTAGATAATTTGGCTAAAATTAGCAATAAAATAATAAATGGGCTAATTTTGTCATTTTCATGTTATTGGAACTTAGTGGCCCATTTATATGTTTGATGGGTCCCGAATACTATTTGTATGTTTATTGGGCCTCATTAACCCATTAACATGTGTGATGGACATTGGATACTAATTGTGTGCTACTTGGGCCTGTAAATACCTAACATGTGAAATGAGCCTTAATAGTCCTTTTACATATATTTCGGGCCCATGTTATACAATCTCATTCCTATTGGGCCTTGAAATGACTTACATGTTTAGCGATGCTTTAGTGGTTCACTTACATGGTTTATTTGCCCTGGAATAAGTGTTTTATGTTTCTCTTCGAGTAAATTCGATAAAGGATCTAGTGAGATTTGTCGGTTGACACCTATTGAGTGTATGATCGTAGTTTGTAGTTATAACCTAATTTTCATGGAAGGAGATCGTGAGTTTGTGTATAGATCTATATGGGGGTTACGCCCCACACCTGAGCTATTCGGTACACTTAGATGAGTCCAGTCTATGGTGACAAACCGTACCTTAAACAAGTCAGCATTTTTTAGATGCCAAGATAGGCAATATTATTTTCATTAACAAGTATGGCTGTAACGGCTCACTTGGAGGAATTAACATTCAAATTTATGGGAGACCATTCTCTTTTCTATTGGGATTTAATCAGAAACATACTCGCACTGGTACTCAACCTCGGGGGATGGTATGGCAGCATATTCTTTTTCAGACAACATTAGGTTGTCTGGGGACATTCTCTTTGCATTCTCTTTACATTTTCTGCATTATCTAGATACATTCTAATAAACATTAACACCTGCATTAACACAAGATCGGACACAAACTTATGAAAACTGGTTTTAGAAAATATTGGATTTTCTGGTGATTAAAAAAGTTATACAAATCATTTTTACAAACATGCTTATGAACTCACCAACATTTTTATGTTGACCTTTTCAAATTAACTTGTATTCTCGGGAAACCGTTGAAGCAGGTTGAGCGAAACAAACTAATGGATATTTCGTTTCATCATACTTTGACGATTGGGACATGTAATATTCAAATTCAATACTCGATATAAACAATGGACGTTGTTATACTGCAAATGTGATGATGATGAAGTTATGTTTCATTTATATTCAATGTGATGATACTTCAAGATGAAGTCACGTAAAAGCCCCCGGTCGTTTCTACCGTCTGGTTTCGAGGTGTGACAGATTGGTATCAGAGTATTGTTTATAACCAACTAGCATATTTAATCATACAATATATGTAACTATAAATACAATGGGACTAAATAACTCTGAACATACTAATTAAAATACATACCTATGTGTGCATCTTGGAGTATTAACACAACAAGAACATTAAAAGTCTTTGGAGGATTTCAACATCGCGATTAAACCCGGGCAGTTATGTAGTCGTATTGGGGATGAATGTTGCCTGATCAACTACATTCATTCAAAATACGACCAAGACGTTCTCGAGAGAAATCGTGATGGACAATGAATCAATAAGTTACCATCCAATTATCCAAAGGCCGTATGGAACCAAGCCTAAACAAAATTAAAATACTATAGGAGTATTTGGTGTGCTATTTGTTTCTAGTATTTATACACTTTTGAGCAGACACTATGGCCAGGTATCATTAGCCGGGAGACCCTTATCCCCTAATTAGGGGAATGCAGGGTCGCTTGATCTAGAGGAAGACCCAGAATAAGACTCATAGGAAGAACCAGATAAGGAACATGAAGTAGAACTTGTAGATCAACCCGACGAACCAGTGGTAGACCTCGAACAGGAAGAGTTCAAGTGCAATGAAGATGATGAATCAGACACAGAGTCCGAGGTCAACAATTCTCCATACATGGCCAGAGTACCACCTTATCATATGGGCCTCGATGGCCCCACACCCCATGGGCACACAATATTAGGAGATGGAGTCACGAGCAGGGGATACAACCACCATACAGTATGAACGGAGGTCTTTTTGATCTTAGTATTGGAAGACCAGCTGACCGGCCCTCCAAGTCACGGTTCGACACACCCGAGACATTGGCAACCAAGCTTAGGACGCCCCCAATCAAATGGACCAAATGCGAGCTATTATAGAAAGAGCTGAGAGACAAACACAAGGAGTGATCAGGGACTCCAGAGCAAGACAGTTAGTTTGGGAAGTACGACTACGAGATACCGAGCAACAAGTAGCTCATCTTTGGGGTGCATCCACTTCATCAGCACCACCACCAGACACTTTCTGCCATGATTAGGATCAACTTTTTCCCCCTACTGTTGTCCGTTATAACTCTCTTTCATATACTAAGATGGTACTGACTAATGAAACAACTATTTGTTCTTCTAATTTCATGTTACTACATGAATTCATTTATATGCACAACCGAACCCCCGAAACCGCTAGATAGGATCTCAAAACCAAAAAAAAAACTATGAACTCTAAGGATAGAATTAATATTCGTGCCGAATCTATGATTATATACTACCTTAAATACATCATTGGGATGTAGATTGAAACATTGTGAATCATACGACAAAACACAAAATTTATAAAGTACAACTAGAAATGACCAACATTACTTACGATCTTGTTTATCATCATGCAGCAGAAAATGTCATCCCACAAAAATAACTAGGACGCTTGTGAGACACCAATCCTACAGATGGACTATGCTACATTCGAAGCTACTGTAACAACTACCGTAACCGCTGCTATGGTACAACTCAACACAAACAACACCAATAGAGGTGGAAATAGCATCGACAACTCCAACCAAAGAAAGGAGCAAGGAAACCAACGAGTGACAACTTATAAAGGAACTCCAAACTCCAAGGTTAAGAGCATGAAGCGAAAGTCTGAAAGTAAGAGAAAGGGACAGCCAACTCAAGGGTTCTCGAAGAAGCAACATGGTGTTGTTGCCTGTGTGACCATGACACCTACTACATCAACACCAGCGAGACCATATGCTAGAAGCCTTCCAAAATGCAACAAGTGCAATTTCCATCATAAGGGAGCCTGAGAGAAGCCGTATTGTAATAGATGCAACCGAAAGAGTCACACCGCCAGATATTGTAGAACTTATCAACAACAAAATCAGTAGTCAAACAACAACAACAATCGTAACAGTAGTAACAACAACACCAATGATGGGGCTAGTCACACCTGCTATGGGTGTGGAGGAACCAGTCACTTCAGGCACAATTTCCCCAAGGCTAACAATCAAAGAGCAAGAGGATCAGGAAGGGTCTTGACCTTGGGTCAAGGTGAAGCAGTCCAAGACCCGACGGTTGTTCCTGGTATGTTCCAACTTAACAACTCTTTTGCTTACATCTTATTCAATGGTGGAGTTAGGTGAAGCTTCGTTAGTAACATATTCAAACACTTACTGAAACAACAACCCTAGAAGCTAAACAAAGCCTTCATTGTGGAGATGGCTAATGGGAAAAACTGAATCAACCAAAGGTATTTATGTAGGGTGCACCTTAACACTAAACAACCATTCATTTCAAATAGATTTAATGCCAGTAAATATTAGGAGTTTTGATGTGATAATCAGTAGGGATTGGTGAATCCCCCACCGTGATGATATTATGAGTCACGAGGAAGCCGTTGGCCTTCACCTCCCTAATCATGAAGCCCTAATAATCTATGGCGATAAATCGGACGCCAATCTCTGTCTCATATTATGCATCAAAGCACAGAAGTGCCTACACAAGAAGAACTATGTTTTCCTCGCTTCTGTTCTAGACAAAGCCAAAGAAGAAATCAACCTTTAAGACATCCCACTGGCATGCGATTTTCGGATGTATTTCCTGAAGACCTTCCGGGAATACCCCCAGAAAGACAAGTTGGATTTCGAATCGACCTCATACCAGGAGTCACATCAGTTGCCAATTCACCGTATAGGTTAGCTCCCACCAAAATTCAGGACTTATCCCAGTCAGTTAAGAGAATTATTGAGCAAAGGATTCATCAGACTAAGCTTCTCACCCTCGGGAGCTCTAATCTTGTTCGTTAAGAGGACGGGTCCCTCAAAATGTGCATAGATTTTAGGGAATTGAATAAGCTCATTATAAAAAACCGATACCTACTCCCTCAGATTGACGACATCTCCTATTCTCTCATTCAAACCATGATTTTAGGGAACGCAAAGACCAAATGAAGCAGAAGTACCCTCACCTATTCTCTCATTCATGAACCTATCTTTTGAAAGAATTTAGGGATGAAAATTCCGTCTAACGGGGGATGATGTCACAACTAGCATTTTAGCTAGGAAATTATATTCTTATGTAAACACCATCTAGTATAAGCCATGTACTCTAAGTGAAAATCATACTTTATGCTTAATCGAACCATCCATTTGAATCCAAACTCTTGATCTAAGTTCAAAAAACCTAATACAATACATCTCATTTGGATTAAAACCCCTAGAAATCCCTATTCAAGTTAATATGGACTAGGATTCTCTTATTGGGCCTAATAGACCAATAAAATTTCAATTTAACCACTTTGGGCCTAGGAACCCTATTTAGGCTCTAACTGGACCCACATTCATTAAACTATAACATTTGGGCCATAATGGGCCTAGAATGTTTCATATCATTTTCATGGGCCTTATTGGGCCAAAACCCACATAAATAATGCTAATGGACTGTAAACTACCTTCCTAGGTTTCATGGGGCCGTAAACCCCATTCCTTCACCACCTTTGGGCTGTAAACCCATAAAAGGGGCCTAATTGGCCGAAAAATATTATTGGGCTCCATAAATTCGAACTCGTTCAAGAAATAGCGCAGACTATCTCACTACCTTTTTCTTCTAGCTTATTCTCGACTCATTTAAATAAAAAAACAGAAAAAGGGGTTTAATTTGCAAGTGCCACCTCAATGTTTCATGGCGATCACCCATGCACCAAAACCACCATACAACAATGTAAGTTTCTCATGTATATAGGCAAGTTTTCTCTCTCCCTCACCCCTCTTCAAAACTCACAGCCATAAGGCCTCCTCACCATCACCCCTCATTTTTATACTCAACATTTCTTCTCATCTTTTGCTCCTAAAACTCAAAGAAATCCTCTCATAATTTCCTCCCCAATTTTGTGAATTGTGTAGGTGTTTCAAGAAGACATCATCAAAAACTCATCCATTTTGGTAAGCTACTCTTATTTAAGAAGTTTAACTTCAAGTTACACCTTAAATTTCTTCTTAACCCACATTATTTTATGATCTATGCTCTTAGAACATCTTAGAGCTCGAAAATCATCCCAAGAACACACCTAGGGCCAAGATCTCCTCTTTTCATCACCAAAAACCGAAAAAATCAAAGCAATGTGAGTTCATACCCCTATTTTCGATTTTTACTTTGTTTTGGGGGGAGAATACAAGTTTTTGAGTATATCTGTGTGTATATGCATGACTATGTGTGCTTTCATGAATTATTTGATAATTATGTGTTGTTTACTTCATAAATCTAGGAATATGAAGATTATCATTCGAATCTTCATAAGAACCTTAAGAAAAATATGTGTAATCATATATAATACATGTAAACTTGTAGATCTACGAGTTATACACTCAAAATAGCAAAAACAAGTGTTGTGTACAAACATGGATAACTTAAACTAAAAAATCAGCCTTTGAGATAAAAGTTTTTGTCCAATATCGAACTGTTTTGACCACCTTAAAGGTAATATTTTTCAGAATTGTTTTACATGAAAAGCATTCAGGTTTATACCTTTAAAATTACTACTCTCACATTGTCATACGATTTTTCTACAATTTTTGGCGAACTTTACAAAACTGCCTATTATATTTGAAATAATCTCTGACCAGCTTGTGAAGGTGAGCAATTTCACACTGGTTTGAGGCCATTAAAATTTATGAGAAACATTGTGAACAAAGTAGACAAAATTTCCAAACTTCCAGAGTTTACAGATCAAAATTTAAACTTACGATGATTTTTCTACAAATTTTCCAACAACCGAGTCAAAAAAGTCAAAAATCACAAAAATGTGTATTTTCATAAAAAAATCAAGCCAAAAATGGTATTTTTGACAAAAATTGGTTAAAAATGTTATTTTTACCAATAACTAGCCATAAATACAAGTGTTGGAACAAAAAGGGGACTAAATTGTTATTTTTACTAAGATTGGCCTTAATTGTAAATTTTTGGCTTATTGGGCCAAGAATGTCATTTTTACAAAAAGTGGGGTTTTTATGCTATTTTGCTAGATAATTTGGCTAAAATTAGCAATATAATAATAAACGGGCTAATTTTGTCATTTTCATGTTATTTGGCCCTAGTGGCCCACTTATAGGGTTTTTGGGTCCTGAATACTATTTGTACGTTTATTGGGCCACATTGACCCATTAACATGTGCGACAGACCTTGGATACTAATTGCGTGCTACTTGGGCCTATAAATACCTTACATATGAAATGGGGCTTAATTGTCCTTTTACATATATTTCGGGCCCATGTTCTATAATCTCATTTCTATTTGGCCTTGAAATAACTTACATGTTTAGCGATGCTTTAGTGGTTCACTTACACGGTTCATTTGCCCTGGAATAAGTTTTATATGCTTCTCTTTGGGTAAATTCGATTAAGGATCTAGTGAGATTTGTCGGTTGACACCTATTGAGTGTACGATCGTAACCTTTAGTTATGACCAGAGTCTCTTGGAGGGAGAGTGTGAGTTTGTGTATAGACCTACATGGGGGTGACAGCCCACACCTGAGCTGTTCGCTACAGTTAGACTAGTCCAGTCTTGGGTGACAAACCATACCTTAAACAAGTCGGTGTTTTTCAGACGTCAAGATAGGCGATATTATCATTATCAAGTATGGTTGTAACATACTCGCACTGGTACTCAACCTTGGGGGTTGGTATTGCAACATTTTCTTTTTCAGACAACATTGGGTTGTCTGGGTACATTCTCTTTACATTTTCTGCATTATCTTTATACATTCTAATAAATGTTAACACACATGCATTAAAACAAGATCGGACACAAACTTACTAAAAATGGTTTTCAGAAAATATAGGATTTTCTGGTGATTACAAAGTTATACAAATCACTTTCACAAACAGGCTTATGAACTCACCAACATTTTTATGTTGACCTTTTTAAATTAACTTGTATTCTCAGGAAACCGTTGAAGTAGGCTGAGCAAGAGGGCTACATGTGTATTCTCAGGAAACCGTTCAAGAATTAATTTGGAATTAATTAAGTGATCAAAAGGAGACTAATAAAATATATGGGGTTGATTGTGTAAATCATTCATTCTTGTATAGTGGGCTAATGATCCATGGTTTATTGAATTGGGTTAAAACCTATAAGATGCTCCATGGATAGTCCATGGAGGTTATAAACCCATGGATCATGGAATATGAAAAGCCATACACATTATGGTTTACATGGAGTAACCCTACACGTGGCACTCTATATATAAGAAGCTCCATGACTTGCAAAATCGGCCACTAAGAAAAGAACAAGAGGGCTAGCTGATTTTGAGTGTTATTGAACTTCTCTCAAAGTTATTCTAAGGGTTGTGGTGTTGTGTGAAACATTTGAGGCATCACACTTGAGGTGATAGGCTCACAAGGTTCTCAAGGAATTCAAGAAACAAAATGGAATGTTCTTCTACTAGCTATTATGTTTCAAAGTTACCCATGCCATGCTAGATACGTTAAGAATCTTGGAAAATCAAATTTGCATGTACACCTTAGGAGTGTTAGAGTGCTCAAAACCCATCAGTTAAAACATCAAATTCACACTTTAACAGAAAAAAAAAAAAACAAAAAAAAAACTATATCATACAGATCTACAACAGATGCAAGTAGAAAAACATATTATCAACTTAAAACTTTTAATTCATTGTTAAATACAAAAAATCCACTGTTTAATACATAAAACAAGTATGTATTCAAAAGCATATTATCAACATAAAAATTTAAATACAATCAATTTACAGTTTAATACAATTAATTTATAGTTAAATATACAAAACTCACAGCTTACTATAGTCAATTTACAATTTAAACAACAAATTTACAGCTTAATGTATTCAATTCACAGTTTTAAACACAAATATTACAGCAAAATACACAAACTTCATAGATTAATATACAAAAAATATGCATTCACAACTTAATAACTTACCACATTTTATTGAGGCATTTCATCAAACACTTGTATGCATCTTTTTTTTTCAAAACTTCCTTTTGTTAGCATCATCAATGTAAACACCATACACACGCCAGATCTAACTTGAAAATGGACAAACACATCAGATATGATGTCGATTTGGTGGTATTTTTACTAAAGATAATAGAGATAGAGACAGGAAATGAGTTATAGATGTGAAGGAGGCGACACATAACATATCTGGTACAAATCCGACAAATATTTCACCGGTAATGCAACATATCAGATAAAAAGAATATGTTTAAGAGTTCTGAAACAAAACGAGATCAAGATTAACACCTATAGGTTGAGATGATGAATGTGATTTGTGATTTTTGATGCTCTGACTACGACACCAACGGTGGGGGAAAAGATTTGATGTAGATCTAACGATGGAATGATGAAATAGAAAGAAAAACCTTTGTTAATAACACCAAATTCTCAGATCTACATTAGATCTGAATTGATCGGGTGTAAATGAAGATAAAGGCAGTCTCCAGTGGTTGTTTGAATAAAGAAGTAGATCTGGAGGTGGTCAGACATCTGGAGGCGACAAAGATCTTCATACTCCGTCACATTTGTTATCCCGGCGAAACAGATCGAAGAGTTTTTCTCGTGCTTCATCAGATCTGAAAAGTTAGAGATCTGTAGAAGAAGCATATTCAGACTTCAAAATAGAGTGTAGTGTTTTCTACGTGTTCAAGCAAAGCAAAGCGGCTGATGGAAGGCGATAGTTGTTGCTGGTGTGATAGATGGCGGTGGAAGGAGGTGGCTCCCGGTGGTAATGGAAGATCTGAAGTCGGGGTTCTAGATCTGAAAGGCGAATGCACCAGATATGAAGGTGAATGCTTCATATTTGAAGGTGGCGGCTCCAGATCTCAAGATCGTTGCATTCCGGCAACGGCGATGGCACTGGCGCCGACGGTGGTGTCGTCGATGGTGGTGGTCGTCGGTAGCTGTAGGAGGTAAGAGAGAGAGAGAGAGAGAGTTGTCATGTCTGATGATTTAAGTTATAAGGTAAAAAAGTAGTGTTTATGGTTCTTAACATTTTATGGTTCTCATTTGAAGGTATATATATATATATATATATATATATATATATATATATATATATATATATATATATATATATATATATATATATATATTAGTTTAACAGAAAAATATAATCGGAAAAAATGTAGGCGTTTCGGAATCTTGGACCATAAAAGAGTGTGAAATAAGCAAGAGTTTAGCTTTTTATATTTTTATCACCCAACTTTCAATTTTTTAATTAATGATTCAAATTTCAGTGCCTAACACCAAGGACTTTTGCATCTTCTATGCGTCTAAATTTGTATTTTATGCCACAAAGTTCCTTAGGATCCAACAAGTATACCTCTTGCTTTTTGAAATAATTTTTTAATCATCCCAAGAGAATTGATCATATCTAACCCTTAAAAGACAACAATATGAATATATTATAGCGTGATTAAGGTGATCGAATGTGTTTGATGGTGTCTGAAGATATCAGAACTGCATATTTTAAACCTAAAAATATGAAAGAAAATGCATAATGAATAAACAGTTTGGTTCACTTTGGGAACGTTATCTTTTAATCTTGGTTGGTGACAATTTCATAGGAATTGATTTTGTTTATAAATTTATTGTGCAGTTGCACGTCAAAAGTAGGAATTTTCAATTGGTTCGACTTTAGAAAGCATTTTCACCATATAAATTTTAAATTATGGCTTAACATTTTAATCATATAACGATCCAATCAACTATGCAAGGCATTCAATCATTCAATCGACCATGATCCAATAAAAAAATATGGTGTTTGTTTTCTGTCTGTAGATCCTTTTGATCTTTTTTGTTTGTGAGGTACAAACAATTTATATGGACATTAATTTTCGCAGATTGTTTGTTTATTAGAAGACCTTACCTGCGCATTCTCTGATTGCTATATCTGGGGTTTAGTCATTTAACCTCTCCATACATCTTAAAGCCTAATATATATATATATATATATATATATATATATATATATATATATATATATATATATATATATATATATATATATATTCTTTAGAGAAAACAAATTAAGACATTGAATTTAATCCAACATTATCTTTGATAAGCAAAATGAAAAAAGAAAGTTACAATACTTCTGGAAAAAAAGTCTAACATAACCATGATCTTTGTAATAAATTTATTAAAAAAAATTTAATTATTACAATGGTCGTTGGAGTTATTTTATATCGGTATGAAAATAATCATAGTATTTTCTTATACTTTTTGTGGCAAATTTCATTATATATATATATATATATATATATATATATATATATATATATATATATATATATATATATATATATATATATATATATATATATATATATATATAATGCAACATTATCTATTTATTAGAAGAAAACATTTATGGTAAGTTTTTAACGGATTAATCAAGTAAAAATAAAATGAGAATTTTAAACATTTTCATTTTAAAATCATAGTTTATTTTCATCCATTTTAAATGTTAAATTCTTTAATCCCAAAGTACAATCTTTATTTCCATCTAGATTTGTTAAGTATTTATAATAAAGTCGTAAAATTGTTAAAAAAAACTCTTTTATGTTTAAAAATTCAGTTTATTTAAATATTTATTTATTTTAGCATCTTGTAAACGTTAAAAATAAACAATCTTTTTTTTCCAGACTGTAGACGTTTAGTCTACCTCTTATATTAGAGATGTATGCATATGTGGTCCACAGAAGACATTTTCCCTTTGAAAATACAAACATCACCTAAGTATAAAACAAAACAACAAAACAAATACCAACGTAGGATACCAGAATATTATTATTATGTCCACTAATGATAACAAAAGATACCAACATATAAATATAAATGGAAAACATTTAAACTTGTAAGGCACGAGCATTTAATGTGGTTCCGCAATCGCGGGGTAATTGTGTATGTAACATCTAAATGCCATTGATTTTTTTTTTCAAATTTTAAAGGATATAAAAGCCATTTTCAAAAGACCAAAACATCACAAAATATATGTTTTAGAACATAAATCCAAAATCAGAGTATCATAAAAAACACCTCTTAAAAATCGTACAGATAGTTGAAGAGTGTACATTCATACATTTGCTTTTTCCCAATCCTCAAAAGTACATGAAACATTTAAATCCATAAATATAAGCTAAAGCTTAGTAAGTTCCATAATATATCACATTTAAAGCAACACAGTAAAACATATATAATATCTATGGGATATTAGCAACCTTGAGTTATCAGCAACTCAAGTACATCATATATGGGTTATCAACAACTCAAATACAATATATGTTGGTTATAAGCAACCTTTAGTTCTCAACATCTCAAATACATCATATGTGGGTTATCAGCAACCCCAAGCCATCAATGACTCACATACATGACATGATATAAGTAATACGATGATAATACTTACCTCACAGAAAAATAGAAAATCCCTACAACTCTCAAAACGTAAAGGTCGGTACAATAACCACATAAGCATGTAATCAAAAGTTCAGCTTCAGTGTATATCCTAAAACCCTAATGTTTGACCAAAATTCAAGCTTGTTAAAAAGTCAATGGTCGACGGTCAACCTTCCCAGACCAGCACGTCACGACTAGTCCCTGGTCATGTCGTGGTTTCTAAACGATAAACAGGTGAGTGACCTTTCATCCATTACGTCGCGGTCATTAGCATGTCATGCTAAGCTAACCACCATGTTGCGTGTGGGGAAGGGAGGGGGTGGGGGCTAAACACACAAAACCGAACTTTTAAAAGTCAAACTCATTTATGCTATCGTTTAGCACCATTTGGAGTCTGTTTGAGCGTTCTGAGCCTTGTACACTTAAGGGATAACTGTCGGGGCTTATCTGTTGGAGAAATAGCACAAAGAACAGACCTAGAACACCCTAACCAAGAGTTCACGACCACCACCATGGAGTTTACAGCCATAAACTCCATGTTGGTCGTTAACTCCCCTTATATGGTCAAGTTCTGGCTATTTGTGTTGGGTTATGAGCATTCTAACACTCCTAAGTGTACATGCAACCCTAAATACCTTGGATCTATGTTTTCTCTATTATACATGCAAATATGAACATCCAAGGTATTATCCTAATCTAGCATACAAAACTATCAATATAACAAGATAGAATACATACCTCTTTGATGTAGAATGTCTTCATGAAGCTTGAGTGCCTAGTGCCCCAAGTGTGACACCTCAAATGGTTCACACAACACCAAATACACTTGGAATAACTTGAGAGAATTCTACACTTCATAAAACCGGCTAGCCCTCTCTAGAATAATCTAGTGGCCGATTTTGGTCAAGAATAATATCTATATATAGTGTTACAATTAGGGTAAACTCTAATTGTCATGACTTTCCATTTCCTTGGATCCATGGGTTCAAATACACCATGGAGCATCCAAGGAGCATCATATGGGTTTTGGCCCAACTAGATAATCCATGGAGCATTAGCCCACTATACAAGTATGGATGATTTACACAATCAACCCATATATTTAATTAGTCTTCTTTTGATCACTTAATTAATCCTAGATTAATTCTTGATCAATACTAATTAAATAATCTTATTATTCTTATTATTAATATACTAGAACTTATAATATATTAATAACCATAAGTGTCTTATTTCTCTCATTATAGTCTATCCAAGTGCAGGATGCCATGCAACCCAAATGGACCATGCCGGGTCGGGTCAAGTCTTACCAATTATAGTTATGGACTTAGACATTAATCCAACAGTCTCCCACTTAGATAAGTCTAAAACTATTATTGCGTATGACTTCAGGAACCAACTGGCAATCGTAGCTCTCAAAAGCTTCTGTCGAACTCTGACCTTGTAGATGAACTCTGATCTTGTCAATGACTTGTCCATTAGATAAGGGATCATATATTCCTCCATTCTAGATATAATATGGACTGAGACATGGATTATAATCATTCTCTCTGTCCATTAGTTGTTTCCCGATTTCCGATTTATGACGACTGACTAATTGAACAAATCAAATCAGTCCTGGCCCGGCCGAGCACTTCCATTTGTCATCATCAAATCATCGAGGGGCCTACAGATATCGCTTTTATCCCGAAGGTAAAAGGAATGGATAAACTTCGACTCATATGGCTTGTTCTACTACTTGTTGAATCATACACAAAGACACGTTTAATAACATCGAGTTACCAATGCATTTTCGTGCAATCAATGTACAACCAACTTATAGTAACAACTCATATGTCTAGGTTTGAAGAATATAAGATATTATCGTCTCATGATCACTCTTGATAAAATCCATGAAGTGATTCCAATGAGCGCGGGTTGAATCCAATACTCAGAACTTATGAGAACTCATGAGTGTTGTAGCCCTTTGTCCAACATCTTAGACCTCTACAAGCCAACCCATGACAGTCTTAATTCATATCTACTTCCAACATATGACCGACTGTGGATGGTTTGAATAACTTAGTCATCCCGGAAGAATAACCTAGTTTATTCGGGAAGTCAAAACATGCAAAGTGAAACACAATAATAATTGAATCCAATATGGTCTCAGAACTTATGAATATAAATAAAACACCTTTTATTTATCACCATATGATTACACATTATTCATTGTATACTGCTTCAGCTATCAACTTTTATTCTTGAATTTAAAACAATAGTTGTCCAATGCTCCAAGCATGTACACTATGTTTTCTAAACACTAGTCATGCCATACACCAAGTATGCATACTATGTTTGTCTATGATCTTTACTTTGTGAACTAGATCAATTGAACATAGCTTCAATGATTCTCTTTTCACACTCCCAAATCCTTACTGCAAATGCAAGAATTCCAAATTCATGTCATTTACTGAAATCTGTTAGATTCTAAACTTATATGCATCGATCCTCTTGTAATGATTATGCACAAAGTCAGAAAGACTTAACAACAATCATTACAGAGCATTCCAAAGGAGATCAAGTCCTTGGAACCATCCTTCTTGCATTAAGTTTCCTTAATCTTACACAGATTGAAAATTCTAACTTTGAAACATTTCCAGATTCCATTTCGACTATCACTTCTGAACAAGAGTTGCCTCCTTATAGATTATGTCAATATGGTCCTTCCAGAATTATCACTATACTTCCAATTGTCCTTGAGAAACCAGTCTTTGGTAAACCTTAGATTGTCCTCGACAATTGTTTAATCCTTTTAGTCATATCCAGTTCTAAACCTTTCCCCTTCTTAATGCCTTAGACATTTGGAAAATTTTAGAAAGGATGAATATAGCACATGTAATCGATCCTATATCCGAAGCATATGGGACACGATTCATGATGTCTCACATAAAGACTAAACCAGTCTTTTGCTATAACATTTCCATTTCTATTTGCCAAGTTCTCATAATTCAGATTATGAAAAGGGATGCCGTAATCATAATCGAATTTAAGAACGCAAATAATGGACCCATATACAGAATTTCCTTAAGTTGAACCAATCCAACATGAAATTCATATATATCCTTGACTAAATGATTAAAACCTCACGATCTAAGCTTATAGATTTGAGATGAAGTATAATTTCCTCTCCATTAATTATAGCAAAACAACTTTTTCCCAATTGAAACCTTTTGTTTTCTATAATTAACATTGCTAGCTTGCAATACTTATCGTAATTATCATGCTCCCACTAACATGATGATTATTAGCATAACACTTATGCTCCCACTAGCTTTGACATGTACTCAGAAATCAGCTGGACTTCTAGAAATCAATACTTTATTGACTTTCTTACCAAAGTTCAGATTTCTGATACTAGATTGTTTTGATAAGACTTTATCAAAAACATACACCTTCCCTTAGATAGCTCATGGGTGTGTCAAAACAATTTTAAGAACTATGAAAAGAGATGCCGTAATCATAGTCTTGATCGTTTTGACCTTTGCCATTTCTCACAAGTCCAAGTTAGTGTGCCGGTAAACCACACACGCTCCACTAACAACTTTGAGAATGCAAACATCACAATTACTATCTAACTAAAATCTACTTAGTGGAAGTGTTTCCTCACCATCATTTTCATGAATCAGAGAGAAACCTTATGACACTTAGATTTATTGGTGTATGAGTTCCTACCCATATGAATTTGTCAAAACCATAATCACAAGACAAGGATAATGACAAATCCAAAACCATATGGATTGAACTCAATCTTAATTTCTTGCCACCTGGCAGCTCAAGGGCCTAACATTGCTTCCAAGTTGTTGTGCAACACATTGAGAACTCTAAGTAACCATGCAAATTACTTGGTACCCTTAAGTGTTTACCCCTCAATCGATGTGCCGGTTAACCACACACGCTCCATCGATACTATGATAAACATTATGTTGCCCTTTTCCTACCTTGTTAAATACGAGTTAGTGTGCCGGTTAACCACACACGCTCCACTAACCGACTTAAACAAAGTGCAAAGTGTAATTTCATGGATTAGCACCTTATTCACATTTTCCTAAGTAACTAAGATTGGGTATTATTTAGAGTTTAGTTACTTATCATTTATCATTAATACTTTTAATGAAGGGAGAATTATAGTCATGTCAAACCCGTTCGGCTAACGACCCTCCACCAGTCAAGCAAGCGGTGGGTGAGAGTGGACACCCATTAAGTTGCCATTTTATAGGCAACAACCTTATACCCACCTTATAGACCAGCTTCGTGAATGAGGCGTACTAGCGGTAAGACCGACTTTACTCTTATACATATATATTATTAACTTATAATATTATAAAGTATAAGGGTTGAATTTTAACTTTTAAAATTATAAGGGCTAACTTGGAATTAAAGTATTCATAAGAGAAAACTTTACAAATTCCAAAACTTGAGGGCAAGTTTTGAAACTATTCAAAACTAATTAATTCCATAACTTATGTGTTTAAAGTAGTTTTAATCCAAAAACTCTTCAAGTTCCATAACTTGAGGACAAATTATGGAAGACTTTAAACTAATAAAGAATTAACTTTTCTTTATTTTTATAACTTATGGAATTAATTAATTAAGGTTACATTCTTTTTTTTTATTTATTTAATGAAGAGACTCTTCATTTTTTGTAACCTTTGCCAACTTTATGAGTTTTATGAGTCTTTAATGTGACTCTTCATGTAACTTGAGGATAAGTTACACAAACACATTTTATACTCAACTCTTAGATTAAAATGGATTGAAAACAACTATTTCATTCAACTTTTCTATTAATCTAAGAAACTCATAAGAACAAGATAATTCAAATCAAACTTTTTCATGTAATTAGTCTAACCTTTAAACTAATACAAAACATGAATCTATTGACAATTATCTTTGAAAATGGATTAGCATGAACATTACCACATTAAAAAACAAGTTTATAAGTTCAAAAACAACTTAGGGTAATGTTCCTAGTCCATTTCTAGCCAAAAACCTCGAAAGTATGCTGTCTGGGGTCCAACTCGTCGAGTGCATGAACACAACTCGGCGAGTTGGATGCATTTTGCCTTGGACTCGTCGAGTCCTTTCATGGACTCGGCGAGTCTGCTGGGTAGACAGCAACAAAACTCGATTTTTCAGCCTCTATTGCAAGTATAACAAGAAAACAAGCCTAGGCTCTGATACCACTGTTGGGTTATGAGCATTCTAACACTCCTAAGTGTACATGCAACCCTAAATACCTTGGATCTATGTTTTCTCTATTATACATGCAAATATGAACATCCAAGGTATTATCCTAATCTAGCATACAAAACTATCAATATAACAAGATAGAATACATACCTCTTTGATGTAGAATGTCTTCATGAAGCTTGAGTGCCTAGTGCCCCAAGTGTGACACCTCAAATGGTTCACACAACACCAAATACACTTGGAATAACTTGAGAGAATTCTACACTTCATAAAATCGGCTAGCCCTCTCTAGAATAATCTAGTGGCCGATTTTGGTTAAGAATAATATCTATATATAGTGTTACAATTAGGGTAAACTCTAATTGTCATGACTTTCCATTTCCTTGGATCCATGGGTTCAAATACACCATGGAGCATCCAAGGAGCATCATATGGGTTTTGGCCCAACTAGATAATCCATGGAGCATTAGCCCACTATACAAGTATGGATGATTTACACAATCAACCCATATATTTAATTAGTCTTCTTTTGATCACTTAATTAATCCTAGATTAATTCTTGATCAATACTAATTAAATAATCTTATTATTCTTATTATTAATATACTAGAACTTATAATATATTAATAACCATAAGTGTCTTATTTCTCTCATTATAGTCTATCCAAGTGCATGATGCCATGCAAGCCAAATGGACCATGCCGGGTCGGGTCAAGTCTTACCAATTATAGTTATGGACTTAGACATTAATCTAAGAATTTGTTCATTCCTCCCTTTCCTTTGGCTGAAATCCTCTCAACTATCATTCCGATCTTCAAATCTCATAAGTTTATTGTCCAAACTAATTAAGATCTTACATGAACTAGTAATTTTACATGATTTCCTCCGTGAAATCATTCCATTTTGTAGATCTTCAAGTTTCACCAAGAAAACCAAGAACACATACTAGTGTTCTTGGCCAAAAACGACCATTCAAGCCCCTAGATCATAAGTACTCTTGTTCTAACTCATTGTACACTAGGTTTAACATGTTTAGGGCTTAGAAAACATAAAGAATCACATGATTTAAGGAGTTTATGGCCAAGAGATGTTCTTGGGCTGTAAACCCCTTTAAGTGGTGCAAATGGCACCCTAGTCCCTCCTTTGGCCTTGGACACTAACCTAGATCACCTCCTTGATGTATTAGGGACCTTAAACACCAAGTTTTGAGGGTTGAATGAGAGTTTACGGCCAAGGATCCCCTCAAGGGCGTAAACTCCCTTAAGTGATGCAAAGTTGACCTAATCAGTTTACCAAGCCTTGGATCTTAGTCTAGAATTATACCACATTGAACTAGGGACTTCATTCAACGAATTGGTACTTCATACCATGAGTTTGCGGCCGTAAACTCATGAGGAAGTGGTCCCTAGGCTGCAAACACATATAAGGGCTATTCTTGGACCTTACACCCACCTAGCCTCTTTGTTTAAGCCTTGGAACACTTAAACACATAAGACACCTTACCTTTAAGCCTCATTTGGTGACCCATTTGAGAGTTTATGGCCAAGAGTAAACTCCCATCGGCCGTAAACTCCAACAAGTATGGTTTATAGACCATAAACTCCCTTACAATGCCTTGCACTCCTTTGTTGCAACCCAATGGCCTCCTAACACTTTGACCAAAGTGTTTTCCACGCCTTAGAATGTTTATACTTGTCTAATTAGTGTTATAATCACTAATTGTATATATACATATATCTTTATATGTTATTAGGATCATTTTGTGTGTTTACTTATTCACTTGACACCAAGCACTTGTCCGACACTTCCATCCGATCCACTCACTGTAGGTGAGTTCATACCCCTTAAATTAACCTTTCAAATGTTTTTAGATGTTTATAAATGCTTTATGTGTGGAATACAAGTTGAATCATGATAGTTATTATATCAATCACATGTGATTAATTACTAGCATACAAATGGATTTACTATACGTTTAGCTGTTTTACCAAACAGATTACATCAAATAACTTTCTCAAACGTTTTCACA
This sequence comes from Lactuca saligna, assembly GCF_052625555.1. Classification (NCBI taxonomy): domain Eukaryota; kingdom Viridiplantae; phylum Streptophyta; class Magnoliopsida; order Asterales; family Asteraceae; genus Lactuca; species Lactuca saligna. The sequence continues at coordinate 52,374,731 of NC_136421.1, forward strand.
TGTTAAAACTCTTTATCAAACTGATTTACATACTGTATGTTTCCTTTTAAACCCGGTTACACTTGTGTTTCAAACAAATGTTTTCCTTAAAATGTCTTATCAAACAAAATACTTTCAAATCGTTTTATAAACTGATATCAAGTCATCATTTCTTAGTATTAAACTTTTCAAAGGTTTTACAAAACTTCTTATATACTTTTATATTGTCAAATGAATGCCTACATATGTATATTTATATAAATAATGTTTAAAGGATTTAGGACATCTAGCTCGCTTTATTTCCTTTTCCTCGTTGGGATGTGGCCTTAGGGCATCTGTTACTCGCTCGAATGTCGTCTAAATATTAGTTATATATCATGTATACATATATAGACATAAAATTTCCCTCAATTAGTTAAGTACCTTTGGGTAGCAAAGGCAGACTTTCGGGTATACACGTACATTACTTGTAACTATAATACATATAGTTAGGAGATATTACTTACTATCCCAAGTGTAAGGAATCACACAAGAGTCAGTTCATTCATGAGTCTATACTAATACAATATATACTATATGAAGAGATACAATTACAGAAACACAATTACAATACATGATAATAGAACAAACACAATAAGGTGCTATAGCATGGAATAACTACAGGATCTAACTATACCAATGAATCACTAACGCATTGTGATAGTTATATTGGGTATACATGATCATAATAATGTGGATGTTCACGGCTTGCAATCATGCAGGAGTCGCTTTTGGTTCCCAGAATCCCTTGACCGGGGAGCGTTTAGTATGGGATCAAGCCATCACATTATGCCTTAACCCTCTATTAAGGCAAATTACTACAATAGTAGTCACTCATTACAAATACTATAGTACTTACACTTTACATACGACAATTACAAAAGGATAAAACTCCAGTTAATATATTATTAATACCTTTACTATGTGTCATATTCACATTATCGATGAGGTAGATTAAATTTGAATAATAATAGTTGTACAAGGAAAAACCTTCACTTAAGTAGAGGTTCGAACTTCCAAAATAGTCGGGTCTTGGTAGAAGGTTACTTTCAAAACAGTTGAGTCTTGGTAGAAGACTATTATTTCTACTAGTAGGAAACACAGGATTTTCTAGAGTTTTCAAACGTTTACAATTACTTACAAACACTTTCATACTTACACAAACTTTTCTCCAAACATTTACAAGTGTTTCCTTTACAGTTTTTACAAATCGAAGACACATAAATACTTATGAATTCACCAGCTGTATTGCTGATACTCACTTTCAACATAACTTGTATTCTCATGTCAAAAGTAGACAGGTACGACGACCCGGTTTTGTGAAGACGCAGCAGTCAAGACTCGTCATTTATTTTGATTATTCATTATGTCATTTTATACTATGAAAGAACACATGTGTGTTTAAAATTATACTATTAATGCAATGGATGATGTTGTTGCTTGTTTACTACTTTACATTGTTATGATACTTTACATGACATCCTCCGCCCAAGAACTTTTGTGCCGTTCTTGGTTTTAGGGTGTGACAGATTGGTATCATAGCATTGTTTATAGCGAATTAAATATATAAATCCATAAAAGATATACTAACTATAAATACAATGGGATTAAAAATACTCTAACCAAGACTTATACTTTTAAATAATAAAATATTTAACGAAGTATACATACCTGCATTCATATTAAAATCCATGTCACAATGACAAGAAAAAAAGTATTACGATTGTTGAATATCACAAGTAAACTCAAGGATGTATGGTCAGTCTTGGGAGTGGCATAGCTTGATCAACTATGCTGGTCCGAGGAGTGATTAGCACATGCCCAAGAATGGTTGTGATGTGGCAACAAGTCTAAAAACTTACCAGCACTACCACAATGAGAACATTATAACAGAACATAACTCTAAAATACTATAGGAGTAATTTGTGTTACTATAATTACTTACTTGAGAACTAAAAAGGGTCTTAATTACTAAGTCGATAGTTGCTAAGTGGATACACCAAAGTTATATGTAACTAGGATGTCATAGACTTAGAATCTGTGAAATTTTTAGTTTACCCCTATTTATTGTGAATTTGGAGTTAATGTCACTTATTCGAAGGACTATCCTGTTTTGATTACATATAATTGACATGGACTTTACAAATAGTGATGTAACTAATGAAGATAACATGGCTGGACTCCATCCTCACGGCAATCCATACCTTCCGAATGAAGACAATGATGGATGGTTTGGAGAAGAACCCGAGAATGATCATCCAATCCATTTGAATGATCACCATGCTGAAGACGATTCGGATGATGCTAACTCCGAGGTCGAGGTTGAGAACCTACCCCCGGTAGCTCCCATTCCAAATCCTAAACCTCGTCCGGCTTTTCATGGCCCGATGCCTCCTTGGGTAGAATTCTTGGAAACATGGAGCGAAGATCAAGATCAACCTATGCGTTTAATGGAGACCGAAGCTTCTACAACGTAAACGAAGGGATCTCAGCAGACAAAGTTCTACCAATTCTGATCCGTAGTGTTGCCCCAGAAGAAATTCAGGGTAGGACGGCTCTCTAAAGTATCAAAGAGGTTAATGCCAACACAAGAATGCATACGATCTGCACCAATCGCCTTGATCACACACGTGAGAGATATGAGAGAAACAATGAGACCCTGCTGCAAGCACTAGCTGAAACTCGAGCCGAAGTCATAGAGTTTCGAGTATGCCAAAGGGTGTATGAAAGATACCTGCTTGATATGGAACATCAACTAGCTGAACTAAGGGTTCACTATACGGTTGACCGTCGCCAGTAAGAGATACTTTACCTTCCTTCTTTGTTTTAAAGAACTGTGTTCCTGTCTATGTGTTGTGTTGCACTTTTCTATGTGACTACCGTGTATTGTATGTAGTTTTAGTTAAGTCCTTATGTTGTCAAACACTTTTCTTCTCCGAATATGATGTAAGACCTACTACAAGGTCAATTTTCCCGAACTTATTGCATCTTAAACATCGATGATATTGACAGTCGACTAACTTCTGTGTCACTCTTTGTTCAAATACTTTCATCATACTATCTTTGGGGTCTATCTGAAACCCACTCTAGTCAAGTTATTGGACTAGGGTAATTTAACTCCGGAATCATTTTCAAGCCTTTTTCAAAGGTTGGATCATGTTATCCACCAACCAATAATACCTCAGTTTGAACGGAAAAACGTCTTGAGACCATTCTACGAACTTACGTCTACTCTATACTGGGACTGCATCATAGGGTTGTAGGTCAAACCCTCGAGAACATACTTCTACTCTCTTCATGAACGATCGAAATTCATCTAGGTTTAACGATAACATTTCTAAGTATTCTAGTAATGTTTACTGGGAATTCTAGTTCATTAAAAAGGATTCGCAATAAGGTTATTATTATGATTTTCCTCGCTTATACATCCCCGAGTTATATATAAGGAAGACCCGGTAGACAATAGAATATGAGATTTCTAATTTGGTTTCTTTTCCTCGTTGGGATGTGAAACTAGAGTAGAATCACACATTTTACTATCCGCCCAATCTTTATTATATCATAACGTGTATAAGATAAGTTTTCACTTATAATAACTCATCTCTTAGTCAGAATCAAAATAATATAGGTTCAATCATATCAACTCATGAACTCCTTTTCTTTTCGTGTAACAGAATCATGTTGCTAAAGAAAAATAATCAACCCCTAAACCAAACACCAACTCTTCAGATTGATGCAGGTACCATTCAAGCTGCAGTCTCAGCTGTCGTTACAGTTATTCTGACTCACCTTCACGCTAACAACACAAATGTTAGCGGGATTGTTGGCAATAATTCCAATCGTTGTAACAATCGAAGAAATCAACAAATAGTAACAGTCACAAACACCCAAGGCCACAACTCAGAGTTTAAGAAACGAAAGCATCGAGCCCAAAAGGAATAAAAGCGATATGATGGAACACTTCTTAAGTGTAAGAAGTGTAGCTATCATCATAATGGAGCCTGTCGGGTATTGTAATGTATCAATTGCATCAGACTGGGGCACATTGCCCGTTTTTGTGAAACCACCGCCACCACTAGAGCCAGCCAAGGTTGCTATGATTATGGTGTGACTGGACAGTATAAAAGGAATTGTCCAATAAGGAAAAAAATGAAAGCACCCATGTCCACATAATTCCGACCCGACACATCATTTCCACCATCGATGCTAGTACTAGCCAGAACTGTCACCAACGCGGCGAGCTAGGGCACCTCAAGAAAGATTGACCAATAACAAAGAACTCTGGCGCAGACGTGAAGATACTAAGGATCACTGTCGTAGGAGAAACTACCCCGGACCCACGTTAAAGTATTTAAGGCATTCGTTGTAACAGACTCATAAACTGTTTAAAACTAGTGCCACTCGAATCTTATCTTTTACGACATCCCGTCAGTAAAGGGATCCTCGTGCTGCATGTACTTGCCTTTTGTAGTATACCTTGTTTGCAGCAGTATTCCTATAGTTACTTTAAAAGTAGACAAAATTGCAAATTTGGTCCCTGTGGTATGTCAAAATTAGCATGTTTGGTCCAAAATGGATTTGGTTTGCAAGGATGGTCCAATAGTTTCTATTTGTTGCGAGTTTAGTCTAATGGCTTAACAGCCATTACCAAGCTCCTGTTAATTTACCCATGCCCCTCTCTATTAAGGGTATTTTAGTCCATTCATCCCTGTAACCGTTCCCGCTAAAGCTCAATAAAAGCAGTTCGTCTCCTCAATAAAGTAGATCGTCGTTGTTTAACCAAGCTCAATAAAAGCCCGAGACACAAAATCAGTTCTGTTAGTTAAGCTGCAGTTTGTAGAGATTATCGGTGGATGAACATACCAATGTGGCACGTAAGATTGTTAAACACACCCTTCAACCCCAAGGTTGTTTATGGTATGTAATTTTCCCTTTTTCATCTTTAAATTTCTTGATTTTTTTGTTGAAGTAAGTCCACCTGAGGTGTTTTTTTTTCTTGTTTTGAAGATGGATACCCAACATTGTTTACCATTAAGTTGTACCATGGAGGTGAGTTCACTAAGTACCCTGATGTCCGTTACATTGATGGAACTGTAAACTATGTTGACATGGTAGATATAGATGAGTTTTCAGTTTATGAGCTCGATGCAATCATGAAGGGTTTTAGATATGGGGTTCCTCCTGTTATATACTACCATTTTCTTATGCCTGGTGGAGACTTCCACTTTGGTCTTCGCCCTTTAGGAAATGATCAAGATGTTGCAAACTTTTCTCAATATGTCAGTGAGCACAAAGTGATGAAGGTATACACAGAACATGGTGAAACAAGACTACTCACCTATTTCTTGAATCCTAAGCCTGTTACCAAGGTTACCCTTGTACATTTAGATGAATCACATGAGGATGTGCAACACATTGATGAAGCTCCTGATGACCAATCAAAGGAAACACTTGTGATGACTACACCTACTGATAATTTAGTTGAGGTGGTGCCCACTCAAGCAAACCAACCTGAAATCCAAGTCAATGAAATAGTTCAAGTCGTATCCTTGTCACCTGGATATAATAGGAGAAGGGTTATGAGCAAGGATGGAGTGATGGCATCTTGTAGTAAGAAAATATACTTTGATGATATTGGTGAGACTGAGCAGATAGCCAAAGACTTTGTTGAGGCAGCTACTGATTTTGATATTGGACTCTACCAACAAATACTACAAAGCAATGTTGATGGAGTCATTGGCACTGACATGCATGATGTCAATGAACCTCAGATGGATGAAGAAAACCAAGCTCAGATGGATGAAGAAAACCAAGCTAAGATGGATGAAGTAAACCAATCTCAGATGAATGACTTTTGGGATTTTGACTATCAAACTGATGCTTTTGTCCAAGATGGAAGTGAAAACCAACCTTAGTCTAACATGGATAGTAGTGGAAAAGAAAATGTAAGTGAGGTTGAAAGTAAAGAAGGAAGTGAAACAGAGCAGGAAGATGATAGTGATGATAGTGATTATTGGGTGGATGAAGATAATGTAATTGAAGATGTTAAAGTTGATATGAGGGATTTTAACATGAGCATTGATACAAAAGTATAATTCTTGGATAAAAAGGCTAGGATTCCTAGACAACATGAGAGTGATGAAGAAGCAGATGAGTTAGATGTCATTGACAATGATGCTTTTGATTCCATGGATGAGGATTCTGATCAGGACAGGAAGAGAAGAGCAGTTTTGAAACAACTAAGTAAGGAAAAAAGTTGTTCTTTTGGTGAGGTTCATAAGTGTCATTTTAAAATAGGTCAAAAGTATAACAGTAAGCAGGAGTTTAAAGAGAAAATCAAAATGCATGCATTGGAAACAAAAAAGAATATTGCATTTAAAAAAAATGACAAATCTAGATTGAGGGCCATATGTAGTGGAGTTGTGGCATTTAATAATGATGTGGTTGGTGAACCTACCCAAACTGAAAAAAGTAAAGGGAAAAGTAAAGAAAAGGACAAACAAGGTGGGACAAGTCAGGAAAAAGCAGATTCTTCTTGTCCTTAGATGTTACATGCCTCGAGGTCTACAAATGCAACCAGTTAGTACATTAAAACAAATGAAGACAAACACACTTGTATGAGTACAAGGAAGGTGAGAGCTGCAATAGCAAAGTTTATGTCCAAACAAATCATGGATCAGGTAGAATCCAACCCTACTATCCCAGTTAAAGCTCTCCAAGAACAATTACAGAAGAAGTATGGAGTGGGTTTCTCAATTCATAAAGTTTTTAGAGCTAAATCAGATGCAAAAAAGATTGTAGTGGGTGATTACCAAAAGCAGTATGAAGTTCTGAGAGACTATATCCTGGAGTTGCAGTCAACCAATCCTGATACCACAGTCAAATTAGAACTTAGAGATGTTTCAGAATCTAATTTGGTAAATTGCACTTCTAGATGTTTCAAAAGAATCTATGTTTGTCTAGGGGGATGAAGAAGGGATTCAAAGCTTGTTTAAGAGATTTCTTGAGGCTAGATGAGACTCATAAGAAAAGCCCTTATCCAGGCCAAATCTTAACTGCAGTTGGATTAGATTCCAACAATGGCATATACCCACTTGCATATTCCATTGTAGAGATTGAAAACTGTGAATCTTGGAAGTGGTTCCTTGAAAGTCTTGGTGATGAATTGGATCTACACGCTATGTCTAATTTCACTTTTGTTAGTGACAGACAAAAGGTAATGGTTGTTTATTTATTATTTTTAATGTTTATTTGTTAATCATGTGCAATTTGTTGCCAGGGTTTGCTACAAGCAGTTAGTCAACTGTTCCCATGTGCTGAGCATAGGTTCTGTCTCAGACATATACATGAGAACATGAAGAAACAATGGAGATCTAAGGAATATAAAGATCACCTTTGGGATTGTGCCACAGCTACACCAGTGCTAGAGTTTAACCATTACATGCACCAATTCAGTCTATATGACAAATCAACATATGAATGGTTGAAGTCAATACCACCACAACATTGGGCAAAAAGCCATTTCACAGGTAAGCTATTATGACCCTTTTACCCTTTTACCATTATACACTTTGACCATTTTACCCTTTACACAACATTATGACACTTTTACCCTTTTACCATTATACCCTTTGACTATTTTACCCTTTACACAACATTATGACACTTTTACCCTTTTATATTCAAGGAGAGCAACCACAGACATGTTGTTACACAACCTTTGTGAGGTGTTTAATGGAAAGCTGGTTGATGGGAGAGACAAACCAATTATTAGATGCTTGGAGTTTATTAGGGAATATATGATGAAGAGGATATGCAATGTCCTCAAGGTGCAACAAAAGTGTGTAGGCCCACTCACCCCAACAGCAACAAAGATCATGGAGAAGAATGAAGCAGCTGCTACTCAGTACATTGTAGAATGGTGTGGTGATGAAAAATACCAAGTCAAAGGTCCATGGAATGATCAATATGCTGTTGATATGCATGAAAGGGTATGCAGCTGCAGTAAATGCGAATTAACAGGTATCCCTTGCAGACATGTGATTTCTATGTTGTATAACAAAGCAGATCATGGTGAGTGTGTACACGAGTTCCATACTTATGTCCACAAGGTGCACTGGCTACAAACTTGGAAAACTGCATATGGGTACAAGGTGGAACCAATTAAAGGTTGGGCACTATGGCCTAGAAGTGAGTGTCCAATGCAGATCACACCTCCCCCACACCGTAATCAACCTAGGAGACCTAAGAGGAAGAGAAGGCAATCCATGGAGGAGAAAAGTCAAAGAAAGAGTCAAAGTCAGAGTCAAAGGTTAGATGTTGGTCCCAGTGAGATTCATGGTCATGGTCCACATGGTAGTGGGAAAATAACAAGAAAGTTTGTTAGTGTGACTTGTAGTAAGTGTGGAAACAAAGGGCACAACTCCAGGACATGCAAAGGTCAGGGAGGGACTTGATGGTCTATGTTGGTTTTATCTTTTGGTTTGACTTTATGAACAAGTTTGGTTTGATTCCTAGATGCAGGATGTCTTTTATTGCAATAACTTTGTTTTCAATTAACTTATGACATGTATTTTGAAGATGGTAATAGGTATTATGTCTTCAGTATGCTTTTGTGTTAACTACTTATGGATACATTATATGTTATCTTTAGAAGGTTATGTATGAACAACAGAACAAATCCATAATTGGTCAATAGATACCAAATTTTCATTACCATTACTTTGCATTACAACAATGTTCCACATTAGAAAAAAAAACTAATTAAACCTGACACATATACCCCTATCCTATTATAAAAGATAACCGCAATCAACCTGTGGACTTACAACAAGAACACCAACACAACAACAAAAAAAATCCAACTATAGACTAGGTAATATTTCAACATAGTTTCTTCTTCTTTGATCTTCTCCACTGCTTTTTCATGCTTGCTTGCTTGTTCTTTTATATCATCCGTTGCTTTTCGTAGCTTATTGATTGACCTAAGCAGCCCTGGTATTATAACTTTGGAACGAGCACACACGGGTTCATCATACCACCTAATAAACCCACATGATGAATTCTTGAAAAAAAGAAGAAAGAAACATTAGATCATCAGGGAGAAGTCGTCAAAATAAAGTTTAACATAGTTAACAGGTTAGGACATCCCCAAAATTTGCGCCCTGGGTTGTTATCGGTCCATGATGTACGAACTATCACCCACTTTCTGTAGAAGCACATCACCATTGTCGATGGAGAAGATGAAATCACTGGGGGGTGATCGATGGAGAAGATGAAATTAGAGAGGGAGTGATAGTTAGGGCTTATTGCTGGAGATGAGAATAGAGACATTGTAGTCTCTTTATGGACTAAATAATAATAAAATAATAAAGGGGCTAGATGAATGGACTAAAATACCCTTAAGTGAGAGGGGCATGGGTAATTTAACGGGAGTTTGGTAACGGCTGTTAAGCCATTGGAGTAAACTCGCAACAAATAGAAACTATTGGACCATCCTTGCAAGCCAAACCCATTTTGGACCAAACATGCTGGTTTTGACATACCACAGGGACCAAATTTGCAATTTTGTCTTAAAATTATACTAACTCTGTTAAAAGTTGCATGGTTGTTTTTTGTCTGTAACACCTTTATGTTCAAATCTAATGTCTTTACTTCCAAGTAAGTCCGATATTATCATACGACTCGAGTCAATTCGATCCGCACCATAGCAGTATCGTGCGCACATCTCTTTCTCCGAATTCGCCTTTTCTAACGATGTCGTCATTCCAGAACACCGAAGTACTCGTACATAGAGTACCTCATACTTCTTATCCTTTTCAAAGAAAACTCAGCAAACCTCCCCGAAGCACCACTCATAAAGTACGTCAAGTTCAAACCAAGGATCTTTACGGTTGATCTATCGCTGAAGAATGTATACACAGGGGTGGTATATAATCAAGGTTCTACAGGTTTAGAATTGATGATTCAAATTTAACTTCTTTTCCTCGTTGGGATGTAAGGTTAAAGAAGAATCATTTATTCGACAACCTTTTCAATCTTAATTATATACGACTTGTATACACGAGACTGTGATTGGTGAACCAAGTATGACTTCTAATATGAACCTCAGGACAGAGACTGTCTAAGACTACAAGTAATCGCATTGCCTTGCGAACAAACTTAGAACCCAATACGACTCTTGTAACCAGATCGCCCTACGGTCTAACGCCCACAGAGATACACGAACCGTCCTGACAACTTAACAAACTACTCAGCAATGAATGAAAAGACCAAGCTTCTCACCCTGGAGAGCTCTGGTCTTGTTCTTCAAGAGGAAAGACAAATTGTTTTGTAGGTCCCTCGACTTTAGATACCCCGACAAGATTTCCATTAGAAATCATTACCCTCTGCTTTGCATCGTAGAATTGGTCGACCAACCGCATGGAACTATTTACCTTTCAAAAATAGACCTAAGATCTGAATATCACTAGTTGCGACTGTTAGTGAAGAATATCTTGAGGACAATATTCCAAACTTGATATGGACACTATGAGTCCGTAGTGATACCCCTCAGATAGGACCAATACGCCCGTAGTATTCATGAACTTAATGAATAGGGTACGCCATTCTTACTGGGATCATTTAGTCCTTGTCCTTGTGAATGACTTACTTATCTACTCTCATAGTATGAAAGAAATCATAAAGGGCATCTACAACAAACCATGGAAACATTACGATTAAAGAAGCTTTACACGAAGTTCTCTAAATACGAGTTTTGGAGTTGAAGAGTCAAATTCCTAAGACGCACTGTTAGTGTTGTGGGAATTCTTGAGGACCCCTCCAAAAATCAAAATCATTGAGAATTTGTCAGCACCGAAGACGCCTATGGGAATTCGCCAAATTCTAGGTCTCGCTGACCTACTATCGTAAGTTCATTTAGAACTCCTCGCAGATTACGGAACCTCATACGACTTTGACCCAGAAGGGAGCGACCATTGGTTGGGAAGAAAAGCAACAGGAAGAATCCTTTGGAATTCCAAGTGAGAGACCAAATTCTTTTGGAAGTCTCACTCTAGGAAGGCTTGATACGTTTCGAAAAGCGTGGAAAGCTAAAATCCAAGATAGTTCATTCCTCCGAGATTCTTGCCAGAATTAGCCATGTAACTCACAAGTCCAACCTACACCACGAACTCAGTAACATACATTTTACACTTCATGTCTCAAACTTGAAAACATACCTATCCGTCAAGATGCTCGTAATCCCACTCGACGAGATCGAGATCAACGAGACCCTTGCCTTCGTGGAAGAACCGTAGTGACCATCAACCGAGAGGTCAAGCGGACGAAGCAACGCCGCATCCCGTTTGTGAAGGTTCGTTGGGATACTAGCCAAGGACCCGAATTCACTTGGAAGTGTGAGGACCAATCGATTAGGAAGTGTCACCACCTCCTTGCTCGATTGTTCATGCCTAATCCTTTACCTAAATTCTAATTTCGGGATGAGATTCCCTCTAACGGGGGGATGATGTGACAACCCGAAATTTTCTATCTTGTATAGTCAAATACTTCATTAAAAGTCAGACTAATTCCTGCTATCATTTAGCACCATTTGGAGTCTGTTTGAACGTTCTGAGCCTTGTACACTTAAGGGATAAGTGTTGGGGCTTATCTGTTGGAGAAATAGCACAAAGAGCAGACCTGAAACACCCTAACTAGGAGTTCATGGCCATCAACATGGATTTTACGGCCGTAAATTCCATGTTGGCAGTAAACTCCCCTTATATAGTCAAGTTCTGGCCATTTGTTCATCCCTCCCTTTCCTTTGGCTGAAATCCTCTCAACTATCATCCCGATCTTCATCCCCGATCTTCAAATATCATAAGTTTATTGTCCTAACTAATTGATATCTTACATGAATTAGTAATCCTACATGATTTCATCCGTGAAATCATTCCACTTTGTAGATCTTCTAGTTTCACTAAGAACACACACTAGTGTTCTTGGCCAAAAATGACCATTCAAGCTCCTATATCTTAAGTACTCTGGTTCTAATTTGTTATACACTAGGTTTAACATTTTTAGGGCTTAGAAAACATAAAGAATCACACGATTCAAGGAGTTTACAGCCAAGACATGTTCTTGGGCCGTAAACCCCTTTAAGTGGTGCAAATGGAACCCTAGTCCCTGCTTTGGCCTTGGACACTAACCTAGATCACCTCCTTGATGTATTAGGGACCTTAAACACCAAGTTTTGAGGGTTGAATGAGAGTTTACGGCCAAGGATCCCCTCAAGGCCGTAAACTCCCTTAAGTGGTGCAAAGTTGACCTAATCACATTACCAGGCCTTGGATCTTAGTCTAGAGTTACACCACATTGAACTAGGGACTTCAATCAATGAATTGGTACTTCATACCATGAGTTTACGGCCTTAAACTCATGGGGAAGTGGTCCCCAGGCCGTAAACACATTTAACGGCTATTCTTGGACCTGACACCCACCTAGCCTCTTTGTTTAAGCCTTGGAACACTTAAACACATAAGAAACCTTACCATTAAGCCTCATTTGGTGACCCATTTGAGAGTTTACGGCCATGAGTAAACTCCCCTGGGCCGTAAACTCCAACACGTATGGTCTATAGACCATAAACTCACTTACAATGCCTTGCACTCCTTTGTTGCAACCTAATGGCCTCCTAACAGTTTAACCTAAGTGTTTTCCACACCTTAGAATGTTTATACTCTTCTAATTAGTGTTATAATCACTAATTGTATATATACATATGTCTTTATATGTTATTAGGATCATTTTGTGTGTTTACATCCATCTGATCAACTCACTGTAGGTGAGTTCATACCCCTTAAATTAACCTTTTAAATGTTTTTAGATGTTTATAAATGCTTTATGGGGGGGGGGGGGGGGGGAATACAAGTTGAATCATGCTAGTTATTATATCAATGACATGTGATTAATAACTTGCATACAAATGGATTTACTATACGTTTAGTTGTTTTACCAAACAGATTACTTCAAATAACTTTCTCAAACGTTTTCAAATGTTAAAACTCATTATCAAACTGATTTACATACTATATGTTTCGTTTTAAACCCGGTTACACTCGTGTTTGAAACAAAGGTATTCCTTATACTTAAAACTGTCTAATTAAACAAAATACTTTCAAATAATTTTATAAACTGACATCAAGTCATCATTTCTTAGTATTAAACTTTTCAAAGGTTTTACAAAACTTCTTATATACTTTTATATTGTCGAATGCATGCCTAGATATGTATAGTTATATATATAATGTTTAAAGGACTTAGGACGGCTAGCTCGTTTTATTTCCTTTTCCTCATTGGGATGTGGCCTTAGGGCATTGGTTACTCATCCTAATGTCGTCTACATATTAGTTATATATATCATGTATACATATATAGACATAAAAGTTCCTTTAGTCAGTTAAGTACCTTTGGGTAGCAAAGGCATACTTTTGGTTATACACGTACATTACTTGTAACTATAATAGGTATAGTTAGGAGATATTACTTACTATTCCAAGTACAAGGAATCACACAGGAGTCAGTTCATTCATGAGTCTATACTAATATGATATATACTATATGAAGAGATACAATTACAAAAATACAATTACAATACACAATAAGAGAACAAACACAATAAGGTGCTATAGCATGGAAATATTACAAGGTCTAACTATACCAATGAATCACTAACGCATTGTGATAGTTATGTTAGGTATACGTGATCATAATAATGTGGATGTTCGCGGATTGCAATCATGCAGGGGTCGCGATTGGTTCCCAGAATCCCTTGACCGGGGAGCGTTTAGTATGTGATCTAGCCATCACATTATGCCTTAACCCTCAATTAAGGCAAATTAGTATAATAGTAGTCACTTATTAGAAATACTACATTACTTACACTTTACATACAAAAATTACAAAAGGATAAAACTCAAGTTAATATATTATTAATACCTTTACTATGTGTCATATTCACATAATCGATGAGGTAGATTAGATTTGAATAATAATAGTTGTACAAGGAAAAACCTTCACTTAAGTAGAGGTTCAAACTTTCAAAACAGTCGAGTCTTGGTAGAAGGCTACTTTCAAAACAATTGAGTCTTGGTAGAAGACTACTTTTTATACTAGTAGGAAATATGAGATTTTCTAGAGTGTTTAAATGTTTACAATTACTTGCAAACACTTTCGTACTTATAGAAACTTTTCTCCAAACATTTACAAGTATTTCATTTACAGTTTTTACAAATGAAAGACACATAAATACTTATGAATTCACCAGCTTTATTGCTAATACTCGCTTTCAAAATAACTTCTATTCTTAGGTCACAAATAGATAGGTACGACGACTCGGTTTTGTGAAGACGGAGCAGTCAAGACTCGTCTTTTATTTTGATTATTCATTATGTTTTTTTATACTATGAAAGAAAACACATGTATTTAAAATTATACTATTAATGCAATGGAGGATGTTGTTGATTGTTTACTACTTTACATTGTTGTGATACTTTACATGACGTCCTCCACCCCAGAACGTTTCCGCCATTCTCGGTTTTGGGGCTTGACAAGTATAAACTTTTACCTAGATTGGATCTTACAATAATCCCTTACTTGAATCAGATTTTGTCCTCAAAATCTGCAGCAGTAAACAAATATGTGTAGTACTCACGCATCTCTTCCTCGGGCTCCCAACTCTACTCAGAAAACTTCTGGTGTTACCACTACAGCTTTACCAAGTTCACTACCTTGTTGTGCAAGGCCTTCGTCCTTCTATCCAAAATGGTTATCAGCTTCTCCATATATTTCAAACACTCATCCACATGATGTCATCTAAATGTTGAAATCTGTATTTAATTGGAAAAATTTTATTTTATGGAAATAATATTTTTTAATGACTAATTGGGATATCACTATTCATGAAAATAGTATTTACTGGAGAAATAACAACTTATAAAATATATCATAAAGTATTATTTTTATAAGTTAAAAATGTATCTCATTAAAATTGTTAGAGTTTATTTACATATTAAAGTTAGATTTATATAAATGATAAACACATTTACCTCATATACATGTCATAAAAGAGCACCATACTGCAAATAACATGCTTGACTTTTGTACATGCTCGGATGTGTAAAAGAAAGACACGACTAGCTTGAAATATTGGTTCTTTTTGAGGATATTCTCTCCATATGGGGCTACCTGCTACCATATATTCAAAAATATGAGACTTTCTCCTTATTGTTCTTTTAATTTTGGTGCGTGAATTAAGGCCTTATGTGTTGCTTCTCTTTAAGGTTTATTTTTAAAATCTTAAATATTAAGAACAATATATTTACAATTGAATACTAGCATATTTGGTGGTTTATCCATGCTTGGTGGATATCTCTACCGAGCTTTTACTTTGGAGCTTCATGCCATCTTCATCAACTTCCTACTTTCCAAAATGAACCAATGTCTTCAAATGTGGTAATCTTTTTAGTTTATATGGTTTTTTAATCCTTGCAAGCCTTCCAAAATGATCCTTCATGCGTAAAAATATTTTTATTTATTCAAATGTAAAATCGCTATAATTACACTATTTTTCAACAAAAACCAACCAATTGGTATCAGATACATTTGTCTAAGATTTGTTATATTATTTGATAGGATGTTATTATCTTTGTTTTTTGAAAACATGGATGGTTTTCTTTTTGTAAAAAATCCATACATATTTTCTATAGCAACTTTGTAATTGTTATTTTTGTTGGATTAAGTGTTTAATCCCATAACTATAATTGGTATGTAATTGACCCGATTGTAGCCTGGTCCATGTCGGTTACCTTCACAACAACAATTTGATAGATGGATATTTGAGTAAGAGGTTATTTTTTATTTATTAATATATTATAAGTATAATATATTAACCGAGGAATCATATTATTTAATTAGTATTGATCAAGATTTAATTAAGAATTAAATTAGTGATCAAAAGAGACTAAATAAATTGATACATGGTTTGATTTGTGATGGGCCTATGGATTTGTCGATGAAGTATTTATCCAAATCAAATGGATGGATCATGGGCTAATGTGTATGGATTTGGGTTACACATAACCCTTGATATTCTACACACACACACGCACATATATATATATATATATATATATATATATATATATATATATATGTTGTGCTAAGCCCAATAATCGACCATTACTTGCATTCCAAGAAGAGAAATCGGTTTTGTCTCTCTCATATCCATCTAGTTGTTTATTTGGTGTTTGTGGCACAACGCTTGGGGTGTTAAGATCTCTCAAGGCCAAAGTCTTACTAGCTACATCAAGAGGTAACTTTCTAACTTATTTTACGATTCATATGTTATGTTTTGTATGCTAGTTTAGGTTTCATGCTTTGGAAACCAATGTTGCATGTATAACCAGAGAAAACTTAGATCCAAAGCATTAGGGTTGTATGTGCATGTAATGCCTCGATTATCATATATGGATGTAAATGAAAGTTTATTAAATTTTAAGATCTACTCGACGAGTTGGTTGCCCTACTCGTCGAGTAGCAACGAGGTGGGATCGTGTATTTAGTGGCCTACTCGCTGAGTCCATAAAGGGACTCGACGAGTAGGAGCTAGCAGATTAAACCCTAAATCCCGGAATTTTTCACCCTATTTAAAGAAGCATAAGCCCCCTTTAGCCTCTTTGCAGTCCATTGAGAAACCCTAATTGGTTTGGTGTTCATCCTTGTGTGTCTTAAGCTTTAGAAATGAGTTTTTGGAATGGAAGAGCTTGGAGGACAAGAGATTAGGAGCAAGGAAGGTGTGGGAATCAGAAAATCTACCTCAGTTGCATCATTTGAAGTTATCAAGTCACCACCTTTACTTCATTATCCTCCTAGACCTCATTTGGTTGACATTTAGGGCTTTCATGGCATGTTTGGGATAATAATGTGGGATATGAGCTAACTTCAAATATGGACCCTTCTTGGGTTCTATATTCTGAAAGCTATGAACTTGGTCATGTATGAAACCTTCCTTGAGTATGAAACCCCATTGTAAGCTTGGATGTAACGCCCCGATCTTCAGGTAATTGAACTACGTAAGAACTTTCTTGATTTCAAGGTCTACTTGTCGAGTTGGTAGACCTACTCGTCGAGTAGTAGCGGATTGGATTGCATGTTTAGTAATCTACTCGGCGAGTCCAAATAGGGACTCGACGAGTAGGAGCTGGCAAATGAAACCGTAAATCACAGGGTTTTGACACCCTATTTAAAGGTCACATATTCCCCTTAGCCTCTCTCACTTCCTCTCTTGGATCCAGAAACCCTATTTCCTATTTACCCTCTTTTGTGTATGCTTTTTACACTGAAAGTAGATTCTTTGGAGTTAAGATCTTGGAGTTCAAGAAGTTGGAGCTAGTGGCTGTTGTAGATCCGAATTCTTCTTTGCCTTGGCATCATTTTAAAGGTAAGAAGGTGTTAGCTTGATTCTCCTTGATTAGAACCCCTCATGGTTAGGTTTAGAGCCCTTTTTAGGGTTTTGTGATGATTCTCTGTGTTGTGTCAAGATCTGGGGTTGCAACCATAGATTTGAGCTCCTTTAGCCTCTCTTTATCATAAAGTTCAGTAATTTCCAAGTTATGACTTATCCCATTGCCTTAAGCCATTACGTTTAGCTTGTTTTGGGTCATATCATCTTGCATGCACGTAAAGTTTGCAACTTTACGTGATAATCATGCCCTAGAAGCTTAGATCTGCAGTTTGGAGCCTTTGCATGACTTAAAAAGCTTTTGTATGGATGAAGGATTTAAGGTACTCAGCGAATCGCATGGTCCACTCGGCGAGTCATTTGAATATGGTCATGGACTCGACAAGTTGGATGAACAACTCGGCAGGTCTGATGAAGATTGCCTTAGACTTGGCGAGCCTGCAGAGTGGCTCGATGAGTCGGTTAGGGTTTTCGCAATCATTAGGTGTGTATAAACTTGTCGAGTTGCATGCGGGAGCCTCAACGAGTGGTCTTAGAGCTTCAATCGTAGCGCATAAGAACTCGATGAGTCACTCTGGTGATTCAACGAGTGGGTGAGTATTAAACAAACTCGATGAGCGGCTGAGGGTACTCGACGAGTTAAGGTTAACAGGACTGTTGACCTTAACTGATGAATTTGACTTTGACCATGAGTTGACCCGTTGAATTATAGGAAAATTTTGGGAAGATTGGAGATTTACGAGTATGGTTCGAAATAAATATAGTTGCTGGTGTTCATGTCAGGGATCTGAGAGTTGGAGCTTATTCCTGCGAACTGGCATTGTAAGGTGAGTTATCCTCAATATACTCAAGCGGCTAAGGCAGCAAGGCCGGCCCTTTGGAATGTATCTGGTTATGTTATGCTAGTATGATCTATTAGATCGGTATCCTAGAGGGTAGGATAATGTTATATAATACGTAGTAAGAACTGATAGATCGGTATCCTAGTGGATATGATGATATGATGAGTTATGTGCTATGATCTATTAGGTCAATTTTGTCTGTAGACTATTATGTGATTATATGTTATATGTGCACATGTCTGTTTTGTGGTTAAGGTTTATCTGCTTCGTGCAGAGGCCAATAGATCGGGGCAGTCGAACCTGTTAGCTGAGGGACTAGGGTATTCCATCCCGAATATGATTGGACCCATAGTGTGTTGGCATTCCAACCTGCTGGTTGAGGGTCTGGGGTATTCCAACTCGACAGTTGACTGGACCCATTGTATATTGTGTTTATGATAAATTGTATATATGTGAGTATGGGTATTTGGGGGAACTCACTAAGCTTTCGGGATTACAGTTTCAGTTTATTGTTTCAGGTACATCAGGGGATCGAGGCAAGGCACAGGCGTTATCGTACCGCTCCTTAAATTTTGATATGTATTATGGGAAAACTCTGATAAAGACTATTTTGGAAACAAATTTGTAGTAACTATTGTTTTTTAAATGTTTTTGGAAAGGTTAAATTTGGCTTAAATTTTATGGGTGTTATAAGTTGGTATCAGAGCCTTGGTTTGAGAAAATTGTACATCAGGGGATCGTGTGAATCCACTCTCAAATCAAGGAAAGATTTTCAAAATAAAATTCTGAATGGTTTCCAAAATAACTAAGGAGGAGGCGGAGTGTACGATCAGCCGGAGCTAGTAAGTTAACCCCAAAATACCATACCAGTTATTTGATTATGTGATAAGTTAGCACATCATGCTAGTACTAGGCTAGGGATCTTCAGAAATTGCATGATAGGATTGCCTGATATCATGATGGCTGTTAGCCTAGGGTTTTCTTTATATGAGATTGACATCATTACTATAGTTACTTGTGTATGCATCACAGTCATATATAATTGATATTTTTTAGCCTGAGAATCTTTGATCTGGCCTTAGGTTCTTTTCCTAGTGATTAGGGCCTAGGGTAGGATTGGATATTCGAAAGTCTATGGGGTCCAACATTATGTATGGCTAGCATACATCAGTGCTACAGGGTTGGTGGAGGTTTCATGGTCGGGTGATTGCGTGAGACCTGTATGTCAGTTGTGAGACAGTTAGCCTTCCTCTAAGGGTGAGGTTGAGCGACCGCCACATGTATGTCTAGTGTTAGGGCATTATGGTGATACTTGAGACATATATAGGTAGGTGTGGAAGGTAGTATGGGCCCGTACTACTGAAAGGACAGGACCCTTATGAGTAGCAAGGAAGTCACAACCCTAGGGTTTTATAGGGAGTTGGTTCCCAGTCCTTTCACGGATTTTCTGATTTTTTCCTATTGTATTTTCAATATGGTGGTTACTAGGTGTTTCGTGACTGGATCCAGATCGAGATCAGGTGAGAGTGATCAGGATGCCCCAGTGGAACCCAAGGTTATCGTCCAGGGAGAGACAGTGATGACAGATGATCTGGTAAGAGAGATCATTCTAGATGAGGTGGTCGAGATTTTTGGGAGCCAGATTCCAGAACTGTTTGGGACTTTTAAGTCCACAACGATGAAGTATTTTGACGACATATATGTAGCCCTTGCTGAGACGGCTGCTGCGGAAGCTGCATTAGCTTATTAGCAGCAGGAGGAGGAGTGGGAGCCGGTCGGGGCTTCTAGTACCGTGACTTTGATAACACAAAGCCCCCTAATTTTAATGGGACTGAGGACCCCATCAAGGCCATGATGTGGATCTCTGATGTAGAGGGGTGCTTTTTCACTTGTTCATACCCTATTGACCGAAAGGTCAAGTGTGCCCTAAACCTGCTGAGGTCTGGGGCCAAGGATTGGTGGAGATTGACGACTTGTTTGTACACTGATGACCAAAGAGCTAGTGTTACTTCGGAGCAGTTCAGAGATATGTTCTGAGCTCGTTACATTCCTCAGGCCGAGAGGGAACGTTTGAATCGGGAGTTTTTCAGTTTGAGGCAGGCTGGAGAATTGGTGATGGAGATTACCCGCATGTTTACTGAGAGAGCAATGTTCTACCCAGAGTTTGCTTCTGAGAAGGCTCAGATGACTCGTTATCTGAGCATGTTCAAGACTGATATCCGACAGCTTGTGTCTACTCAGCAATGTGGTACTCTTTTGGGGTTACAGGAGGCCTTGAGGCGGCGTGAGTTAGAGATCGAGTTGTAGTTGAAGGAGCAGTGGTAGGCCCCAACACAATTGAAGCTAGCACCGAAGCGATCCAAGACCGCCGATACTAGGTTTGGAGGACATACAGGCCGTACTTGTGGAAAGTGCGGAATGGTTCAATCAGGGGTGTGTCGATCATGGAGTGGGTGCCACCGATGTGGCAAGCAGGACCATTTGGCCAGGGATTGTAGATACCAGATGCCAGCTTCGGGAGTCAGGCGTTGTTATCATTGTGAGCAGGTGGGCCATATGAAGGCCTAGTGTCCATTATTAGCCACCAAGCCGGTACAGACTCCGACACAGGTCACTTTAACGATCATAGATGGGAGGCTAGTGAAGGAGGAGCCTCCAAAGGCTCAGGGTCGTGCATTTCAGCTTATGGCCGTAGAGCCCAAGGCGGCATCGGATGTGGTTGCTAGTATGTTTCTATCCCTTGCCTTAATTATTATGCCTGTACTATGCTTATATGTTGTACCTGTGTTGGGTACGTTTTTAGTGAATACGTTGCCCGTTTTGGTTCTTTTTGACTTGGGAGCAATTCGGTATTTCGTATCCCAGACTTTTAGTAGGGAGTTTAGTGCATCAGTAGGCGAGCTGGAGTGTCTGTTGCAAGTCTCTATCGCCAAAGAACACGGGGTTTCTACTTCTTCAGTTTTCCGAGGATGTAAGATGGAGATCTTCGGAGTGTCCTTCCCGATAGATTTGATTCTGATTCCCATGAGGGAAGTATGTGTGATCGTGGGGATGGACTGGAATAGTCGTTTTGGTGCGATGATAGATTGTGAGGGACAGAGAGTGGTAGTTCGATCCCCAAGTGGAGGAGAACTGATTATATATGGGGAAGGCACCAGAGTGGGTTCGGGATTGTAGATACCAGATGCCAGCTTCAGGAGTCAGGCGTTGTTATCATTGTGAGCAGGTGGGCCATATGAAGGCCTAGTGTCCATTATTAGCCACCAAGCCGGTACAGACTCCGACACAGGTCACTTTAACGATCATAAATGGGAGGCTAGTGAAGGAGGAGCCTCCAAAGGCTCAGGGTCGTGCATTTCAGCTTATGGTCGTAGAGCCCAAGGCGGCATCAGATGTGGTTGCTGGTATGTTTCTATCCCTTGCCTTAATTATCATGCCTGTACTATGCTTATATGTTGTACCTGTGTTGGGTACGTTCTTAGTGAATACGTTGCCCGTTTTGGTTCTTTTTGACTTGGGAGCAATTCGGTATTTCGTATCCCAGACTTTTAGTAGGGAGGTTAGTGCATCAGTAAGCGAGCTGGAGTGTCCGTTGCAAGTCTCTATCGCCAACGAACACGAGGTTTCTACTTCTTCATTTTTCCGAGGATGTAAGATGGAGATCTTCGGAGTGTCCTTCCCGATAGATTTGATTCTGATTCCCATGAGGGAAGTATGTGTGATCGTGGGGATGGACTGGAATAGTCGTTTTGGTGCGATGATAGATTGTGAGGGACAGAGAGTGGTAGTTTGATCCCCAAGTGGAGGAGAACTGATTATATATGGGGAAGGCACCAGAGTGGGTTCGGGATTCTGTTCGACTCCCAGGGCTCGGCAGTATATTCAGCACGAGTGTGCGGGTTTTCTGGCGTATGTGGTAGATACGCGAGACAGGGATTAGGTTTCAGTTTCCGAGGTTCAAGTAGTTACCGAGTTTAAAGACGTGTTTCCGGAGGAGTTGCCAGGAATACCTCCGGAGAGGCAGGTCGAGCTTATGGTCGATCTAGTGCTTGGTGCGGCCCCTATCATCAAGGCGTCGTATCGGTTGGTACCACCTGAGATGCAAGAGTTTTCATCACAGTTGCAGGAACTGCTAGGTAAGCAGTCATTCGACCTAGCAGTTCTCCATGGGGAGCATCGATTCTCTTCGTCAGGAAGAAGGACGGATCGCACCGGATGTGCATTGACTATAGGGAGTTGAACAAGTTGACGGTAAAGAACAGTTATCCACTTTTGAGGATAGAAGATCTCTTTGATCATTTGCAGGGTGCACCTTGCTTCTCCAAGATTGACTTGAGGTCGGGATATCATCAGGTCCGGGTTAGAGATGAGGATGTGGAGAAGACCGCATTTCGAACTCGTTATGGTCATTTCGAGTTCGTGGTGATGCTGTTTCGTCTCACCAATGTGCCGATAGTCTTCATGGATCTGATGAATCGGGTATGCAGACCGATGCTTGGCCGATCAGTCATAGTGTTTATAGATGATGTCTTGGTGTATTCCAAGACCAGAGAATAGCACAAGGAGCACCTCAAGGAATTGTTGGAAGTTCTAAGACGAGAACGGCTGTATGCCAAGTTCTCAAAGTGTGAATTTTGGTTACAAGATATCCAGTTCCTCGGACATCTTGTTAACCAGGAGGGGATTTTGGTCGATCCGGCCAAAATCGAGGCAGTTTTGCAGTGGGAGGTTCCAAGGTCCCCTGCAGATATCAGGAGTTTTCTGGGGTTAGTAGGGTACTACTGGAGCATCATTCGAGACTTCTCCAAGATTTCACGATCCCTCACTCGTCTGACGCAGAAAGGGGTGGATTTTCGGTGGGGCCCTGAGTAATAGAGGGCGTTTGAGGCCCTTCGACAGTGTTTGTACGAGGCTCTGGTTTTGACATTCCCCGAGGGAGTTGAGAATTTTGTATTATTTTGTGATGCATCCGTCACAGGGTTGGGGGCAGTCCTCATGCAAAGAGGACGAGTGAGAGCTTATGCATCGCGGCAGCTGAAGCCGCAGGAGACGAGATACCCTACACATGATCTGGAATTGGGAGCGGTAATTTTCACTCTCAAAATTTGGAGGAATTACCTGTATGGGGTCCGATGTACCATATACATGGAGCACAAGAGCTTGAGACACATCATGGACCAGCCGAATCTGAATATGAGGCAGCGCAGGTGGCTGGATGTAGTTAAGGACTACAGTTGCGAGATCCTTTACCACCCCGGTAGAGCGAATGTGGTTGCAGATGCTTTGAGCCGCAAGTCTGCTAGATCTTCTACCCCAGCAATATGTATGAGGATAACGGTGGATTCTCCGCTTGTGGGATTGATCAGAGATGCCGAAGTTGAGGGCATGCAATCGGAGAACTAGAAGATGGAAAAGATCAAGGGCGAGAACTCCCGGTTTGTGAAAGATAGTCAGGGATTATTGACCCGATGCGGTCGGGTTTGGGTTCCGATGTCTAGTGGGGTCAAACAAACAGTTATGGAGGAGGCTCATAAGTCTCATTTCTCTATACACCCATGGGCCACCAAGATGTACCGAGACCTGAATTTGAGTTATTGGTGCCCGTGAATGAAGCGAGAGATCGCTTGGTATGTCGAGAGGTGCTTGACCTATAGGATGGTCAAGGTCGAGCACCAGCGTCCGCATGGTTTGCTGCAGCCACTCGAGATTCCCATGTGGGAATGGGAGTAGATCACGATGGATTTCATTACCAAACAACCAAAGACAACAAAGGGTTTGATGTAATATGGGTCATTGTAGATCGACTGACCAAGGGTGCCCATTTCTTGGCAATACGGGAGAGTTCTTCGACCGAAAAGTTGGCTGACTTGTATGTTCATGTGGTCATTGCTCGGCATGCGGTTCTGATCTCAAATGTTTCAGACCGAGATGGTAGATTTACCTCCCGTTTCTGGAAGAAGTTCCATGAGGAACTGGGTACACAGCTACAATTTATCACATCGTTTCATCCGCAAACCGATGGTCAGCCCAAG
Organism: Lactuca saligna; assembly: GCF_052625555.1. NCBI lineage: Eukaryota > Viridiplantae > Streptophyta > Magnoliopsida > Asterales > Asteraceae > Lactuca > Lactuca saligna. Next base: position 52,399,123 of record NC_136421.1, read on the forward strand.
CGGACCATCCAAACCCTCGAGGATATGTTGAGGGCATGCATCATTGATTTCAGTGGGAGCTGGGATTCCCAACTACCTCTCGCGGAGTTCGCCTACAACAACAACAATTATTCCAGCATCGCACCCCGCCTTTCGAGTTGTTGTATGGGCGGAGATGTCGTACTCCAGTTTGTTGAGGCGAGGTCGGACACAGGGTGATGGGGCGGACGGTGGTAGTATTGCAAACTACCGAAAGAATCCAACAGATCAGGCAACGATTGCAGACCCCTCAAAGCCGATAGAAGAGTTACGCCGACAGACATCGTTCTAAGTTAGAATTTCAAGTGGGTGATATGGTACTCCTGAAGGTTTCACTATAGAAAGGTATTATCTGCTTCATGAAGAGAGGGAAATTGGGTCCCCATAACATCGGGCCGTTCAAGATCCTTGCCAGGGTCGGTAAGGTGGTTTACTAGTTAGAGCTAACGGAGGAGCTCCGTCAGGTACATAACACTTTCCACATGTCCCAGTTGCGAAAGTGCATCATGGATCAAGAGGTGGTGGTGTCATTGTGTAACACCGTAAATTTCAAAAATATTTTTCATTTAAAATAATCGTTTAATTCTAAAAGCACTTTTCGTAGAAATCTCATTTCTATTTAATTTACAAAACATAACTCCATGTTAAATTTCATAATAAGCCACGATCCTCAAAGCCTAATTCTTCTTTGGTGTGTACAAATACCACACATACGACATACTAGCCACTCGAGGCTATAACTCTCTAGGCCCTTGGGCCCTAACTCTGTGGACCTTCTGGTCTTAACTCTGTGGACCTTCTGTTTCTAACTCTGTGAACACTGATATACACACAACATAAATCATATAGATATAATGTAGTGCAACACATCACATAAATAGCATATAATAACTATGTCATATAACTCTAATTACCACTCATGGTAAAGTATAGTGAGAAGACTCACCTGGAAAGCTGAAAGCAGTTATCCTCACATTTGAATCTAGAACTCACCACCACCTAACACATAGGGTAAATGTCTCTGATTAACACTCGAAATCACAACTCTAATGAAACCAACGATTACTCTTTCTCTCTCTAATCTGGAAGTGGGTAAAAGACCATTTTACCCCTCCATGGTCTCTATTACTTATGTTGACCAACACCCCAAAGTCAACAGAAGTTAGCTCAAGTCAATAGTCCACATTTGACCCTACTCGTCGAGTGCACCCTTGTGACTCGCCGAGTCCCCTCGCATCATCTGAACTTTACTCGGGTCTCACTCAGCTCGTCGATTTGACCCCTAACTCGGTGGGTCAACACTGGGTTGCTCAACAAGGGCTTTCTACTTTCTGACTTTCTGGACCTTACAAGGTCCAGATCTATGCTACCAGCTCACAAGAGGGGTTTAATGCATTCAACACCCCACTAAGAAGACAATAAAATCCGTAATCCACAAAAGAAGGATCTACACAATTATGGAAGAAAAGGGGGTCCGAATTGATACCTCCAACTGATGCTCCCAGGTTGTAAATCGTGGATCTACAACCTCCCTTGTCCCCTTTAGCTTGAAACCTCCTTCTTCCTTGCATACCATCCACCAAGAAGCTCAAAATGGCTTTCTCTCTTGCCCAAATCACTCAGGACTCATTTAGAGTTTCTCTCCTGAAAGATAGCCGCAATAAGAGGCCTTAAGTGCCTTTAAATAGGTCTCACACTTCGGAAATTAGGATTTCTCTGCCCAACACCTACTCGGCGAGTCCCTCCTCAGACTCGTCGAGTCCATTCATTAAACCCACAACTAAACCCAACTTGACTCGACGAGTTTGACCCTCAACTCGTCGAGTCTCTCCTCTAATCACAAAATTAACATGCACAATAATAACCATGAAAATCTGTATGTTACAATTCTCCCCCACTTGAATTAGATTTCGCCCTCAAAATCATTTCTCAACTACCCATAGATTAAAATCATCACCCGAAAGGCACCACCGAAAGGATCTCATACTACACCGATATCTTTCTTTATGGACACCTAAAACCACACTGAAACTTCCATGACCTGAATTTAACTAACTCTTGCATCGCTAAATACTCCTTTCCAATATCCGGAAACTCCGGTGGCCTGACCCGCCGTCAAACCGCCCACTCGAGCGATCACTATGATATTCGCTCCTCGATTATCAAACCCTGATTATTTACTGGCTCTCTGATTCCCATAAGTCCACTTCCAACAACCAGCTATTTCCCGCCCAAACCGATCATGCTAAATCATCCGAATCACGCCCCTAGAACGGAAGGGGCACACTCACTAAACTGCTATCAGCACCCATCCGAAAAGAACCCCTAACACTTTACCTTCATAACACAAAAGAATAACCATGCTTATTCAGAAGTTTCCTCAGACATCACACTCATAAGCCTCAGCTTCAATTCCCATATCCCAGTTGACACCACATGAGGTCTGACCTTAACCCAACCGTTGAACCTCTATGGTTACCCATAACATGATCTAAAATCTCTCACTGAATTCCTTCTCATATCAACTCTCTCTCGGCCCAGTGACACACAAATCACAAAGTTCTCTTTATTCTAAATGGATACCATACTCTCAACCAGAATCGTCTCATGTATCCCATGATATTTCCCGTGCCCACTAACTGACCTTGCTCAGGTCTAAGAAATTGGGTGACAACGATAACCCCCCTCTTAGAACGAAATCCATCTCTCAATCCAGAACTCGTATCGCTTACCTGACACATTGTTAGGACCGAACTCAACTTGAGAGTTTGGTCTGCCCCAAAGTTAGAATTACTCATCCCAATGAAACGCTCATTTCATAACTCATGACTCGCAACCTGCATGCAAACCACCACTATAATTCCCCTTGGTTGCGACAACCACTACTCAAATCGGGAAATAGTGATCCCCAACAATTGGAAACCTCAGTCTCGCCCCTGTCTCGACCGCCAGGCTCCTACAACTCAACCATTAGGGCTACCCAAGCCTAAACTCTTCTACTTTTCTCTGATAAAAGAGTACTTCCTTATAACCACCTCTCGCTAATTAGTAAGTACTACGGCTCCCCGCAACATCACGAAACCCTCTGACTAGTGAGTGATACGGCTCCTCGCAGCATCACAACAACCTCCCTCTGACTAGTGTGTACTACGGCTCCCGGTAGCATCACAACACCCTCCCTCTAACTAGTGAGTACTACGGCTCCCAGCAGCATCACAACACCCTCTGATTAGTGAGTACTACGGCTCCCCGCAGTATCACAACACCACATCCACTAACTCGTGATTCGTGGACTAACATAGATAGATGCATATACTCATTGAAATCATGCATCCTCATTTCTAATAACAACCTCCATAACCAAGACACCTTTCCCCGCTGCAACCTTCATTCCTAAATATTTCCTCTTCATATCAATACCCGAAGGGCTCCCACTGGAAACATAGATACTCGATACACCACTTGCCGACACAAAACCAAGACTCTAAAATTAATTTGGAATTCAGGGCATTATACTCGGATTCCTAGGATCACCATTACTGAGCATTACAATGTCCTGCCTCAACCACTAATCTCATACTCCCCACATCATACATGTACAACAATGCATTCCCTCTGAATTTCATAATTAATTCTTCATTTTACCCAATGCGCAACCTTAGTGTATCCAACCACTCAATTGGAACACGGAGAAATTGCTAATGCTTCACAACACGTTGATGACCATCCGAAACATTTTCCTTTACTGCTCAAAAGCCATGCAAGAATACACATACCGGCCCAGGAGTTGGCTGCCCGATCATCTTTCTATCTACTCCAAAGGGGCATATAACAATACATACATCAAACCATAAGTTCTCAACTGCTAGCACCATCCTTACGAGCCCACCACCTTGAGCATCCCTAATCACCACCAGGTTCCTAACCAATAGCCTCCTTCCATGGAGACACTCATCCTTTCTCAAAACATACCACATGCATTATCTCGCTCTACACCTTGTCTCAACCACCAATAACCCTGGTCTCATGAATCCAAACTGCAGGTCTTTATATCCAAATCTCCAACCGCTCTTGATCAAGTCTCTGGTCCCCTGAAAAAAATACTCGGTTCTCCCCCACTTAGGGTTCGAACCATCACTAATTGACGCACTAACAATCTATCCCACAGAGTGTTTCCACCAGTAACACCGCACCTACTATTGGAAGGTGCTACACAACGCCCGATGATCTCCCCACATAGAGATCAAGCAACCCTAGTTACCCTAAATCTCCAATAAAATCCTTAGGAACTTCTCATCACGACTTCCTTTATTCCTTCCAAAATCTCATACTATCCGACTACCAGACATTTCCACTGTCCAGTAATAACCCTAACTATTAGAGTGAAAATATTGAATCATTATGCTCCTCATACTCGACTTCTCAACCGATGTTCCAACACGTGAATCATCACAAGAATAGGGACCCCATTCCCATACTCAATACCCGTCATAGATAAAAGAGCCATTGCCCCGACATACTCTCCTTGTTCATCTGCCGCTTCGGCTAACACATGCCCTACTATACTCAAGTAGAGTGTATCCTGGTCCTTGACCATCCCAGTTCCCACTAACAACCCGCCCATGATATAACCTCACCTCACGGCAAACATACTGCCAGATACTCCGGTGAAGATCGTCATCATTTCTAACCCGCTGGGTTTACTCGTAAACCCAAACCGAGGTCTCACACCTCTTATGTTTCCCACAGGAAACGAAAATAGCAGCACTATGGTCACAGCAGGTGACATATCTTCCATCAGCTGATTGCTCATCTCAGGCCATAATTCTCCATGAAAGACATCTTTACTCATCCTTGAGTCTTGCGACTCTATCTGACATCTCACCAAATATACCTTGGAATTTATCTTGACCTCCCTCTCAAGGGATGCTTCTTTGAACTCATTCATTATGGCCTTCTGGCCTCATACTCTATCGTATCTGATCTCTACGAAATCAATCAAGACTAGATAACCAAAGAAACCCCATCATCTGTGTCATGGTACTCATTCCAGTACATCACCTCTCAATCTGCTACAATGCATGGTAAGTAAACCATGACATCGCTCCTCAATCTACTACACTGTATGATACTCAAACCATGACATCACTCCTCATCCTATTACAATGCATGGTACTCAAACCATGACATCACTCCTCAATCTGCTATGATGTATGGAACCCGAACCATTGCATCACCCCTCAATCTGCTACGATGCATGGTACCTGAACCATGGCATCACTCCTCAATCTGCTACGTTGCATGGTACTTGAACCATGACATCACTACTCAATTTGTTACGATGCATGGTACTCGAACCATGACATCACTCCTCAATCTGCTACGATGCATGGTACTCGAACCATGACATCACTCCTCAATCCGCTATGATGCATGGTACCCGAACCATGGCATCACTCCTGAATCTGCTACGATACATGGTACTTGAACCATGAAATCACTCCTCAATTTGCTACGATGCATGGTACTCGAACCATGACCTCACTCCTCAATCTGCTACGATGCATGGTACTCGAACCATGACATCACTCCTCAATGTGCTACGATGTATGGTACTCGAACTATGACATCACTCCTTAGTCTGCCACTTAGATCCCCCGTTCTACTCCCTATTTCGAGTATGGGTCCTTTGCTTTCAGTAGTACGGGCCATACTACCTGCGACATCTACCCATACTTTCCACCGGGACCATCCTAGAGCTCCTAAGTAGCAGCTCAACCTTCTGGCTCACCACCTCATGCCACGCGCGCTTACTCCTCAGAGAAATACTCTACTCTACCAGTGTACTTATGTAACTAGGGTCACTCCCTAGGCTCTTCCCAGGTTCCTACACTTCTCCGCCATCAGCTGTTGAAGAACTCCTAACGATGCCAGCCATCTACCTCTTGAATATCATCATTTTCACTTAGTAGATGTCTCCCATCATCGAGAGTTCCACAAAGCACGAAGCAAGCAACATTTGAGCATCGCCGTACCTTCTCCAGCATGTAAAACCTCTTTAGGTTATTGTTCACTCGCTATCCTCATACTCGGAGGATATCACTGAACTCAAACAATTTCACCCCATGTGGGCATCTGGCTACCCTCTCGGCATGGTCCTCAAATGCTCATATAGATACCTCCTCTAGATTTCTACTCTACTCGAATCCCCTAAAAGGATTCCTACTGGACACTCTTACTCATCACATACCCAAAGCGCATCACCAATAATAGCAACTCCTAGGCTATGGCATCACAAATCAGGCCACTCTACTCCAAAAAAATGAATTACCTAGCCTGTCTCTAGCATGCATAATATCTCATAAAAATGTCTTATAAATATCTCATAACACAAAAGTATGGGAATTTGGGAAATCACCCTTCGGGCTTTGGCTGATTGTACATACTGCTCCTTCTCGTTTTCACTTTGAACTCTTATTCGCTTTAAAAAAAATCATTTCTTTGAAAATTTTCTCAATTCCTTAGTTTGAGTCCAGATTTACCCGAAGGTGCATCCGAATCCCTCAAACCAAGGCTCTGATACCAACTTGTAACACCGTAAATTTCGAAACAATTTTTCATTTAAAATAATTGTTTAATTCTAAAAACACTTTTCGTAGAAATCTCATTTCTGTTTAATTTACAAAACATAACTCCATATTCAATTGCATAATAAACCACGATCCTCAAAGCGTAATTCTTCTCTGGTGTGTACAATCAAGCCGGTGCCATCTCGCGATCCTGAGAAAAACCTGAAAAACATAACACGGTAAGCACGAAGCTTAGTAAGTTCCCTAAAATACCATACATAACACATACTAGCCACTAGAGGCTATAACTTTGTGGGCCCTCGGGCCCTAACTCTATGGACCTTTTGGTCCTAATTGTGGACCTTCTAGTTCTAATTCTATGAACTCTAATATATACCCACAACATAAATAACATAGAGATAATGAAGTGCAACACATCACATAAATAGCATATAATAACTATGTCATATAACTCTAATTACCACTCATGGTAAAGTATAGTGAGAAGATTCACCTGGCAAGCAGAAAGTAGTTATCTTCACATTTGAATCTCAAACTTGCCATCGCCTAACACATAGGGTAAATATCTCTGATTAACACTCAAAATCTCAACTCTAATTAAACCAACGATTACTATTTCTCTCTCTAATCTAGAAGTCGGTAAAAGACCATTTTACTCGTCCATGGTCTATATTATTTATGTTGACCAAAACCCCAAAGTCAACAAAAGTCAACTCAAGTCAATAGTCCACATTTGACCCTACTCGTCGAGTTCACCCTTGCGACTCGCCGAGTCCCCTTGCATCATCTGAATTTTACCAAGATCTCACTCAGCTCGTTGAGTTGACCCCTAACTCGGTAGGTCAACATCGGGTTCAGGCTACTCGATCAAACTCGTTCCAACTCGTCAAGTCATCCCATGGACTTGGAGAGTTGGCTCCAAAAGATTTCTCATGTAGCCATCTGAGGTCAAATCTGAAAGCCAAACTCATAGATCTAACCTCCTACTACCCAGATTTCACGTAAAGGTCCAATTTTGCTATCTATGCATGTCATATTTCTCCCAATATGCCATTTAGACTCCATTAAAGCTTCCTAACTCAAAACTCCATGGTTGCTCAACAAGGGCTTTCTACTTTCTGACTTTCTGGACCTTAGAAGGTCCAGATCTATGCTACCAGCTCACGAGAGGGGTTTGATGCATTCAACACCCCACTAAGAAGACAATAGAATCCCTAATCCTCAAAAGAAGGATCTACATAATTATAGAAGAAAAGGGGTCTGAATTGATACCTCCAACTGATGCTCCTAGCTTGTAAATCGTAGATCTACAAACTCCTCGGGCCCCATTAGCTTGAAACCTCCTTCTTCCTTGCATACCATCCACCAAGAAGCTCAAAAGGCCTTTCTGTCTTGCCCAAAGCACTCAAGACTCATTTAGGGTTTCTCTAGTGAAAGATAGCCGCAATAGGAGGCCTTAAGTGACTTTAAATAGGTCTCAAACTTCAGAAATTAGGGTTTCTCTACCCAGCACCTACTCGGCGAGTCCCTCCTCAGACTCGTTGAGTCCATTCATTAAACCCGCGAGAAAACCCGACTTGACTCAGCGAGTTTGACGCTCAAATCATCGAGTCTCTCCTCTAATCACAAAATTAACTTGCACAATAATAACGCTGAAAAATTCGGATCTTAAACATTGGATGATATCCAGGTTGATGAGCATTTAAATTATGTGGAGAGGCCGGTGGCCATTCTAAAAAAGGAAGAAGAAAGTACTATGGAACAAAGAGATACCATTGGTGAAGGTGCAGTGGGAGCATTGGAGAGGATCCGAGTGGACGTGGGAGCCAGAGGCCGATATGCGGGAGCATTACCCGACATTGTTTGTCTCGGTGGACTTTGAGGACGAAGTCTAGTTCAAGTGGGGGAGAATTGTAACGCCCCGATCTTCAGGTAATTGAATTATGTAATAACTTTCTTGATTTCAAGGTCTACTCGAAGAGTTGGTAGCCCTACTCGTCGAGTAGTAGCGGATTGGCTCGCATGTTTAGTAATCTACTTGACGAGTCCAAATAGGGACTCGTCGAGTAGGAGCTGGCAGATGAACCCCTAAATCATAGGGTTTTGGCACCCTATTTAAAGGTCACATATTCCCCTTAGCCTCTCTCACTGCCTCTCCTAGATCTAGAAACCCTAATTCGTGTTTACCCTCTTCTGTGTGTGCTTTTTACATTAAAAGATGATCCTTTGGAGTCAAGAGATTGGCGTTGAGAAGTTGGAGCTAGTGGTTCTTGTAGATCCAGATTCTTCTTTGACTTGGCATCATTTTAAAGGTAACAATTTTTTACCTTGATTCTCCTTGATTAGAACCCCAAATGGTTGGGTTTAGAGCCCTTTTTAGGGTTTTGTGATGATTCTCTGTGTTGAGACAAGATCTGGGGTTGCAACCTCAGATCTGAACTCATTTAGCATCTCTTAATCATAAAGCTCAGTAATTTCCAAGCTATGACCTATCCCATTGCCTTAAGCCACACCTTTTAGCTTGTTTTGGGTCATATCATATTGCATGCACGTATAGTTTGCAACTTTACGTGATAATCATTCCTTAGAAGTTGAGATCTGTATTTTGGAGCCTTTGAATGACTTAAAAAGCTTTTGTATGGATACAGGATATAAGATACTCGACGAATCGCATGGTCGAATCGACGAGTCATTTGAAGATGGTCATGGACTCGATGAGTTGTATGAAAAACTTGGCGAGCCTGTAGAGCTGCTCGGTGAATTGGTTAGGGTTTTCACAATCATTAGGTGTGTATCAACTTGTTGAGTTCACACGGGAACCTCGACGAGTGGTCTCAAAGCTTCGATCGCAGGGCTTAGGAACTCGACGAGTCACTCTGGTGACTCGGTGAGTGGACGAGTATTAAAGAAACTCGACGAGCAGCTAAGTGTACTCGACGAGTTAAGGTCAACATGGACTGTTGACCTTGGCTAGTGACTTTGACTTTGACCAGGAGTTGACCCATTGAATTTTGAGGACAATTTTGGGAAGATTGGAGATTTACGAGTATGGTTCGAAATAAATATAGTTGCTGGTGTTTGTGTCGGTGATCCGAGAGTTGGAGCTTATTCCTGTGAACTGGCATTGTAAGGTGAGTTATCCTCACTATACTCAAGGGGATAAGGCAGCAAAGCCGGCCCTTTGGAATGTATCTGGTTATGTTATGCTAGTATGATCTATTAGATCGGTATCTTAGAGGGTAGGATAATGTTATATGATACGTAGTAAGAATTGATAGATCGGTATCCTGGTAGATATGATGATATGATGAGCTATGTGTTATATCTGTTACATCAATTTTGTATGTAGACTGTTATGAGATTATATGTTATATGTACACATGTCTGTTTTGTGGTTGAGGTTTATCTGCTTCGTGCGGAGGCCAATAGATCGGGGCATTCGAACCTATGGCTGAGGGCCTGGGTTATTCCATCCCGATGATCATTGGACCCATAGTGTGTTGGCTTTCCAACTTGCTGGTTGAGGGCCTGGGGTATTTTAACCCGATGGTTGACTGGACCGATTGTGTACTGTGTTTATGATAAATTGTATATTTGTGAGTATGGGTATTTTGGGGGAACTCACTAAGCTTCCGGGCTTATGGTTTCAGTTTATTGTTTCAGGTACATCAGGGGATCGAGGCGAGGCACAGGTGTGATCGTACAGCTCCTCAAATTTTGATATGTATTCTGGGAAAACTCTGATAAAGACTATTTTGGAAACAAACTTGTAGTAACTATTGGTTTTTAAATGCTGTTGGAAAGCTTAAATTTGGGTTAAATTTTATGGGTGTTAAATTGGATTTGACATTTAGAGCCTTTGTAGCCATGCATACACGTAAAGTTTGCAACTTTACGTGAAATGCATGCCTTAGAAGCTTAGATCTGTAATTTAGAGCCACTGCATTGCTTAAAATGAGTATGTATCGCTTATGGACTGAAAGAACTCGGTGAGTTGCAAGGTTGACTTGGAGAGTCATATGATGATAGGCCTGGACTCGATGAGTTGGATGAACAACTCGGCGAGTACGATGAAGATTTCCAAGGAACTCGACGAGTGGTATGAACCGCTCGGCGAGTCGGATGAGTTTTCTCCAATTTATTTATGTGTGTGTAAACCGTCGAGTTGCAAGAAGGAAACTTGACGATTGGGCTTAGAGTTCAATTGTAAACCAAAGGAACTCGACGAGTCACTCCGTGACTCGGTGAGTGGGCAAGTACTTCAAGGAACTCGGCGAGTAGCCGAGGGTACTCGGCGAGTTAGGGTTAACATGGACTACTGACCTTGACCGACGACCTTGATTTTGACCAAGGTTTGATTAGTGGCTTTTGGGGTACCTTGAAAGGTTGGAAACTTATGGGTATAACTATATTATGGTAATAGGTGGTGGAGATTTTGTTGGTGATCCGAAAGTTAGAGTTCATCTATCGATTCGACATCTGCAAGGTGAGTTATCCTCACTATATCAATAGGGTCTACGGCAACAAGTCCGACCCCCAAGTTGTTATTGTTATGATGTGCTACATATGGTTATGATTTGTTAGATCGAAATTAGGACAGACAGTATATTATGGTCTTATGATTTGTAGGGATTGGTATGTTAGTGACCTGCCTGGTCGGTACTTTAATTACGAGAGATTTATATGATTGATGATCAGTGAGATAGATATGTTGATGTTTGTATATACCAGTATGTGATAGTTATGCACACATGGTTATTTGCATGTTAGTTGGTTTGAGGCGGTCCTGCTTTGTGCTGAAGGCCAACATACCCTATGAGCGGTCAGGAGAGACTATAGGCCCACGAGGTGGTCCAGACATGCCGAAGTCTCGGGGTAGGATAAGATAGACTGAAGGCCCTGGGGGCAGTTCAGTTAGGCCGATGGCCCAGTATGTATGTTATTAATTGTCTATTACTGATATGGTATTATCAGTGTGGTAATGGTATTTTGGGGGTAGCTCACTAAGCTCTCGGGTTTACAGTTTTCAGTTTATTGTTTCAGGTACTTCAGGAGATCATGGCAAGGTGAAGGCATGACTGTAACGCTCCTCATCCTACTGATCTGGTTATTAGGACACTCTGATGAATAATGATTTGAAAACATTTTGTAAACAAATATTATTTGGTTTTCTTTGTGATTGAAAAAGTTTAAATTTGGCGTAAAATTTTTGGATGTGCCATGTTTAGTTACTTTATATTTATCATTATACTTTTAATGAAGGGAGAATTAGAGTCCTATCCTACATGTTCGGCTAACGACCCTCCACTAGTCAATGAAACGTTGGGTGAGAATGGACACCCATTAAACTGCTATTTTATAGGTAGTAACCTTATACCCCCTTATAGATCGGCTTCATGAATGAGGCATACTAACGGTAAGCCTGACTATATATATATATATATATATATATATATATATATATATATATATATATATATATATATATATATATATATAATTTCATAATGACATGGTTTAAGCTTAATTAAAGTAAGAGTATAGTTTAATCAATGGATTAAACCACCTAAAATTTGAAAAGTTTAAAATTCAACCCTTATATTATTATAATATTATAGGTTTAATATGTATATATATATATATATATATATATATATATATATATATATATATATATATATATATATATATATATATATATATATATTACACCTATAATATTATAATAGTATAAGGGTTGAATTTTAAACTTTTAAAATTCTAGGTGGTTTAATCCATTAATTAAACTATACCATTAGTTTAATTAAGCTTAAACCATGTCATTATGAAATTGTTAACACTCATTTAATTAAACACTTTAATTAATTTAATAAAGTCCATAAGGTTTGAATTTTAACTTTAAAAAATTCTAGGGTTTGGAATTAAATTTTACATAAGTGAGACTTTACAAATTCCAAAACTTGAGGGCAAGTTTTGAAACTTTTCAAAACTCTTGGATTTTCATAACATATGAGTTTAATAAAGGTTTTATGAAAAAAAAAATTCAAGTTCCATAACTCGAGGACAAGTTATGGAAGCCTTTACCACCATTCAAGTTGACATTTAAAAAATGAGACCTTTCGTTTTCTATAACCTATGAGTTTTAAAAGAAAGACATTTCATTTTAATAACTTATGAAATCTTTTATGAGTCTCATTAAAACATTTAGATCATCATTTTAATTAACACAATAATCAAATAATTCATCCATGAACTTTTAAACTCATAAGAACAAGATAATTCATATCATCAATCTTCAAGAAATTAACATAATCATATTAAATTATACAAATCTTGAAATTATGACAATTATCTTTTATTAGGATGAGAATGAACAATACCATAGCACCAAAATCAAATTTTATGAACAAAAACACTTTGTGGTAATGATTGTAATCCAAAACATGCCAAAAAAACTCAAAAATCTGCATAAAATGGAGCCCAACTTGACGAGTTGGTTGATTTTGTACATGGACTCATCGAGTTTGTGTATGGATTCGCCGAGTCCCATGTTTAGTGTCCAAATTTTAAGTTTTTCCATCTTTGAAAACCAATAAAACATCAAATATAATAGAAAACAACCCATGGCTCTGATACCACTATTGGGTTTTGTATACTACAACATCCTATGGTGCACATACAACCCTAAACTAGCATACAAATGACATTAACAATATGTTTTCTCTAATTATACATGTAATAGTGTTTCCAAAGCAATAAGCCTATAACTAGCATACAAATGACATTAACAATATGAAATACTAGTTAGGATGACATACCTTTTATGTAGCTTGAAACCTTGTAGTATTTGACCTTTAAGAACTTATCACAAACAGTGTGGATGCCTCAAATGGAATCATAACACTCCATGGACAATGGATGACATTTGAGAGAGAATACTAGCCACATAAAAAAGCATCCATATGGACTCCAAGAACATAAGTTATGATTTTGGCTATGGAGTAACATATTTATATGTGGAATTTCAAAGGTCATGGGTTAACCATAATCCATAACCATGAGTTTATGATCCATGGTTCATGTGGCCCAACTCTTTATGTATCCATTCATAAACTTAGTCCAACATGGATCAAAAGCCCAACATATAAATATAACTAATTTACATAGTTAGTCCCAATAGATTTAATTAGTCTGTTTTGATCACTAAATTAATTCCAAACTAATTCTTGATCAATACTAATTAAAACATATGATTTCATATTAATATATCATCACTTATAATATATTAATAAATCATAAATAACCTCTTCTCAAAAGTCCATCCTAGCAAATTATCCTGATGATATGCAACCCAAATGGACCATGCTACTCTCGGGTCAAGTACATACCAATTATAGTTATGGGCTTAGACACCTAATCCAACAAAAACAGACCCCACAAAGTTAATACCACCAAATCCTGAAGGAAAATACCACTACCCCTAAACTTTGTATTAGAAAAACAAAGTGTTGTTCTATATAAATTTGAGAGAGAGAGAGAGAGAAAGAGAGAGAGAGAGAGAGAGAGAGAGAGAGAGAGAGAGAGAAAGAAAGAAGGAAAGAGAGAGAGAGAGAGAGTGTGTGTGTATATATATATATATATATATATATATATATATATATATATATATATATAATGTGCATAGACTAGCTACAAACCTCATATTTTTGTATTATTTTGATTTTTTAAAATGGTTGTAATACTTATTTATTCATATGGTATGTAATAAGTAAATAGATAGTTTTCAGTTTGTTAATTTTTGTAAATATACGATTAGTTTTATAAATATTTTATTTTTAGAAACATGTAACTAGAATGAAGATAGTGGCCATTTTAAATATCAAAAGTTAAAAAAATGATTTTATTAAAGTTTCTCAAACTTTGTAAAATTATTTTTATAAACTTGCTACAAGGTGTTGAAACAAGTGGAAGCACATGAAGACATTACAAGTGTTTTGGTCCCTTATGTCCCTCTAGGAATGGACATGGTAATTTTTGTGATGGCTCAAAAAATATCATTAGATGGTTAGTTATGCATATATGTTTTGCATGATTGTTTTGTTTAAATTTATGTTGATATTGTGTTATTATTGTTAAATTAGATTTCACAAGTACAAAATATTTTGAGCATAAATAAGATTATAATGAGTATAGTGTTAATTAGATTTACCCTTTAAACATAAGATGGTAAAAATTGTTTTAAAAAATAGAACAATTTTTATCATTTAAAACTAGCTAACGATAGCCAATGACAAATTTCAGGATTAAACTTATATATGTTTAAAATTTAGATTTTTATAAACTTATCAAACTTTAAAACTTAATTTATAAATTGAATTTTTCTTAAAAGGTTTTTAAATGTTCTAGAGCACTCAAACTTCCAAACTTATTTCTAATTATTAAATTTAAATTTTGACCTCATCGATAATATAAAATTTGGATAAAAAATATTAAAATATGATTTTAAATAAAAAGTATACAATAGTTTGTTGGATGCATGCAATACCATGACACAATATGTTTTTTAAACTAGAATCATAAAAGCATCAAAGACCCCTTATGAACCTCAAACCTATACAATCATATTTGAATAGCACCGGCACGTCTCTTGATACACTAGTGGAATAAATACTATCCAACCGTTTAATGTTATATTTTGATGGTCGAGGTGTATTCATGATTTATATAACCTAGTCATAGGCCGGTTACATAAGTTCTTCAAATTGGATGATTGATCGAAAATCATTTGTCATAAAGGATACATAAGCAAGAGAGATCTAAGACATATATGAGATCAAACATGTTTATTAAACATTGTTATTAGCTATCCCATGAAACGATGAATTATATATTAGTATGTAATTGATAATCGACATCTACCTAGCTGGATTCATATGAATGGGATAAATGATACTTATTGAATCTAAAAGGGTATTATTGAATATTTAATTTTATGATACATGCTTTTAGAATCTAAAAGGGTATTATTGAATATTTAATTTTTAAAATACTAAAAGAATTTTGTTAAATTTTTTTAGTTAAAACAAAATCCAATCTTGTTACCATGCATCATATTTCACTTGCTAAATTAAACCACCTACTTTGAGCAATAAAACTTGAACATGATACGTGGTGCCAACATTGTGATGTTGAAGATGTCTCTAACATCATAACTAGGAATAGGTATTACTAACTTCCAACGAAGTCTTTAATAATTTAGATGTATATAAGATGTTCTAACATGTTAAGCAAATATTCCTACAATACAAAGATATTTTGTTTTAAGCCAGTACAACCATTGGAATAATTCATGTATGAAACGAGTCGACATGGGTGATCTAAGGGGATAATATTTTATATAATATGCACCTTTAAGCCCAATAAATCCAAGAATGCCCAACAGAGGTGGATCATGTTTCTTTTGTGGAGAAACAGGACATTGGAAGAGGAAATGTCCCTCTTATCTGATAAAAAAAAGTTTGTAGAAACTAGTACTTTAGGTATCTACTAGATAGAACTTATGTTTTTAATTTAACAGACAATTACTTCATACTTAATGGCAATCTAATATTCATAAATAACTTATAAATAATTACAAAAGAGTAACTAGCTGAGCATAAACTAGTTGGGACTGCACTCTCAGAGTTTAGTTTATTATATATGCGTAGAACATAAAATATTTGTAACGTAAAACTCTATTTGTTTTGGAATTATGTATGTTTTATATTTAGCATGTCTAAATATAAATGTTTCAGTTAATTTACTAAATGATTGATTATTTACTTATTTTTTTTATAATGATCACCTTCATATTCTTTAATGATTAAATCTTGTTATTGAGAACTAGATATCTTAATAGAATCGTAAAGTAAATATTAATGTTTTATAAATAAACAACTTCTATACGTAAACACTTTTGACTTAAACTTTTTTGAATCAAAGGTATCTATGAAAATTCATTATATAGATGATATAAACATATTTCAACTTCAAGAAATTGGGGTTTTTAAGGCAGATAATATAGTTTTAGTTGAAATAAGTGAATCTTATTTATATAAAAGATTCATAACAATATTTTCACTGAACTGTAGACAAAATTATTATCATTACTACAAAATGAGTGTAATGCAAAACTTGAAATCATGGATTAGTTAATTGATGATGGATTTTTCTGTTTGGTTGAATGCTTGTGTTTTATTTTTAATACCTAGCATGTTAGAATTTGATACTTAAATTGCTTAAATTCATGTTCTGTGTAGCTTAGTGAATACTAAATTGCATTAACTTGACAACTAGTAATTTAGTGACCATTGAATTACTAGAGTTAGGATCGAACCAATCTTAGTTAAGTGATTAAGTTATTAAAATTCAGTTGTGCTGGAGAACATATATTGTGACTACACTTGTGTTTGTTTAATCAATCTTACATAGTCCCAATCATAATTAATAATCGATTATATGTTAAATTATGTGTGATCAAGCATAGTTCTAAAGGGTTTTGAGCATTCTAACACTCCTATGGTGTACATGTAACTCCAGAAACCTTGGATCTATGTTTTACTAAGATACATGAAAATTTGATTTTCCAAGGTTCTTAACTTAACTAGCATGACATGGAGAGCTTTGAAACACAATAGCTAGTAAAGGAACATACCTTTTATTTCTCTGATTCCTTGAGAACCTTGTGAGGCTAGTACCTCAAGTGTGATGCGTCAAATGTCTCACACAACACCACAATCCTTGCAATAACTTTGAGAGAAGTTTATTAACACTCAAAATTGGCTAGCCGTCTTGTTATTCACTTAGTGACCAATTTTGCTAGCTATGGAGCTACTTATATAGTGTGCCTCATGTAGGGTTACTCCATGTAAACCCTAATGTGCATGGCTTTTCATATTCCAAGATCCATGGGTTTATAACCTCCATGGACTATCCACGGAGGACTTTATAGGTTTTAGCCCAATTCAATAAACCGTGGATCATTAGCCTACTATACAAGAACGGATGATTTACACAATCAACCCCATATATTTAATTAGCCTCCTTTTGAATACTTAATTAAATCCAAATTAAGTCTTGACTAATACTAATTAAATAATATTACTAATATATTAGAACTTATAATATATTAATAAACCTTAAGTGACCTTTCTCTCATTTAGTCTATCCAAGTGTTGCAATGCCATGTAACCCAAATGGACCATCCCAACCAGATCAAGTACATTATAGAAATAGTTATGAAGGTAGACACGTAATCCAATAGTCTCCCACTTAGATAAGTCTAATAGTGATAACTACAAGAACAACTTCAGGAACTGATCAACAATAGTAGCTCTTTCAAGGTCTCGCGGAATTGAGATGATGAGGATACGCCATTTAAGATAAGTGATCATATAATCCTCTGTTCAAGATATCAGCCGGTCAAATACATGGAAGAATGCCTTACTTATTTTCTAGCAGTTTGTTTCCCGATTTCTGATTTGTTTGACATAGAACTTAATTGAGCACATCAATTTAGTTCTAAATGGGCCCGGTACATAGGTCAAAAAATAATCTAGAGGCCCAGATGTCACTTCTAATCCAAGCAGGAACAGATAAACTTTAACTCATATGCTTATTCTACTACTTGTTGAATTATACACAAAGACACGCTTTATAACATCGAGTTAACAATGCGTTTTCATACAATCAATGTATAACCAACTCATAGTCAACACCTCATATCTCTAGGTTTGAAGATTTATATGATATTATTGTCTCACAATCACTCGAGATAAATTCCACAAAGTGAGACAAGTGAGTGTGGGTTGAATCCAATACTTAGAACTTATGAGCACTCATGAGTGTTGTAGCAACTCTTTCTATGTCCAACATCTTAGACATCTACATGCCAACTCATGACAGTCTTGATTTATATGTACTTCCAACCTATGACTGATTGTGGAGAATTTGAATAATATGATATACCATAATATATTTATTCTGTAAGTCAAAACATGCAAAATGAAATGATAGTAAACAATTACAGAAGATAGCAACACTTTACTTATAAATAAACAACAACTTTTATTTATCATCAAATGTCAATTACACTTTACGCATTTCAAAAGCTATCTAACATTTAAAACTAATATCATCCTTTCGCCCTATGAGCCTCGCATGTTGAAGATGCTTAATACTACCCAGTCCCTTCGTGAGGGGATCTGCTGGGTTCTCATCCGATGATACCCTCTTTGCCACGAGGAGTCCTTCTTTTATTCGAAGTCTGATGAAATGGTATTGCCTGTTGATGTGTCTGGATCTTCAGTGATCCCTTGGTTCCATGGCTAAGGCAACTGCACATTCACTAACACAAAAAATTTCCATAGGCTCCTTTATAGTTGGTACAAGTCCAAGGTCTCCAATGAAGTTCTTTAGCTATATATCCTCCTTCTCTGCCTCACTTTCTGCAATATACTATGATTCGCAAGTTGAATTAGCTACTATATGTTGCTTGGAACTTTTCCAAGTAATTGCTCCTCCGTTCAAGGTAAAGACCCAGCTTGACTGAGAGCGGAAATTATCCCTAGCATTCTGGAAGCTAGCATCAATATACCCTACTACTCTCAAGTCATCACTCCCACCAAGGGTAAGTACCCAGTCCTTAGTCCTCCGCAGGTACTTGAGAATGTTCTTTATCATAGTCCAGTGAGCCTTGCTAGTGTTCCCCTGATATCTGCGGACCATGCTTAATACAAAGGCTAGATAAGGACGAGTACAAGTCATAACATACATGATCGAGCCTATAGCAGAATCATACGATACTCGACTCATCTTAGCTATCTTAGCCTCTATACTCGGGCTCTAAGTCTTACTCAATCTGGCGTAACTCTAGATCGGTAACCCACCTTTCTTGGAATTCTTCATGCTGAACCTTTTCAACACCTTATCCAAGTAAGTACTCTGACTTAGTCCAATTAGCCTTTTACTCTTGTATCTCAAAATCCTTATCCCTAGGATATAGGCAGCCTCTCCAAGGTCCTTCATAGCGAAACACTTCCCAAGCTAGGACTTCACTTCCTGCAAAGTTGGGATTTCATTTCCTATGAGTAGTATGTCATCCACATACAATAACAAAAAGGTAACTCTACTTCCACTAGCCTTGACATATATACAACATTCATCTTCGCTCCTCAAAAAGCCAAACTCTTTGAAGTTCTCATCAAAACAAAGATTCCATTTGCGAGGTGCTTGTTTCAATCTATAGATGGATTCCTCAAACTTACTCACTCTATTAGGTTACTTTGTACTGAGAAAACCCTCCAGCTGACTCATGTAAGCATCCTCAGCCAACCTTCCATTAACGAAAGTGGTTTTGACATCTATTTACCATATTTCATAATCATGTAATGAAGAAATGGATAACATAACCTTAATAGAGTTAATCTTTGTTACTGGTCAAAAAGATCTCATCATAATTAACTCTTGGAGTTTGAGAAAAGCCCTTTGCAACCAGTCGCGCCTTATAAGTGTGTACATTACCATCCATGTCAGTCTTCTTCTTGAAGATCCATTTTCACCCGACTATCTTACGACATGGTACATTGTCAACCAAGTTCCAAACTTGATTGTGATACATGGACTGTATCTCGCTGTCCATAGCCTCTTTCTATTCAACTGCCTCGGGGCTTGCCATGGCTTCTGTATAGCTGTTAGGTTCATCCAGACTTACCAATGTTCTATCACTGATAAGTGTATCACCTTCTGCACTAATATGGAAACCATAGTAATGCTCAGGTGCATTCCTAACTCTCGTGGAATGCCTCAGAGGTATAGACTCGTCAGTCGGATCAACAAGAGTTTCCTCCTTAGGTTGATTGCCAGGGTTTGAGGTTCCTTCACCACTTGACTCTTGAATTTCTTCAACATCAATTTGCCTCCCACTATTTCCTTAGCTTATGAAGTCTCTCTCGCGATAGACTCCCCTCCTTGCTACAAAGACCACGTTATCACTGGGTCTGTAGAAGATGTAACCAAAGGATTTCTGTTGGTAGCCGATGAAAATACACCTCTCACTTCGAGATTCGAGCTTATCATGAGTCACACGCCTCAAGAAAGCCTCGCGACCCTAAATCTTGATGTGGTCCTGATTAGGAACTTTACCACTCCACATCTCGTGAGGTGTTTTGGCAAACTTTTTGGTAGGTACTAGATTAAGAATATGTGCGGCAGTCTCTAAGGCATACCCCCAAAATGAGATTGGTAGCGAAGCTCGACTCATCATGGAATGAACCATGTCCAACAAGGTTCGATTACGCCTCTTGGCCACACCATTAAGATGTGGTGTCCAAGGAGGTGTCAATTGTAAGACAATCCTACATTCCTTAAGATATTCAAGGAACTCTGTAATAAGATACTCACCACCTTGATTGGATTGAAGCATCATAATGTTCCCGCCCAATTGATTCTCCGCTTCCTGTTTAAACTCTTTGAATTTTTCAAAAGTTTCTAACTTATGCTTGATTAAGTAAACATATCCATATCTACTATAATCATCAGTGAAAGTCACATAGAAGCGGTTAGCATCCCTTGTGGCAGTTCTGAAGGGTCTATAGACATCAGTATGTATGAGATCCAACAAACCCTCACCCCTAGCACAAGTACTAGTGAATGGTGATTTAGTCATTTTCCTAAGCAAACAAGATTCACAACTATCATATGACTTTAGGTCAAATGACTCTAGGACTCCATCCTTTTGGAGTTAGCCTATGTGTTTCTTGCTTACATGTCCAAGACAACAATTCCATAATGATGTTTTATCCAAGATATTGGAAGAATTAGTATATAACACATTATTTCCTAGGTTATTGTAACGCTCGGAGATCCGGGCTAATCAATTCAGAGATAATAGGGGTCGAAAATGACTTTTTGACAAAATATTATTTAGAATAAATAATTTTAACCAAGATGTATAATATTTCTCAAGCATTCTGTACATATAAAGAAAGCCAAAATCCGAGTTATAACGAAGAAGTTATGACCCATCGAAGTTTCGCGACGGAACCGGCACGGCACCGGGAAGCGTAACTAGTGATTTTACGATGTAAGATTTTTTATCCTTAGTGATCTAAAATAAATTCTTAGAATATGTTAAACCGAGAAAATCCATAAAAAGAACGCCCAAATCTGACTTCGTATGAAGAAGTTATGATTTTTCTAAGATTCAGCTTAGTAGTGCACGGCCCGAAACTCGAATTTTAGTTCGAGGGGTTTTTGGCTTATGTGACTTAAATGAGAGTTGAAGATCTCATTAATAGGAACTTAAAAGTAAAAAGACAGACGAAAATAGAGTCGGCATGAAGGAGTTGCGAATTCTTCGCGGTCATTTAACAGTCTAAACGTCTAGTACTATTAAATTTAAGATCGGTCGAGAACTAGACAACAGAGTCAAAATGAAAGTTGTAGATATTATTCTTACCTATGCGTGGATATAAAGAACATCAAAAACGGAGGTCGTATGTGAAAGTTACAAATTTTAGAAGTCGGAAGTGTGTTGTGCGAAAATGGGTGATGGGGCACAATCTTGGCCATTGCTTTCTCCCCAAGTCTTCCACTAGATGGTGACATGTGGCACCAAGTTCAGCCATTTTCACCCTATAAATAGAACCTCTCAAACCCTCATTTTTTTCACATCTTTCTCATTCTTTCCTCTCTTTACTCTCTCTCTCTCTCTCTCTCTCTCTCTCTCTAGCCCCAAAACCCCCCGAAAAGCCTAGGGAACCTCCCTAACATGAGGCGGAAGCCCCTGAGTGCTCTATGGTTTCGAGAAGAAGAGCTTTTCCGCACAGGAATGCTGCTCCAAGCAAAGCATGGTTTTCTATAAAACCCGTTGTAAGTGAGTTATGCCTACGCTATTTTTAATATAGTTTTTATTCAAATATATTAATGTTATTAAGAACATATAATAAGTAATTGCGCTATTATTATGGGTTATATAAGTATTATTTAACGGTTATATAATATTAATAATAGCTAGACTATTAATTAGTCTCGGTGAATAATAGATTAAACTCTAGTGGTAATAATACTAGGTTTCGTCGAAGGAAACTATTTTTTTTTCAAGAAGTGAAGCGCTGTCTGAGTTCGGAATCACCACATTTTCAAGTGAGTGCATAGTTACTTTCATCTTACACATAGATATGAAGTATTTTATATAAATTACGTGTTATGTGTGCATATTATCTGAGTACTTGTTATCTATGCTAAATGAACGATTTTATACATGATTTAAATGATTTAAACTTTATATGTATTTTATATCTACAATAATGTTGGGGTAAACATGGTTAGATATAATAGATGGAATATGAGTTGAATGATGAGTTCAGAGGTGTTATAGACCTCAGGGTGAGGATGAGAGGTGGACGATGTGAGAAGCCTTTTTCCCAAATGATGGCCCCGTCATTCAGCAGAGTATGGATGACAACCACGGGCTATTCTAGACAGTCCAGTGGAACACTAGCAGGCTCGCAACTTGTAGGTGTTGTGAATGATGTGTTCACCCGGTGTACTCTAAACCTTGGTGATCTTGCACACTTGATGCCTAAACCCTAGCGACTATGCAGACTTAGTGTCCGTTGTGTAAACCGTGGCAACGATGGACTTTGTGCCGATTCCTTAGGATGATCCTTAGGAATGAATGAACGAGGAATAGCTGATTCTTAGGGTAGATCCTTAAGATTAAAGAAGATAATTGGGATGGGTAATTAGGTTGATTGTTTGATTGTTTAAACATAATAATTATATTATTGTGGGTTGAAAACCCTATGTACTCACTAGGTTTCCCAACCCGACCCACTCATTTTATTTATATCATAGGTGTTGATATGAAGTCACATTACACTGAGAGATTACAGAGATGTAGATCACTAGTGTAAATAAATGTAAGTTCTGTTTATGCTTATGTTTCTGTATTGACGATGACATCCCAAACGTTTTAAAATGAATAAAATACGTTTCTTCGAAAATATTTTGATAATGTATTTATTGTATTTTTCTGGGAACAAATTCTGCAACATTTTTTGTGAAAAGAAGTACTCTGATTTTTATAAAGCATAAACAAAATCGGTCTTTTCTGTCCGTGAAAATGGGGATGTCACAGTTATCTACAACCGACACAGTTTCATATACACCATCACAAAGTAATGTTTTCAAATAAAGAACATTATTAAAGAAAGCATGAATACCACCACATTCATTATGAAAATAAAAGGTGAACCCTTGTTTGTACAAACTATGAATACCACAACCTGTATCAAGGACTAAACTCCATTTCAGACGAGTAACAACATTTATTCAAATCTAACACTAACCCACTACATAAAAACAAAGAATAAACTCTAATCTTGGTGACAAGTATCTTCCCATGCTCCACATTCTCACATATTCTTAGTCATTACAAATCAGAACATATATGAATACCACAATCTATATCAAGGACCCCAGAATTAGAATGGGGTGAGTTATTAGACAATATAGTGTAAATACCTGCATGGTTGGGTTTCACTTTCCCACCCTTAACATCTTGCGGTTACTTTTGAAAGTTTCGCTTCCAGTGCGACTTTTCCTGGCAATAGAAGTATTCAACATCTTTTGGGTTGGCAGAAGGAGTGACAGAACCTTTCTTGGTTCCACTTGAAGAGGAACCATGAAGGGATTTCCATTGGGACCCTTCGAAGGGCTCTTCCTCTTTTTTTCCTTTTCCTTGCTTGATTTCCAAGATAGGGGCCGCAGTAGGAGTAAGAGTGGTAACAACCGATTTACTGTTAAGACCACTTTCGGCAGTCTTCAAGAGTCATTGAAGTTTGCTGAGTGTAACTTCCTAATTGTTCATGCGGTAAGTCATTCGGAATTGATCAAAACAAGAAGGTAACGAGTGCAAAATGATGTCAATTGCCAATTCCTCGGGGTAGATCAAATCTAACTTCAGCAAATGGTCCACATACCTTTGCATTTTCTATAATTGGCTGGTGATGGGTTCACCATCCTTCGTCTGGGTTGTTATCATGGAGGATATGATGTAACATACACATTCAGTTATCGTGTATTGTAAATGATAAAAGTGAATAATATTACGAAATATTATGTGAATTTGAATATTGAGTTCTAACAAATGCTTTTTACTAGAAATGAAGTAAAACTATGCTTAGAATCATTCAGAAAGTATTACAAGTCTTATGAGATTCCAATCATATGTCAAATAGTGAAATTTAATGAAAATATAAAATTTTAAATAAGTAAAATTTTATTATTCAAACTTGTAGAAATCTCGTTAGAAAATTTTTGGGGAAAACGTCATCGAAATCCGAGTTATAACGAAGAAGTTATGAGTAATCGAAGATCCGCAACAAAACCGACAAACACTATTCAGCGTAAAAAGTGAGTTTTTGATAAACTATTTTTTAGCCCTAGTGGTCTAAATGAAAGTTGTGGAACTCATTAAACCGAGACTTTTCATAAAAAGAAAATCCAAATCTGACTTCGTATGACGAAATTATGATTTTTCTAAGTTTTGGAATAGCGGTAGACAGCTAAAAACTCAAAATAAAGATCGAGCGATATTTAGCCGAAACCACCTAAACGAGAATCGAAGGTCTCGTCAATAGTAGTACAACGGTAAAAAGTCTGGTGAAAACGGATGTCGGATGAAGAAGTTATAAAATTTTAATGGATTTTTCCTGTCCTGGTCTGTTAAAAATAATAATATTAAAAATAAATCAAAATTAGCTGACAAAGTCTAAACAAAAGTTGTAGAGCATAATTTTACCTACGTGTGCATCTAAAAAATGTCAAAAACGGAACTCGTATGCGAAAGTTATGGATTTTATAAGTTTGGGGCACAAAAATCGAAAATAATTACGAAATCCGACAAAAATCGCATGGTTGGTGTTCGGCCACGTCACCCTCGCCCGGAACTCGGCCCGTGTCCGACGTCGATGAGTCATCCGAACAGCAATCGACTCATGTCGCTGATTCTCGCCTCCGAAGCACTGGTCCAACCGTGGAGCGCCGCGTGTCGCCTCGCGTGTTCGAGCCTCGCACCTGCCACATGTCTCCCTCGCATGCGCGTCATCTGGAGCCCCTTGTTGCTGTCGCGTGTCTTCCCCTTTGGCCGAAGCTCCAAACCTCGCCCTATAAATGGTGCCTGCGAGATCTCTCGTGTAAAGTTTAGAAATTGCCACTTTTCACCCCTAAATCCACATTTTTACTATTTTGACTTCCCCCGAAGCCCCGGTGTGATTTCCAACACCCGAAACACGTCGCAAAGTGCCCGAAGAGCCCGAGAAATTTATCTTTTCAGTTTGAAGCTTAACCCTCGCAGTGCCGGGTTTTAAACGAAGAAAGTTATTTATTATAATGAGATGTTGCACAAATTACTATTTTAAGCCCTGCTTATTTCAAGGTGAGTTTCAACATATAGGAACAATTGTATGTTATGTGCTATACGTGCTATATGCTTTTTAGTTGTCATTATTTCTTCTATTTATGATAGCATAGTTATACCTTTGACCATGTGATCATGTAGAGCATGTCTCGTAAGATGATTAGAGATGGCTATAAGCCTAAAATCTACCAAAATGTTAATTAAAAATTGTATGTCTTCTATGCCATTTGGGCTGAAGCTTTATTGATGTATATCAGGTTTGGAAATTGTTATGTCTCATTGATTGTATATCTTTTAATCAAATCATTGATTAATATAGAAAGGTTGCAACATGATTCACATATGCCTTTGTTGTTCCTTGTTCCTCTTTGCTTCTGTAATATTGAAGTATATATATAACATAACATTATATTGTATCTATTGTTGAACTCACTAAGTCTCACTGCTTACCCTCTCAATGTTTAACGAATTGCAGGAGACAAGTAATCAATATAATCATATACTGATAGAAGATTTTGAATAGTTTGAACTATTGTATTTGTATTTCCATATGTATAAAACTATAGTATGTTGGGTAGTTATGTAATATATAACATAGTCTTAATAGTCAGTTTGTATCCAGTCGTTTGTAAATAAATTATCAATGTAAAATATTATTTGTGAATATGCATGTAGCATGTTTTGGAGTAATAACTATTTCAGAAATATGAAAGTTCGGGTCTTTCAATCTTGGTATCAGAGTAGTAGTTTAAGCGAACTAAATGCCACAGATTGGTATTTAGACTTAAACTATTGGAAGTTCAGTATATGAATTAATTCATTGTAATAATATGGATACAAACCATAGGAAAGACT
Organism: Lactuca saligna; assembly: GCF_052625555.1. Taxonomy (NCBI): domain Eukaryota; kingdom Viridiplantae; phylum Streptophyta; class Magnoliopsida; order Asterales; family Asteraceae; genus Lactuca; species Lactuca saligna. The sequence goes on from NC_136421.1 coordinate 52,426,048, forward strand.
TAAATAGAGTATTAGGTAATGATAAACCCTAATATTCTAAAATACGATGTTACTCCATATTGCAGAGTAATGGCTGAATAGGTTAGTAGTCATACTCCTGAGGTGGGTGGAGGTCCTCAGCCTGATGAAGTAAATACTCTAGTATATCCTCATGAGGAGTGACTCTTGGGTAAACTTACCGGTGTTATTCGATAGACTCTCAAAGAACACAAAAAGAATGATGATAAAGGAAAAGAGAAAGTCACTGGAGAATCTTCAAAAGAGGAAGTCAAACGTTCCTCGTTCAAAGATTTCAAGAGTAGTGGTGCTACATGATTTTCTGGTGTCCTTAATCCCATAGTTGTTCTAACTTTGATTTAGAACACAGAGAAAGTATTTCGTATCACACATGTGAGTAATGAAAAGAAGGATAATTATTCATCTGCAATGCTCATCGGAGAAACCTTAGTCTGGTGGAAAGCAACATATGAAGCTCTCAACGGGTATGACCATGAGAATTTATCCTGGGAGTTGTTCAAAACTCCTTTACTAGAGAAGTATTGTCCTCTAGACATGAGGAGGAGATTGGAGAAGGAATTCCTCGAGCTTAAATAGGGAGGAGTGATTGTGAATGAGTATGAAACTCAGTTTAATCAAAAAGCAAGGTTTGCTACAAAGTATATTCAAATTGAAGACAAGAAAATTCAGTTATTCATGGAGGGACTATGCCATGAAAATCACGATTTCGTTGTTAATCGGGATGTTCTGTCATTCGATCAAGCCGTTGACTATGCTCGAAGACACGAGCATGACTTAGAAATACGTGGGGCGACTTTTACTATTCTGAAGCATCCATGTACAGAAAGTACTATTCATGTTCCCTCTGTTCCACCAGCTCAATCCGTTCGATCTGATCCTAACAAGAAAGTGCAATCTCAGATTGCTCTTCGTGGTCGTGGGAGATCAAAATGTTTTTCTATTCAATCGCCTTCATGTCGCGTTTTTGGAAAGAATCATCTGAGCCAATGCAAAATAGACAAGGAATCTGTTGTCTGTTATAGATATGGAGAAATGGGTCACATAAAGCCAGCTTGCCCAAGAAAGGATGTTACTTGCTATGCATGTGGTATTACTGGCCATCAGAAGCATTTTTTTCCCTACTCTTACTAATCAGATGACGGGAAGTCAAGCTTCTGTTCAACAACCGATGAGAGGTCAAGCTCCTGTTCAACAATCAAAGGGTATTCCAACTAAAAAGGAGGAGGTGCCAAAAGCTAAGGGTCATGCATTCCAGATTACCATAGAGGAAGCACGCGAGGACCCGAATGCTGTGACGAGTACATTTCTTGTCACTTCTAGACTTGCTCACATCTTATTTTATACTGGTGCCTCAGATTCTTTTGTGTCTTATGAATTTGCGCATTCTATTGAAACTGCTTGCTATGCACTAGCGCAACCATTTCACATAGATACTGCGAGAAGTATATCATTACTTGCTGATAAAGTCTATAGGGATTGTGTCATAGAATTTGAAGGCTATAATTTTCTTGATAACCTGATCCCTATCTCCTTGCCCAAATTTGATATTATTCTTGGCATGGATTGGTTGTCAAAGAACCATGCAGAACTCTTGTGCTATGAAAAGATAGTACACATTCCTATTGAAGGAGAGAATCTTATCTATGTCTACGGTGAACAAAGAATCTTAAAAATAGTATCTTTCCTTAAAGCTTGTAAATTAATATCGAAGGGATGTTCTATCTATCTGGCCGACATAGTTTATATCTCAAAATAGGAGAAGAAAGTTGTAAATGACATTCCTATTGTTAATGAATATCCTGATGTTTTCCCTAATGATTTTCCTGGACTTCCTCCAGACAGGCAAGTAGAATTCCGAATTGACCTTGTGCCTGGTGCTGCTCTGATTGCAAAGACTCCTTATCGTCTTCGCCAGCTGAAATGAAAGAAATGATGATCCAACTGTAGGAATTACTTGACGAAGGCTTTATTCGACTAAGTACGTCTCCTTGGGGTTCTCCGACATTGTTTGTCTAGAAGAAGGACGGATCGAAGCGGATGTGCATTGATTATCGTGAGCTAAATAATGTGACTATAAGGAACAAATACCCACTACTTCGCATTGATGATTTATTTGATCAACTTTAGGGTGTTAGCTATTTCTCAAAGATTAATTTGAGATTTGGCTATCTTCAGTTGAAAGTTCATGAGCAGGATGTATCAAAGATTGCTTTTCGTACTCGATATGGATATTATGAATTCCTTGTCATGTTGTTCGATCTGAAAAATACTCATGCTGTATTTATATATATGATGAATCAGGTATGCCTTCTAATGCTTAATAAATCTGTCATCGTATTCATTGATGATATTCTAATCTATTCAAGTTCTAAAGCCGATCATGCCATTTATATTTGTGCGGTATTAGAACTTCTTCGAAAGGAGAAACTATATGCTAAATTCTCGAAATGAGAATTTTGGCTTCGCTAAGTTCAATTTCTTGTCCATGTTATTTCGGGTGACGGTGTATCCGTAGATCCTACTAAAATCGAAGCCATTCAAAATTAGGAAGTGCCTCGTAATGCTTCCGAAATTCGCAGCTTCTTGGGTCTCACAGGATATTACCTGAGATTTATTAAAAACATTTCCTGTGTATTCGTACCACTCATGAGTCTTACACGGAAGGAAATAAAGTTCGAATGGGGTGAAGCCTAAGAAAAGGCTTTCTCAACTCTAAAAGATCTTTTGAATTATGCTCTACTCTGATCACTCCCAGAAGGTGATGATGTTTTCTCCATATATAACGATGCTTCAAGATTGGGACTCAGTTGTGTATTGATGCAACGTGTTAATGTAATAGCCTATGCCTCAAAACAACTGAAAGATTATGAAAAGAATTATCGCACTCAAGATCTCGAACTCAGTGCAGTGGTATTTGCCCTAAAACTTTGCAGGCATTATCTTTTTGGTATAAAATGCCAATTATTTACTGACCACAAAAATCTCAAGTATATATTCAATCAACAAACTTTAAATATTAGACAACAAAGAGCCATGGAGCTGATCAAAGATTTTGATTGTGAAATTTTGTATCATCCAGGAAAAGCCAATATAGTTGCTAATGCACTTGGCAGGAAGGTTTATCATAATAGTGTGTGTTATACTATTAGTCACACTATAGTGAAGTTTACTATTCTTGATGAAGTAGAGAAATGACAAGAAGAGGCCTTAAAACCATAAAATTTGAATAAAGAAGGGATGATACATTATACCAATGTTTTACTTGATGATCCACGAGGCTTGAAGGTATTTAAGAATCAGCTATGGATTCCAAATATTGGTGGATTAACACAGAAGATTTTATATGTAGCCTATAAATCTAAGTTGTCAATACATCTTGGTACTAGGAAAATGTTCTATCATGTAAGAGCTGATTATTGGTGGCCTAGATTAAAGAGACACATTGGAAGATATGTACTGGAATGCTTAGTATGCTTGCAAGTCAAAACAGAGCACCAAAAGCCTTACAGAACTCCAGAAAGTCTTAATGTTCCTGTATAGAAATGGGAAGACCTGTCCATGGATTTTATTACCAAATTTCCAAAGACGGCTAGACAACATGATAGCATTTGGGTAATCATCGAGCACGTGAGTAAGAGTGCATATTTTCTCGCGATGCATGAAATGGCTCCAATGGAGCAATACGCACAAGTATATCTGGATGAAATTGTTGACATGGTGTGTCACTGAAGATCATTTCCAATCATGATACTCATTTCACTTCTCATTTTTGGGCGAGTATGCAACGTGAATTGGGATATCGAGTTGTTGTTAGAACAACTTATCATTCCTAGACAGACGATCAGACGGAGAGAACGATCCAAACAGTAGAATATATGCTTTGTGCATGTGTTTTGGAATTCGGTGGTAACAACGACAAGTACTTACCTCTTGTTGAATTCTCGTATAATAACAATTACCATGCTTTAATCAAAATGCCACCATATGAAGCATTATATGGTCGCAAGTGTCGTACTCCATTATGTTGGCGTGAAGTAGGACATAAAATTCTTGGAGGCCCTAAAATGATTCAAGACACTACTAACAAGATTCAAATTGTACGAGAAAGGATGAAAGCATCCCAGGATCGACAAAAGTCCTATACAGAAAAGAGGAGGCAATCAATAGAATTCTAGGTGGGAAATTTTGTGATGCTGAAGGTATCCACATGGAAAAGACTTATGTGATTTGGAAAGAAAGGAAAACTAAGTCCTTGATTTGTTTTTCCTTTCAAAATCATCCATAGGATTGGTAAACAAGCATACCGCTTGGAATTACCTGAAGATTTGGCATATATTCATGATGTTTTTCATGTGAGATATCTACGTAAATTTTTAAGCATATATGATGAGGCAGTTCCATTATCCGAGGAGAAACTGGATAATAAATTAAGATTAGTACACGAGCCTAAAGAGATCGTAAATGAAAGAACGACTGAGCTACGTAATAAAGAAGTAGAGTTGGAGGTATTTGTAGCATACACGTTCAGTTATCGTGTATTGTAAATTATAAAAGTGAATAATATTAAGAAATATTATGTGAATTTGAATATTGATTTCTAATAGATAGTGTTTAATAGAAATAAAGTAAAACTATACTTAGAATCATTCAAAAAGTATTGGAAGTCTTATGAGATTCAAATCAAATGTCAAATAGTAAAATTTAATGAAATAATAAAATTTAAAATAAGTAAAAGTTTATTATTGAAAGTTCTAGATAATCTCGTTAGAAACATTTAGGCGAAAACCTCATCAAAATCTGAGTTATAACGAAGAAGGTATGACCAATCGAAGATCCAAAAAAAAACCGACAAACACTATTCAGCGTAAAAAGTGTGTTTTCGATAAACTATTTTTTAACCATAGTGTTCTAAATGAAAGTTGTAGTACTCGTTAAACCGAAAATTTTCATAAAAAGAACGTCGAAATCTGACTTTGTATGAAGAAGTTATGATTTTTCTAAGTTTCGGAATTACGGTAGACAGCTGAAAACTCGCAATAAAGATCGAGCAATATTTAAACGAAACAACCTAAACAAGAATCGAGGGTCTCGTCAATTGTAGTACAACGGTAAAAAGTATGACGAAAACGGATGTCGGATGAAGAAGTTATGAATTTTTAACGGATTTTACTTGTCCCGGTCTATTAAAAATAATAATATTAAAAATAAAGTCATTATTAGCCGACGAAGTCTAAACAAAAGTTGTATAGCATAATTTTACCTACATGTGCATATAAAGAATGTCAAAAATGGATCTTGTATGCGAAAGTTATGGTTTTTAGAAGTTTGGGGCACAAAAATGGAAAACAATTGAGAAATCTGAGAAAAATCGCATGGCTGGTAATCAGCCACGTCACCCTCACCCAGAACTCGCCCCGTGTCTAACGTCGATGAGTCATCGGAGCAGAAGTCGACGTGTGTCGTCTATTCTCGCATCCGAAGCGCTGGTCCAACCGCGAAGTGTCACGTGTCCGAGCCTCGCACCCGCCAACTGCCTCCCTCGCATGCGCGCCATCTAGAGCCCCTCATTGCTGCCGCCTGTCTTCCCCTTTGGCCGAAGCTCCAAACCTTGCCCTATACATACTGCCATCGAGATCTCCAGGGTAAATTTAGAAAATGCCACTTTTAACCCCTAAATCCATAGTTTTACTATTTTGACTTCTGCCGAAGCCCCGGTGTCATTTCGAACACCCGAAACACGTGCCAAAGTGCCCGAAGAGCCCAGGAAATTTATCTTTACGGTATGAAGCTTAAGCCTTGTAGGGTCCGATTTTCAATGAAGAAAGCTATTTATTATTACGAAGTGCTGCACAATTTACTATTTTAACCCCCGCTTATTTCAAGTTGAGTTTCAATATATAGGAACAATTGTGTGTTAAGTGTTATATGTGCTATGTGATTTTCAATTGTTATTATTTCTGCTATTTATGATAGCAAAGTTATACCTTTGACCATGTGATCAGTGAAAGGACTTACATTCACAGTGGTACTGGTATCTAGCCTCTGACGTTGTAGAGCATTTCTCCGTAAGAGAATGACTTCTATTCTATGGTATTGGCAGATCATTAGACAAGGATATAAGCCTGAAATCTACCAAAATGTTAATCAGAAATAGTATGTCTTCTGTTCTATTTGGGCTGAAACTTTATTGATGTATATCAATTTTGGAAATTGTTATCTCTTATTTATTGTATATCTTTGAATCAAATTATTGATTAATATGGAAAGCTTTTCACATGATTCACATATGCCTTTTTTGTTCTTGTTCCTCTTTTCTTCTGTCATATTGAAGTATATATATGGCATAACGTTATATTGTGTCTATTGTTGAACTCACTAAGCGTCACCACTTACCCTCTCAATGTTTAACGAATTGCAGGAGACAAGTAATCAGTAAAATCGTATACTGATAGAAGATTTTGAATAGTTTGAACTATTGTACTTGTATTTCCGTATGTATAAAACTATAGTATCATGGGTAGTTATGTAACATATAACATAGTCTTAATAGTCGGTTTGTATCCAGTCGTTTGTAAATAAAGTATCAATGTAAAATATTATTAGTGAATATGCATGTAGCATCTTTTGGAGTAACAACTGTTTCAGAAATATGAAAGTTTGGGTCTTTCAAATGATGCCATACCTCTCTTCACAAGCACTTTAATGGTTGCGGTCCATCAAGTCTTGGTGCAACTCAAAATTGTAATAGTCCTCATAGGACTTTTTGAGCTCGGTTGTCATCGTGGACAATATGATACTTGCCACTTTAGTGCCATCTCTTTCATGAGTCCGGAATTCAGCGATCTCCTCTGGAGTAGCAAACGACTCATCAAGTTACATAAGCTCCTTATCGAGGAAATATTCCTTGTCATCATAACGAGTGATCATCCTGATGTTCCAGATCTAATCCATAAAGTTGGAACCATCTAAGATGATTCTCCCACAAAGGTTAATGAAAGAGAAGGAGTTGGTAGGGTTTGCGCCAGAAGCAGCATTGTTGGAAGACATCTGAAAAAGAAAGACAAGTTTAGATTAGATATGAACATAGTCCTTAACAAGACACCCATATGTAATATTAAGACTAGAACCCAACACAATATTTTATAACTTAGAAGAGGGATGCCATAATCCAAGCTATAAAATATTTGAAGGTAGGTGAATGACGATTTACCAATTTCCACCATGAAAAATGAAATAAATTATTAGGTTTTAATTGGTTTTGATACTTGTAGATTCTTTTGAGATTCATTGAACTTTTCAATGGCATGTTTCAATCTCGAGTGTGCCCTTCAACTTTTGCAACTGGGATGTCGAGGATCACAAAACAAGGTTTGAAGTACCCATGCAAATTACATGGTACTCTTAATGTTTATCACTCAACTGATGTGCCGATTAACCACACGTGCTCCACCGATCTATGATAAACCTTAAGCCACCCTTTGCCTACCTTGTTAAGTCCAGGTTAGTGTGCCGGTTAACCACACTTGCTCCACTAACGACTTAAGCAAAGTGTAAATTGTAATTTCATGGGTTAGCACCTTATTCACATTTTCCTAAAGTAACTATGATTGGGAATTTATAAAAACATTTAGTTACTCTAAAATCATCATATTTCAATGAGGATTAAAGTCATTGTCCTACCCGTTCGGCTAATGAGCCTCCACAAGTCAAGCAAGCGGTGGCTGTGAGTGGACACCCATTAAGCTGCCATTTTATAGGAAACAACCTTATACCCCCTTATAGACCAGCTTCGTGAATGAGGCCTACCAACGGTAAAACGACTTGTTCTTACACACACACAAACACACACACACACATATATATATATATATATATATATATTAACTTATAACATTATATAATATAAGGGTTGAATTTTAACTTTTAAAATTCTAGGGGTTGGAACTAATGTTTTTTAAAAGTGACTTTACATGTTCCAAAACTTGAGGGAAAGTTTTGTAACTTTCCAAACTTTTCATCTTTCATAACTTATGAGTTAATGGTTTATTAAAATGAGAGACTTTTCATTTTATGTAACCTACGTGTTTATTAATGGACTTTAAAAGAATGACTTTTGGTAATACATAACTTGAGGATAAATTATGGATTCTATTAAAACACATAAAGATCGAAAATTAAACTAACAAACTATTTGCAAATAATTCCTATGATCTTCTAAACTTATAAGTTCATTAACATTCATATCAATAATTTCAAGACTCATAAATAACACATCAAAAACTTGGAATTTTGATAATAGCCATTGTAAATGGTTTAGCAAAACCATTACACCATCTAAAACAAGTTTATAAGACAAAAACAGTTTAGGGTAAAATTTCTAGTCCATTTCCAGTAGCAAAACTCGAAAAAACTGCATTTAGGGCCTCCTACTCGACGGGTAGGATGAATTAACAGATGGACTTCTCGAGTCCCCCCATTGACTTGGCGAGTTCACTCAGCAGATAGCTGTTTTTTGAGTTTTTTCAACAAGTTTGCATCAAGTATCAAGAAAACAAGCCTAGTCTCTGATACCACTAAAGGGTTTTAAGCATTCTAACACTCCTAAGGTGTACATTCAACCCTAGAAACATTGGATCTATGTTTTACTAAGACACATACAAATTTGATTTTCCAAGGTTCTTAACTTAACTAGCATGGAATGGAGAACTTTGAAACATAATAGCTACTAGAAGAACATACGTTTTATTTCTTGGATTCCTTAAGAACCTTGTGAGCCTAGCACCTCAAGTGTGATGTCTCAAATATCTCACACAACACCACAACCCTTGGAATAACTTTGAGAGAAGTTCACTAACCATCAAAATCGGCTAGCCCTCTTGTGCTTCACTTAGTGACCGATTTTGCTATCTATGGAGCTTCTTATATAGTGTGCCGCATGTAGGGTTACTCCATGTAAACCCTATGTGCATGGCTTTCATATTCCATGATCCATGGGTTTATAACATCCATGGAGCGCCTTATAGGTTTTATCCCTATTCAATAAACCATGGATCATTAGCTTACTATACCAGAATGTATGACTGACACAATCAACCCATATATTTAATTAGTCTCCTTTTGATCACTTAATAAATTCCAAATTAATTCTTGATAATACTAATTAAAGAATATTATTAATATATTAGAACTTATAATATATTAATAAACCTTAAGTGTCCTTTTTCTCATTTATTCTATCCAACTGTTGCAATGACATGCAACTCAAATGGACCATGCCAACCGGGTCAAGTACATTTTAGAAATAGTTATGAACTTAGACACCTAATTGAACAACAACTGCATGAATTAATTCAACATTAGTAAATTTGGACTTGAATTGTTAATAATATATTAATTGGTAACCATCTTGAATTGTCTATAATTAATAGCTACCCATTGTAGAAAAGTGGATTCAAACTAAACAAGAGTGATCTTAGTCATTGATTGAATTTAATAGTTGAGTAATTAAATTTTTTTGAACTTGCAAAATCAGATAAAACCCTTTTACAACTTTATTTAGGAATTTAGATTAATTTAGTAGAAATTAGATTAAATAACTAAATCCATTCCCTAATATCGATACCCGACTATTTGTGCTATACTATTTGTGAAAAGGCACACTACCTTTAGTCCAATAGATAGTTAGATAATAGGTAAAATTATGAGTAGTAATAATTTGACATGGTTTTTTGTTGTCGTTTCCGGGGATGACTAATTACTTAAGGAATTTATTTAATTTAGGCTAATCGATACTTTTTGTGGGGTAAAACCTACAAAAAGTTAATTTTTTAATTAGTCTTTATTTCAGAACTGAACTTGCGACGTGAAGCTTAAGTTCTCGACATGAACTAAGCAATTTATGTTTTCTTTCGTTTTCCATTTCTACTTAGTTTTATTGAGATAACACAACATGATGCTCTTTACCACGTCATGGCAAACAGCAAGTAGGCATTTTTAATTAGTTTTTGTTCAATTTTATGTTTTTATATTTGTTTTCTCGTAGCAGTACATGACCCGTCGATCCAAATTCACCTTTGATACCACCGCTTGAGGATCCAGTGTCAACCCTTTACCAAAAGACGGATAAGAACGTAGGAGAAACCAACCCACTAAAGAAATCTCCTTTTAAAGATCTAAAATTTGTTTTTGGAAAGAAGAAAGGGAACTATTTGGGTGAATCAAGCAAATCAGAGAAGAGCAAAAACAAATTAGAAAGCTTTCAGAAAAATCTGAATCTTCATGAATCCGATTCCGAAACAGAAACCAACAAAGAAGAAAGTGAAACCGAAGACGAAACAAAAACCAAGATGGAAAAAATTGCGGATATGTCTATGGAGACATATAAACAGAGAATCCGAGAGGACACTAGTCCCGATTTAGTGTAACTTGCAATTCCGGCTACTGCAACATTCGAGCTAAAGGGACACATTCTTTCCGTGCTTAAAGAAGTTCCATTTTTCGGGAAAGTTCACGAGGATGCTTAACATCCCAAATGTTCAATGCACTACAGTTTTACTTAGAATTCTACCAGTCACATTCAAGGGGGCTGCAAAAGATTGGTTGAAAGCACTTCCACCCAATGTATTTACGACTTGGGCTCAGATATGTGAGCAATTTCTAGAACACTTTTTCCCACCTTCCAAAGTTTCTAAAATCAAGAAAGCAATAGAAAATTTCGAGAAACAACCAGGGGAGTCACTCTACGAGGCATGGTAGTGATACAAGGGATTGATAACAAATTGTCCCAAAAATGATTTGAACGAGAAACAAGAAGTATCGATCTTTTATGATGGGGTTAATTTCATGACAAGGTAACTCCTAGATTTTTAAGGAGCACTAACCAACACAAATCCAACGGAAACCAAGGAACTAATTGAAGAGTTTTCCAAGCACTCGAGTGAATATCACAATCCCAAACATTATGGAGCAAAAGGAATTTGGGGTGGCACTTATGAAGATATGGTTGTTGTTGTACCTATGGTAAACACTATGGACCAAAGGATGACAAAGATATACCAATCCATACATGCTCTTAGAGTTGGTTGAGAAAGATGCAATCGTCCCAATCTAACCAGTGACTGCCACTTGGATGAGAACGGGAATAAGAATGTGAAAGTTTGTTATTCAAGCGGCGACAAATATGATGCGAATTGGAGGAAGACAAAGAAAAAGTGGTTGCCATATGATGAATATAAGAAGAAGAAAAAAAAAAGTATAGGAAACTTGACCGAGGACTTTATCAAAAAGAGAAACCACCTGAAAAGAAGGTCGATTTGGAGTTCATGCTCACAAGATTCATGGAGGCTTCAGAGAAAAGACATAATGATATTGATGCGGTGATAACATATCATAAAATTCTCATGGAAGACTAGCAAGCCTTGTTGAGGAATCATCAAGCAACAATCTCCAACATCTAAGTTCAAATTGGACAATTAACCACTTTGGTTAATGAGAGACATTTTCTACAGATTCCTAACAAAAAAATCTCAACCACAAGTAATGGTGATCAAAACTGAAGAGGATACCATCTTTGAGTTCTTAGAAGCTCTATAATTCGAGCCACATCAACCCGAACCAAGGCCAAAGAAGTTAAAAGTCGAGGAAAATAAGATTGCTAAAACACTAAGACCACAACGTGGAGATTCAACATCCACAACATGGAGACAGTCTGATCAGAAATTTTTTGATGATAAGTAAGCTTATAATCCTCCTTTACCATTTCCATCTTGGGCAAGAATTCATCCACTAGATAGGAACATTTGAAATTCATGGAACAAGTAAAGGGTATTCCAATAAATACTCCTTTTATCGAATCATTATACCAAGTTCATTTATATGCTAAGTTTTTGTGCAAGACTTACTCGATACCCATCAAAAACTGGAGAAGAATACCATGGTGATCCTTAGCAAGCAGATTTCAAGAGTGAGAATGAGCAAGCTACCAATGAAAATTGGAGATCCTGGACCCTTCATTCTTCCATGTGAATTTGGAAATAATGTGAAGACCTATGCTTTAGCCGATTCAGGGGAAAGCATGAATTTAATGCCTTACTCATTCTATCAAAATTTGAATCTTCCAGATTTGAAGGATACAAGTATGACAATTCACATGGTTGATCCTTTATTGACTCATCTTCGAGGCATCGTGGAGGGTATATTAGTAAAAATTGGGAAATTGTTTTTCCAATTGATTTTGTTGTTTTAGATACAAAGGAAGATACTAATGTCCCAATAATTCTTGGTCGCTCTTTACTAAATATTGTTAGAGCCTTGGTTGACATTCATGAATCTAAGCTTACTTTGAGAGTTAGAGATGAAGAAGTCACCTTTAGAATGGAAGATGGTTTTCAAAATAGTGATACGTAAGGAGAAGTCTTCAACATTGATGACGAAAATGAACTTGAGGAATTGGAAAAGCTTATAGAATAAGAGATTCAAAAAGTGAAACGTACAAAGTCGAGAGCATCTATTCCAACAGTCCTTGAAGTAATTGTTGATAAAACTCTGACATCTTGGGTGAATAAGGAGACTGAAGAAGACATGGTATCTAGTGATGAGGATGAAGTTACTTCCGAAGAAAAGAGACTAACTTTAGACGAGAAGATGGTACCCGCTAATCTAAGTAATGAAGAAAAAGCAGGAAATAAACTAGAAGTAAATAAAGGGGTAAAAAGAAAGCTTGAAGAAGGGGATGCTAAGGGTAAAAAGGAGAACTCTAAAAAATATTATATTCTTCATGTTCAAGCTTACAAGAAAAAATGGAAAAATTGAAAGATGCAAATGGTGATGGAGGCTACTATAAGTTAAGCACGAGGCGACATAGAGTCCGACTTATGACTCCAAAAAAGAGAAGCACTTCTCGGGATGCAACACGAGCTCGATTTGCAATTTTCTTTTTGTTTTTGCATTTTTTTTTAATTTTTTCTTTTTTAATTGAATTTTAGGAAATTAAACTTTTTAAATCATCAAGTAACCTTAATTATTTTAGAAAATGGTAAAAAATTAAAAAAAATAATTAAATAAAACTAGTGTGGGGTTCGTAAATATTGATTGGTAAAAATTTTAGAAATAAATTTGGAGTTTTAAGATAAAAAAAATACATTGGCATTTTGGCAATTGGACTCGACAAGACGTCGTGGGTTTAAGGCCCACCTCGTGTTCTTTTGATTTTTCCCGATTACAATCAGCGGAGTTACAAAGTCCATGGCATGAACTGTAATTCCATGAAGTGAAGTTTAAAATGTCACCGGGGAAGAGGGGGGTACCATTATACATTGCCTCATCCTTTGACCATACCCTTACCAATTATACATATGGACGAAGAATCAAATAGCCCCTCTCCTGATTTTTGTACTTTTCTTCCATAATTTCTTGCTTTTAATTGTCTCATATCAACATTTGGTAACAATTCCATTCCATGTTCTTGTTAATCTCTTATCATTTTTCGCATTAGACGTCTAGGGTTCTTAATGGAGCTGGAATGCTCAAATTAAGTAACTTGGTTGATGAATCTTGATTGCATGTGTTATACGAAGCCTTAGATTTATAGAATAAACAAACCCCAAGTGAAAATTCTGGTACGTTTTGACCTTACTTGGACCAATTAGAATTCAAGTCCTGAACCGAGCCCACGACATGCACTAGAAATCCACGACGTGGAATATGGGCGAACAGAATTTTGTGTTATGTTATTATCTAATTCCTTGGTGGTGTTATTGTTTATTTTCAGGAAAAAATGGAACCACATCGAGCAATTCCATAAGAGCAAGATCCGATTGACATACCGAGCATTCATCCACTCTACCGTTTCCCTCAAAACATTTCTCAAGTAATGTTAAATAATTATATAAACCATTTGGGGTGGTTGTATGTCACACCCTCGAGCCAGACGGTGGAAACATCCGAGGGCTCGTGTAAGTATATAAATTGAAATATCATCACAATGAATATACATGAAATATAGCACAATCATCACCAAACGTTACATAGCACGAATAGTATTGTTCATATCAAATAGATTGTTTATAGTACATATTCCAAAACATAAATTGTACGATGATTGACATTTCATGAAAAGAAATTCCCAAAATACTCTTGAAGATTCTTCAGCTTAACGATTACCTAAGAGTACAAGTTATTTTGAAAAGAGTCAACATATATAATGTTGGTGAGTTCATAAGCATGTTTGACTGAAAGATTTTGTATTGTTTGTATAACCTAGAAAATTCGATATTTTCTGTAAATTGTATGAAAATGATGTACTTATCAAGTATAAATGTATGTGTGACTTCCATTATAAAAACATGCATAAGTAAGCGATCCAAAAATTTCCTTGTATTGTATCTATTGTAAGTAGAAGGTAATGTATATTAGTATTTCCCCAGAAAATCCGATTTTCTTATTTATAAAAGTGTTGTAGTCCTTGTATTATCATATGAAATGCTTCGTATTATTATGATATAATCACTTTGATCCTTGTAATGTATCGATTGTAATGGATCTCTATGTGAGTTGTTATAACCATGCATGATAATGACTAATTTGCTTGTCTTGGCATTTTTCCAAACTTCGGTTTTGATCAAGGTAGGTTCACCTAGACTGACCTAGTCTAACTGTAGCAAACAACTCAGGTGTGGGGGAGTCACCCCCGTATAGATCTATACACAAACTCTTGCTGTCCGTCCAGGAGACTCTAATTATAACTACAAGCTACGACTATACACTCAATGGTGTAAAATGACAAGTCTCACTAGATCCTAATTATTGCCACATGAATATGTATAATGTTATATGTATTTAGATTTACAAACATCAGATGATACTTGAATGTGAAAAGATACGACCCAACAAACATGAAAAAGGACAGTTGTGGTCCATTAGACATGTAAGTTATTTCCAGGCTTGATAGTATGCAAATGGACACGTTAAAGCCCATTAAGCATATGATGAATTTTTCCAGGCTAAATTAGCATGTAGATGGACCACTAAAGCGTAATAACATGTAAGCTAATTTAGGCCCATTAAGCATGTAATTGGATTACTAAGGCCCAATAGACATATAATGAATATATTGGGCCCAATGAACATGCAAATGTATCATGAAGGACAAAAAGCATGTAAAGTAAGTATTAGGCCTAATATTCGTACCATTGTTGTATTTCGTTTGTTTGTTATAATATAGTTCTTTTGGTTGAAATGTTTACTCATAATGTTATAAAAAGTTCAATGTTTTGCTATAATGATATTTTACTTCAAAATTCTATAATTTAGACTCATAAAAATTTCACTTTAGGTCCCTTAAGAACAAATCTGAACATTTAAGGACTTGGTTTTTTTACATAAAATATCATTTTTGGTCTATTTTACTTAAAAATAACATTTTAGCCCATCAATTCTAAAAATTTATATTTTCGGCCAAACTGTTTAATCATTGACGGATTTGGCCCAAAAATACATATATTGTCATTTTCAGCCCATTTTTTTGCGGAAAATTACATTTTCAGCCCTTGTTTGAATAAAATGACATTTCCGGCCCAAATTTTATAAAATTAACATTTTTGGTCCAATTTTTGAAATATGTGTCATTTTTAGTGTAAAAACCATCGGTTTTTTGATTTTAGACTCAAATTTACATATAATGACATTTGTGGTCCACCAAATTCAGTATTTTTCATTTTGAGCCCAAGAAAGTCGTAAAGCCATTTAAAGGCCCATTATACGAAAATTTTCATTTATGGTCCCTTTAATATCAAAAAAACATAAAAGTTTATTTTTGAAAAATAATGACTCTCTTTGTCCTCATGAAAACCGTGTACGTCAGAAAAAGTCCCAAAATTTTTGTTTATTTGACAAATATAGTCCTTAAACATGGTTTATAGTAGTTTTATTCAACAAATATGCATGTTTAACATGTTCAACCTTAATGAATGTTGTGTTGAGTATTTTAGTTAACAAACTGAACTATTTTTGCCATAGTTTTCGAGATCTAGAATGTTTAGAGATATTTTCACAATCACACATAACATGCACAATGCTTAGATCTATCACATAAATACTTGTATTCTCACTTAAAAGCATGTAAAAACCAAAAACAATGCGGTATGAACTCACCTTCGGGTTTGGATTCGATTTTTGATGAAATGGATGAGGAGATTTTGGCTTTAGCAAGCTTCTTGAAGGAACTTTTGAACCAAGATGAGTTCTAAGAAGCATGCTCCATGATTTAAAGAGTAAATGAGTAATAGGTTTTTAACAAAACATGATATTAGACTTCTTGATTAAGAGTAACTTACCAAAAGAGATAGATTTTTGATGTAGTCTTCTTGAAACACATGCCAACCCACAATATTTTTAAGGATAAGGGAAGAGTTATGGTTGTAATTTTTAAGAGTGTTTGAAAGGATATGTGAAGATGGTGGGGTGGGTTGTGATTCTTGGCAGGATTTAAAGGAGAAGGAAGAGAGAGAATCAAAAGGTTAATACACGATGCTTAAGAGATTTTAGCCTAGATTACCATTAAATAAAATTTAGGTGGAAAGCCTACATTAATCTTGTTATCTTCATTTTTTTATCTTTGTTGTTGGGCCGGGAGGGAGAAAGAATAGGAGAAAGGAGGAGTGGTTTGGGCCTTTAGTGCTTGATTTTGATATTATGGGCCCAAATGGAAGGTTCTCGGCCCATTAGAATAAAAAGGAATGGAGTTTATGACCCATTAGGGCAAATGGACTGAGTTGTGGCCTAACTTGACCCATTAGGAATATCATGAACGATTTTAGGCTCATATGGCCCAATATGTTAAGTTTTATAAATGTGGGTCCAGTTAAAACCCAATTAGGGCTTTTAGGCCGAAAATAGTCGAATTGAAGGCTTATTGGCCCATTAGGCCAAATAAGAAAATCGTACTCCATAATAAACTTGATCCGGGGTTTTTAGGGTTTTCAACTCATAATTGACCATTTGAAGTACTTTGCATATAGTTTTGAACTTGAATTGTGGATCTTGACTAAGTTTATTGTCATAGAATGAATAGTATGTATGATATCAAGTTAGAGTTACAAATATTATCATAGATGATGTTTACATGATCACATAGTTTCCTGGCTAAAGAGCCAGTTGTGACATTGTATAACCGGGAGTTCACAATTGCTCCTATTATTGATTGGGCATGGCTATGCGGGTTTAGAATGGTTTTGGAGTTAGAATGGCATTGGTCTAAATTATTTGTGGGAGACGAATTTTCATTCCCATGTAATGGATGGAGGAACCTTTTTGCTATTCAAGAACCATTTTATCGGGAGCTGTCAGTGGAGTTCTTTGCTACCGTGAACTTTGAAGACAAAACCATTAATCCTAACTACAATCGGGATCTTGAGTTTAGGTTGTGAGGTGTGTACCGTGAGTGTTGCCTTATAGAGTTTGCATGGCGATAGGGTCTTTATACCAAAGAAGAGACACAATCACCTCAATTTGTGTTATTTTTACAACGCTGTGTTAGGGACTTCACCTCAGGAGTTATAGACATCCAATTGTGGAGGAGCATTGTGAATCATGAGTATGATTCACGTGATCCTTCAGACAGACAAATTCGGTCTCCTATTTATCGGTTCTTGCATCATCTTTTCACTTTCTCAATCATCCATAACCATTACGGGGATAAGTTGCCTATTCAAAATTTGTTTTATCTTTGGAACATCATTACATATGGGGTTCTTTGTGACCTTACCTATATGCTTGCACGATTTTGGGAAGAAATGTAGCTAGCTCAAGGCCCGGTACTCCTATTACAGGTAGACATTTGGTCACCCAACTTGCCCGGTCTTATGGTATTTTGAGTCCTAACTTTGTTAGGAACCCTATGCGTTTCAAGGAAAAGGAATTGACAATCCAAGTTTTAAGTGTTATGCGGGTGGTGGTAAACACAAGTGGAGGATTTGTGATACCCCAGAGGATGTTGAGGAACCTGTTGGTCAACAAGGAGATTAGTCGCGCACGAGGGGAAGGCGCAATGTTAGAGCCTGCGGAGAGAGAGGCCAACCACAACCACTACCTCAACAATTTGAGGATGGGGTACTAACCAACCCATTTCAAAGTCGAGTGGGTGTTTATTTAGACAACTTTTGTGGAGGTGTTAAATACCACAACTAAGTGATTGATATCTTATTTACATATTTAAATGTGGAATGGCTTCCTACAATTTCACCTCAATATCCATACATTCCAACTTAGGAGGAGTTATAGACCAAACAAAAGGGGTGGAACTGGACCGAGTGGAGCTCAAGGAGACGATGATGATTATTATTTTTATCTTTTGGTTTTTATTTGGTTTTTGAGTTTTGTTTGTTTTTACTTTGATTTGAATTTGTACCCAAATATTGGATGATTGTTTTCTTCTATCAACTTATATTTGCTTTGTTGCAGATTTCGTGTATTTCCATAAGCGGGATGATGAGAGATGACAGATAGGACTGGTCAAGAAAAGCCATGTCATTAAGAGTTAAGATTCGAGACCCATTATCTTAAATAAGTGTGGGTTTGCTTTTGTCATACCCCAAAACCGAGAACGACGGACACGTTCTGCGGCGGAGGACGTCATGTACAGTATCACAACAACGAATAGTACTAAACAAGTAACAACATCATCCATTGCATTAATAATATAATTTTAATAAAAGTGTTATAACATGTATAATAGACATTAAAGTATGAATCAAAATGAAAGATGAGTCTTGAACGAGCTCCATATTCTCTAAACCTTGCATCGGTACCTTTCTATTGTTTACCTGAGGATACAAGTTATTTTGAAAAAGAGTATCAGCTTTAAAGCTGGTGAGATCATAAGTATTTTAGTCTCTGTTTTTGTAATAATGTATTTTTAAGAATGTATTTGTAAGATTGTATTTGTAAGTATGAGGATGTAAAAGTTTTGAATAACCTAGAAAACCCTATGCTTCCTACTGAAAGTATCCTTCTACCAAGGCATCTAGTATCTGACTGTGTCTCATGTAAGAGTGTGTATTTTCCCAAATCTGACTATCATTAACCAAAAATATAGTATTTACATTACCGTGCATCGTGTGAATGTTCACAAAGTGAATGTAATGGGGAAATAATAATGTACTATAATTTTATAATAAGTGACTACTGCTGTACTAACTACCTTAAACCAAATGAAATTTAAAGTAACATGTGATCGGCCTGTATCTTGCTACCGACTAAATAGTAAAACGACGATGTAAGACTGTAAGAAATGACATTTGGCACCCGTAGACTTGCAAGTCCCACTGTAGCAAGCAACAAGGTGTAGGATAGTCAATCCAGTATAGATCTATACGCAAACTCATACGCTCCCCAATTAAGGAGATTTTGGATACAATAACGGTCATGACAGGTAGTGCCATGACCCGTTTAATAGCTCACATAACTGAATGTAATGTATGCTAGTTATATTGTATGTTCTCCTTCTATCTAGCCTACATGTTCTCTCAGTATATAGTATTGTAATGTATTGTGTGTACTAGTTGTATTGTGTGTTCTCTCTATCTAGCAAGTATTGTAATGTTTTGTGTGTACTATCTGTATTGTGTGTTCTCTCTATCTTGCAAGTATTGACTCATGCATGCACCGACTCTTTGTATGATTCATTGTTAAGTATTAGTATTAGTAAAACCCTAAACTACGCCCATTGTAGCTTACTAGTAATATAACTTGTACGTATGAACATGGAAGTATACCCTTGCTACCCAAGGGTATTGAATTGACTGGATGAACCTTTATGACTATATATGTACACATGATATATAACTAATAGTTAAACGACCTTCGGACGGATACCCGATATCCTACCAGACTACATCCCAACGGGGAAAAGGAAATAAGGCGGGTTAGCCTTCCTAAGTCCTTCAAACATTACTTATATAACTATACATATCTAGGCATGCAATTGACAATATAAAAGTATAAAAGAAGTTTTGTAAAACCTTTGAAAATTTTTATAACTAGGAAAAGATGACTTGATGTCAGTTTGTAAAACAGTTTATTTGATAAGAATAGTTTAAAGTATAATGAAACCTTTGTTTTGGAAACATAATCGTAACAGAGTTTTGAAAAGAAACATTTATTATGTAAGACAGTTTGATAAATATTTGTAAACTAGTAAAAATGTATTGTAAAGTCATTTGAAGTAATCTGTTTGGTAAAACCGCTAAAAGTGTAGTAAATCTATTTGCATGGTAGTTATTAATCACATGTGATTGATTTAATAACTAGCATGTTTCAACTTGTATCACCCCATAAAGAATTTAAAAACATTTAAAAAGGTTAATTAAGGGGTATGAACTCACCTGTATCGAGTGGTTGGGATTGAACGGACTGTATAGGATTCTAGGTGGCAAGTGAAGACTTGCACACACTCTATGATCCTAGTTAACATATAATATCACATTTATGTAACCAATTAGCCTTTAAACAATTAACTAACAAGGTTAAGACATCCTAAAACATGTTAAACACTTTATATAAGTGTTATAAGTGCTAAGGATTTCATCTAAGTGTTGTAGGACAAGGCTATTGAGATTTAGGGTTCAAGGGAACCCTCTTTGTGAGTTTACTCCCTAAAGACCATAACCCATGGAGTTTACGGTCATAAACTAATGGGTTTACAGCCATAAACTCAAGTCTTCTTGACCATGAGTTGTTTTGAAGTCTTGTAAGTCCCTTGAAGCATTTCTACATTGAAGTATAAGCCTATGGAAGTGTTTGTGGCATCAAAACACCTCTAAGTGGAGTTTACGGCCCATAGACCATTTCTCCATGAGTTTGCTGCCGTAAACTCCTATGGAACATGGTATTATGATGTTTTCAAGTCCCATACATATCAAGGAATAAATCTAGACTAGTTTCCAAAGCGAATGAAGGGACTAGGGCCATTTTTGACCACTTAAGAAGGCTTTACGGCCCAAGGTGTTCTTGGACAGTAAAAACCTTTAATCTTGGTGTTTTCTTGTGCTAAAAGCATTAGGGAAGGGTTCGATACTAGTTTCTAAGCATAAGGGAAGAGTTGGGGGCACTTTGGCACCCAAAATAGAGTTTACGGTCCAAGAAGATCTTGGGCCGTGAACTCCTTCTTCTTGTGATTTTTGAGTGATTTCTAACATATCTGAACATGTAGTAAGCTTTAAAGCACTCTAGGGTGGTTGTACTTACAATCCAGGACGAAATATGGAAGATCCTTGGGAGAGAATCGGGTTTTCTCTAGTTGAAAATGGAACAAATGACTAAAAATGGCTAATATGTCATATATATAGTCCATGAAGTTTTTGGTCAAAATATCATTTGAGCTGTAAACTCCAAACTCGTGGAGTTTTGAACCTTTTAAGATGCACAAAATACTCTAGGGCATCCTCTCTCCTGATAACTCTTAAAGTGTAAATCTTGAAATACTCACCCTTATTCTAAAAAGTTTGAAACTTAGCAGCAACATTTATGACTTCTATTGTATTGAAGGGTTGTACAGAGTAGAAATTTCCGGTTGTCACAGCTTTCGTAAGTCAGTTAAGAGATAGAGAGAGTAAAAATAAGTCATAGAATTTTTGAAAAGTCGAAAGCATTCATATGTTTAGTTACAACTGGTTTTTCATCGATGAAATTATATACTATATTCTATGATGTTCAGTTTACACGATGTGGACTATAACTCCACATCGTGACCCTGGAACCCATCGTGATTTCAGACATAATTTTCAATAGACACCACGATTTGGTCATGACCACCATGATGTGATCTAGGTAATTGGGATATATTCTCTCTCAACCTTTCAATGTGGTGTATGCTTTCACACATTGATGATATATGCTATAAATATTTTATCCACTACATTTTTAGAAGATTTAAGTCTCGAATTCTCATTTTTGTCGGCCCATTCACATTTCTCATTTGTTGAAAATCCAAGTTCTATAATTAATGATGTCCATATTCAAGATGTTCGAAATTTTCCACATGCGAGAAGAAATCGATCTTGTTGCTACTATCCCATTAAAGTTTGTTCTTTTTTCTCTCTCTTTTTTTGCTTTTAATTTATTTGATGCATACAATGAGGGCATTGTATACAATAAGTGTGCGGTAGGGGGTCAAAGAAGTAAATTGTTAGAATTTTTTTTTTTTTTTTTTGAAAAATTGAAACAGATTTGAAATAATAATTTAACAAATAAATATAGTATTAGTTTAAACTTAAGTTGCTAGTATTGCAAGGGATGATCCGATGAGAGCTCAAATGACTGAGCCAATATATGTTTTAGACTATTTGTGGCTTCCCATTCCTAGTGAAAAACAATGAGATATGAAAGATAATCTGGTATTTTATATGTCATAATAAGTTTTGCAGCATGTACCTGAAATCTATCCAAGAGAGCTTATGTTGCCATTACATATAGAGTAATACCACTAACCAATAAAGGTTTAAGTAAAGCTCCCATGCTTAAGTGTTTAGTCTTAGAGGTTGCGTCATTGGGCTTAGCCCTTCGGTCCATTCGTATTCTTGGTCTGGGCCTGTCCAGTCGTGTTTTGTTTTAGGGTTTAGTATATATATAGTGCATGCATGCATTATATTTAACAGTGCTTTTTGTGATTGATTCTGGTGAAGTACTGTAACCCAAGCACACCTATGTGGTAGCAATTCTTATTAAATTCTTCTGAGGTGGAGCATTTTAATAATTCAACACTCGTTTGATTCATTGTGATGTTCATCATTTTCTATTCCTTGTTATCGTTTTATTGATATCTGTTTGAATCTATCGATCTAAGAATTTATTATTCTCATCAAATTGTATTAGAGTAGGAGACTGTGTAATTCATATGCATCTCTTCTGTTAGAAGAATTTGTTTAGGGTTTCCACTTTCATCGAACATGTGAGAGCCATCATCTCTTTATTGACGCCGTTTCTTGATTTTGATAAAACCCTAATTCAATCTTTACAAGTCTGATACTTTTCAAATATCTATAAAAGGTTATCTTGTGTCATGATGATTCGCAAAGCAATCCGATCAATATCTCCAACAATATTGTATCTACAACTAGGATTCCATTCCTATACACTCATGATTATCAAGTTTGGACGCATCACTTTGAAGACTATGTAGTTGGATTTGAAGACAATGGTTGTCTAATTTGGGAGGCGATAACATTGGGTCCATTTGTTTATTCTGGAACGAATAGAACCATTAAGACTCAAACAGAGTACAACATACTCTTGACTGATATGGAAAATATTCCTCAAGATGAAAAGGATAAGTTGTTGTGTAATGTTAAATCCATCAGAGTGATCAAATTTGCTTTACAATATGACACTTTTTGTTTGGTAAGCCCATGTACGATGACAAAAGAGATCTGGGATAGACTTAAAGAGTTGTATTCCACCGATGAGGACCTAGAACATTCCATCCAAACTTTATTTCTCTCGGAGTTCGATGGTTTCCAACAAAAGGCTGATGAAAAACTGATTCATACATTTGATCGTTTCAACCATCTTTTGAGCAGGATGATCAAGCACAGTATTGGAAGACCCAAATGGATGGTTGTGGTATCAATTGTGAAGGCTCATGAGCAGTTTAAAACCTATTCATAGGTAAAGATGGTGGGTATTCTCAAGTCTCATGAAAGTGTTGTGACAAAGGAAGCGAAAGTGGTGTCTAGTATAGGATCATTGGCCCTTCTCTCTAAGACGAAGACTATGGCCGAAGATGAAGAAGAGTCATAGATGTCAAAATGTGATCTGACAAGCGAAGAGTATGCAATGATTGTTTCCAACCTAAAGCGATTTGCTCGCAAAAAGTTCCCTGTTGCCAAGAACCAAAACTAGCAGGGAAGCTATAGCTCAGAAAAGGCGAAAGAGGAGATCAAAAACAATTCTCAGAAAGAAGAAGATAAGAAGGAGAGAAAACTGGTTGGAGACTCCGGATACGACTGCAACTTCTACCCTGGCAAAAACCATTTTGCCAAAGATTGCAGGTTAAGAAAGCTATCAGAGAATAAGGAGGGTAAAGATGATGAAGCATATAATATGCGTAAGCTGGAGGAGATAAAGAAGAAGAAAGCCTCTAACAATTCTAAGAATGTTTTAGTTGTGCAGGAGAACGTTGTAGATGATAAATTCGGTGGCATAGAGGTCTAGTCGATAGACTCTGAAGATGAAGAAGTATGTAAACCCAGTCATGACAGAGCATTTGTGGCTAAAGAAGATAATACTAAGTTTGTTAGAAGATGCTTGATGGTAACTGCTGGAGCGTCACAAATAAGGGGCTACACAAGCGCAGGTGAGTATAATGAGGCGAATCAGAAGGAAGATAAGTGTTTTGCTGCCAAGCCTATGAGCGAAAGGATTAGCGACTGTGATCAGTTAATCAAGAAGGTACCATCCATTCTCGAATCACATAAAATACCTGTAACAAACTATGAAAATGATTTAAATGAATTAAAATTCAAGTGTTCTAATTTAAGTGGAAGTCTAATGCAAACACGCCTCACAAATGCTAACCTAACCGATCGAATTAGCTGGGTGACATCCAAGAGTGAGGAGCAAAGGATGTGGATAGAGAAGACGGAGTCACACTTAGTTAGAGCGAGAGATGAGTTGATATATTTGCAACATGACACTAATATTACTCAGTTACATTTGAATTGTTATATTGGCAAAATGTTCACAAAATGTGTAACATCCCAAAATTCAAGTCCGTAATTTTCATTTTTGAATTAATAATTTTTAAAACATTTTACCATAACATTCTCAATAAAACCACACATTACAAAATCATAATATTGTGTCCCAAATCACGACATCAAAATAATGAAAATCAGAGTGCAATCCGAAAAAAATTCGATGCGGAATCAAGTGTGTGTGTGTGTATGTGTTGTGATGCTACGTCGCCGAATCCTTCGCCTTATACAAAGAGGTACCTGAAACCAAAGCAGAAACCGTAATCACAAAGCTTAGTCAGTTCCCCCATCATACCGCATACCATAAAAATAGCATCGGTATATTTCAACCAATAACTTCCATCGGTATCTTTCAACCAGTAAACGTCATCGGTATCTTTCAACCGGTAATCATCATCGATATCTTTCAACCAGTAACTAACATCAGTATCTTTCAATCGGTAACTGTCGTAGGTATCTTTCAACCGGTAACTGGGGACTATTCCACCCCTACCCCTACCACTAGCATGCAACATCAAGATATAACATACAGTCAGGTATATCCGGGTACTGACCTACCTTTCAGTCCTAAGGACCGTTGTTGGGGAAACTGATCAATAATATACACATAACATATCATACAGATAAATCTCATAACCAAGGCACATAACCAGACCAAGAAGATTATCACAAAGACAATCATCTCCAACTTATTCCTCTTTGGTGGGCCAACATTGTGGCCTTAGACCCGCCCCTACTGGAAGGTAACTCACCTCGTACGAGTAGATGCTGAAAATCTGCGCAGGAAACCTTTGTCTGCTTTTGCTTCGGAAATCCTCCAGCTATAATCCCCACAAAATAATCAGTCAGAATCTGATACCTAATCTTAGGGTAAATTGATTGCTTTACCCATAACCACGTCCAACTCAAAGTCAACTTCTAGTTGACCCGAGTCGCCGAGTTGGGTCGTTAACTCATCGAGTCCCTACCCTTTACTCGTCCTTATCCATGAATCAACTCGTCGAGTTTGGGAACGACTCGATGAGTTCCCCTTCTTTACCAACATCAATGAACCTTCATCCGACTCGCCGAGTTGTATCAACAACTCGTCGAGTTCACCTTCATCTGAAGAACATGTCCTAAACTTGACTCGCCGAGTTGTATGAACAACTCGTTGGGTTCATCTTCAAACATAAGAAGATTGCATTGGATTCGTCGAGTCTTTTCTAGCACTCGTCGAGTCCCATGAACTCTAGGTCTAAAACTAAGTCCAATTCATTGGATCACTCCTTCTCTCCTGCTACAACCCATCTAACACCCAACTGAGTTCTTTTGACCCTCAACAGATATGGGACTCAAAGCCTTGGACTCGTTGAGTCCTAAGAACGGACTCGCTGAGTCAATAACGTCCACACCCTAAATCCTTGATTTTTGATGTACAACACTTATCCAAATGATAGATCCAAGCCCCTAAGCTCGATCTAGCATGTAAAGTTATGAACTTTACGTGCATGCATGGGACTCTTGAGCCAAAAAGGCTCTAAAATGGCTCTTTTCTTGCATGGGCCTTCCTTGGGTGCAAAAGCGACCCAAATCAGTCTTGTGACTATTCCAAAGTGCTAGATCCGAAGTATTGACCCCCAACCATGTTTTCAAATCATGGTTGGTCACCTCATATGGTTTAAAAGCCCTAAATCTTCCCCAAAAAGGAATCTAAAAAATAAACCAGCAAGGTACATACTTTATACCTTTCAAAGACTACAAATGATGAACCAAACTCAAATCCTTCAGCCTCTTCTTGATCCTTCTATGCTATTCATTCTTCCTTGAGGTCAAAACCCACAAAATATATCTAAAGCCATAAATCTTGCACCAAAACACGAATGGTGGCTGGAAGAGATGATTAAATAGGGTGTAAACCCTTAGATTAGGGTTTTGTCCAGTCAGATCCTACTCATCGAGTCTGGCCATGGACTCGACGAGTCCATCACTTAAGTCCCGTGTCCAATCCCACTCCTACTCGACGAGTTGGGCCTTCAACTCGCCGAGTCCCAGGACAAAAATGCAAAATACAACAAAATAAATTACATATCAGAAACTGAGTGCTACAAAATGATTTTGCCCTTTCTTGAATTAAAGGAGGATGAAGTTGGCTTTGATTGCTATAATTGTGAATTTGTTATGTCATTAGATGAGATTTCGAATGCTTATAGAATTAGTCTGGACAAAATTGAGTCCTTTATTAAGTCCAAAGACCATAAGGACATGCTTAGGAATTTATTGGACAAAAATGGCAAATTGAAAATAAAGACCGAAACTATGCACAAATTTGACTCATTGAGTACCAAATTAAGTTCAGAAAATAAGATGAATGTGGAAAGTTCTTATTAATATTATGACCACAGTGATATGGGTGAAATTTCTGTAGAGGATGAGGTTATTTGCTCTGAATTTCTTAAAAGCGAACCCGAACCAACAAAGCCACTCATATCTAAAAATTCAGTTGAGTTCGCTCGCATGTCCAAGAACAAGTCCAAATCCTTAGAGAAAAGGAAGTTGTACATCAAAAGGTGAAAACTATATATAATAAAGTATATGCCACCACTAGAAGTACCAAGAAGCAAACAGTCGAGCTAACTTCCTTGGTAGATGAAGACGATGCTGATGGGTGTGATAACTTTTTCTGTTCAGCTCCCATTTACAATGCAGACGAAACAGTAGGTCTATCGGAGCAAACCTCATGGAGAGTCAAGGGTTGATATGTCATTGATCCACTTAACAAGCCTTCAAGCTTTGATAAGCCTAGTACAAGTAGTGCTAAAGAAATTCAAAGTGAACCGGTAAAGGCATCAACATAATTGTCTCCAAGCGAAGCTAGTGAAGAGAAACCGAAACCAAAAGCAAATATTCACATATCTTAAAACGCTAATCACATTCACAATGTATTGAATCCACTGGTAAAAGGAAGGCCTCAGGCAAACAAAAGTTAATGCACTCACTTTCAGTCGTGCAGTTAAACGAACCAAAGGAATAGTGTTCATGCAGAATCCAACAGTGATAAGAACCGACAGACCGGTTTCGATCCTAAACCCCATCATCTTCATCAAAAACGAAATTTGAACCCAATCAACGATATCAAAGGAAAGGGCAAGCAAGTCTTGCACTATAAAGATCATGCCAAGAAGACATCAACTAACCCTAGGAATCTAAAGACTAGTTTAAATGAGAATCAAAACAAAAATAAGCAATCTGATTTAAATAAACCGAAACAAGAAAACAATAAAATCAAAGTTTTTACCATCAAACGAAAAGATGAAACCACTTTAATAAAAAGAACATATTTGGTTTATCTTTCTATTGCAATTCCATGTCCTATAAAAGGCTCACAAGGACCCAAGAAACTTTCAATTCCTAAATATTCTTGATTTTTGTAGGTTATAAGTGACGAGCAGTTCAACGATGAATGGTACATTGATAATGGCTCCTCATGTCACATGATAGGAAGGAGGGAAGAGCTAAGGGAGTTTCACACCCTTAAGGATGGTGGATGTATCAAATCCGGGAATAATTCATATGGCACGATCAAAGGCTACAGAATGATCACAAACCGGGGATTCTCAATCATGAAGGTAGCCCTTAAGGATGGTGGATGTATCAAATGAGGGCCTTTGAGCCAAGGAGGGGTAAAATGGTCTTTTACCCTTCTAAGGGTGCCAAGAAAGGGTTAAGTCTAGTCCTGCGAGTTATATTTATGAGAGTATCACTTTATGTGATTAGGTGAAGCTAGATCGTATTTCTACCGAGTCAGAGATTTACCAAGACATCTGAGGTGAGTCTTCTCACTCTACTTTACCTTGAGTGGTAATTAGAGTCATGTGACAGAGTTACTGTATGCTATTATGTGATGTGTTGCACTGCATTATTTCTATGTGATTTATGCCATGTGTATATCAGAGTATATCAGAGTTAGAACCGGCAGGTTCACAGAGTTAGGACCATAAGGTCCATAGAGTTAGGGCCCAAGGGCCCACAGAGTTATAACCTCGAGTGGCTAGTATGTGTTATGTGTGGTATTTTGGGAAACTCACTAAGCTTTATGCTTACAATGTTATGTGTTATGTGTTTTAGGTACCAGTGATGATTGCGGGAAGGTGCCGTCATGATTCATACACACACATGGGATTTATGTATTTTGATCTTGGGAAACAATTTTTTGAAACAAAGTTATGATATAATGGGATTTTGTTAATAAATGTGTTTGGAAAATGTGTTTTAAAATGCGAAAATTTGTTTTAATTTTTACGGTGTTACAATTTGGTATTAGAGCCTTTGTTTGAGGGATTCAGATGCATCTTCGGGCGTATCTGAACTCAAACTAAGGATTTGAGGAGAATTTTGATAATAAAGTATAATTTTAAAGAGTAAAATGAGTTTTGAAACAAACAAAGCAGAGCTGTGTGTACGATCAGCCAGCGCCCGAATGGTGATTTCCCAAAAATACCCTTACAATAAGTGTTAAAAGTTACGTTATGCTATGCTATATGATGAATTATGTTATGTATGCTAGAGTGGACTAGGTATTCTTATTAGGACTAGATTTGCCTGATATATGATGCCTTAGTCTAGGGGTTTTGTTACTAGAGATGCTTGAGAGTGGTTAGATAGCAGCAAGGAGCTTGTGAGAGATCTGCTAGTGAGTGGCACATGATTAGAGAGAATAGCGTACTTGGGATTTGGAACTCTGGGAGGAGTACTTGGATTGAATGCTGAGTCAGTGTGGTCAGTAGTATTAGGCCCGTACTACCAAAGGCACCGTGTCAGTGCGCAACCCAAGTAAGAATCCTTAGGGTACCAGAGATCAAGTAGGGTTGGGATATCGAGTGTGTGTACATCCGAGCAAATTACTGATATCTTATGTTGTATTTCAGAGAGGCATCATGGTAGGGACACCACAGACCAAGGACCAGTAGAGGGGGTATGAGCGACGAGAAGCTTCGCCAGATGATTCATGATGAGGTAGCTGCTGCCATCCACGATGAGATTCCAGAGATGTTCTGGTCTATCAAGACCACCCTGATAGAGACATTCGATGAGAGATACGCTGCTCTTTCTGAGGCTGCTATTGTTGTGGCCACTGCAGCTGTAGCTGCGGCTAGACCGCAGGGTGGTGATGCATTGCTGTTCCGGGAGTTCAGCAACACAAAACCACCGAAGTTTGATGGGACCCACGACCCGATTGCAGCGATGAGGTGGATATCAGACATAGAGGGATGTTTATTTACTTGCTCATCTCCTGAGCATTTGAGAGTCCGGTTCGCACTGAACCAGCTTCGCTTAGGAGCGAAGTATTGGTGGAACTTTGTGACGGTGCATTATTCGCCTGCTGAGCTTGCTGTAGTGACTTGGGAGAGGTTCACTGCAATGTTCTGAGATGAGTACGTTCCCTAGGTGGAGAGGGAGCGTTTGGCCCAGGAGTTTCTGACCCTCAAGCAGGTACTGATTTTGTCACTGTGATTACGAGGAAGTTCCATGTGATGTTTTACCCAGAGCACGTGTCCTCTGAGCAGGCATGTATGAGCCGTTATCTAAGTATTTTGAGGAGGGATATACGAGAGTTCGTGGCGAACTCGACACACCGGACATTTTCTGAGCTTCAGGCAAATGCCCGGAAGAGGGAGATAGAGCTGGAGACCCATGCTAAGGAAGAGGCTGAGTCTCAGGCGAGGGATCGGTGATCGGCACAGTCTCAGCCGGCAGCCAAGCGGGCCAAGCCCGCTGATTCGAGATCTGGAAGTCAGAAGGGCCACACTTGTGGCAAGTGCGGCAAGAGCCACGATGGGGTGTGCAGAGCGGGGTCTTGCCACAAATGTGGTAAGGAGGGGCATATGGCCAAGGATTGCCCCAAGGGGTTTGCAGTATGCTTTCACTGCAACCAGACCAGACACCGCAAGGCAAAGTCTCCACATTTACGAGGGACAGCCCATGGAGCACCTCGGGGATTTGCCCCTGCTGCTATCAGAGCTACTGAGACCGGCCAGTGAAGGCCGAGGTACCGAAGGTATGAGGGAGAGCCTTCCAGTTGACTGTGGAGGAGGTCAGCACAGCGCCCGATGTCGTGGCTGGTATGTATTATTTCATATATTTACTTTTATGTTGAGATATTATGCTTATATTATGATATGTGTAGGTACTTTTCATGTGAATTATGTACCTGCCTTGGTGTTATTTGACTCGGATGCAAGTCAGTCTTTTGTATCTTTGGCTTTTAGTCAGCACATCAGTATTAGTCGAGAGGTGTTGAGTCGACCTTTGAGAGTTTCCATAGCTGACGAGAGAGCGGTGTATGCCACCAAGGTGATCCGAGGGTGTGTACTCGAGATTTTTGGCGTTGAGTTTCCGATTGATCTAGTTCCTATTGCGATGGGAGATGTATGTGTCATCGTGGGCATGGACTGGTTGAGCAAATTTAGAGTGGTTATCGACTGTGAGAGACAGCTAGTGACCATACGAGACCCTAGTGGAGGAGTCCTTACAGTGTGCGGCGAGGGTACGCGTTCTGGGTCGGCATTTTGTTCCGCCGCTAGAGCGAGGTAAAGTCTACAGCAGGGCTGTAAGGGATTTGTAGTGTATGTGATGGATACGAGGGTTGATTCAGAGAGACCGAGGTCAGTAGATGAGGTTCCGATAGTGCATGAGTTCCCGAATGTATTTCCGGAAGAGTTACCGGGTGTGCCTCCCGAGAGGCAGGTTGAGTTCAGCATTGACTTGGTTTCGGGGGTTGCGCCTATCGCCAAGGCGCCTTATCGCCTTGAACCTCTAGAGATACAAGAGTTACCCTCGCAGCTTCAGGAGCTGTTAGGGAAGGGGTTTATTTGACCGAGCAGTTCGCCATGGGGAGTGCCTATCCTTTTTGTTAAGAAAAAGGATGGCTCACACCAAATGTGCATTGATTATAGGGAATTGAGCAACCTGACCGTCAAGAACCATTACCCGTTGCCGATGATCGATGATTTGTTCGATCAGTTACAGGGAGCATCTTGGTTCTCCAAGATTGATTTGAGGTTGGGATATCATCAGGTTAGGGTGCGAGATGAGGACATCCATAAGATAGTGTTCAGGACTCGTTACGGGCATTACGAGTTCGTGGTGATGCCATTCGGGCTCACCATTGCACCAACGGTGTTCATGGATCTCATGAACAGAGTGTGTAGGCCGATGTTGGATCGCTCGGTGATCGTGTTCATTGACGACATATTGGTGTATTCGAGATCCAGAGAAGAGCATGAGGAACATTTGAGAGAGATCCTCGGAGTTTTGAGATCGGAGAGGCTTTATGCCAAATTCTCCATGTGTGATTTCTGGTTAAGAGAGGTCCTGTTCCTAGGGCATCTCGTTAACCAGAAACGGATATTGGTCGATCCTGCCAAGATTGAGGTGGTGATGAGTTGGGAGGTGCCGTGGTCACCTACAGATTTCAGGAGTTTCCTAGGATTGGCAGGCTATTATCGGAGATTTATCAGGGATTTCTCCAAGATCGCCGTGCCACTCACCAAGTTGACCCGGAAGGGTGTTGCTTTTTCATGGGGCCCAGAGCAGTAGGCCTCCTTTGAGACACTTCGCCAAAGGATATGCGAAGCCCCGATGTTAGCCCTTCTAGAAGGAATGGAGGACTTGATGGTATATTTTGACACGCCAATATCAGGGTTGGGAGCTGTGCTTATGCAGAGAGGGCACGTGATAGCATACGCATCGAGGCAGCTGAAGCCTCATGAGATGAGGTATCCCACCCATGATCTAGAGTTGGGAGCAGTAGTGTTCGCCCTTAAGATCTGGCGTCACTATCTGTATGGGGTCCGGTGTACCATATACACGTATCACAAGAGCCTGAAGTACTTGATGGATCAGCCTAACCTGAATATGCGACAGAGGAGATGGTTGGACGTGGTAAAGGATTATGATTGCGAGATCCTGTACCACTTGGGTAAGGCTAACGTTGTAGCCGATGCCCTGAGCCGTAGAGCGGAAAGCGTCCCATTGCGGGACGTTTGCATGAGATTGACACTGATGACTCCGGTGTTGGACACCATTCGAGGGGCCCAGGCTGAGGCTGTGAGACCAGAAAACCAGAAGAGAGAGCGAGTTATCGTGCAGGTATCGGAGTTTGTTACCGATAATCGGGGGCTTATGACATTTCAGGGTCGAATTTTGGTACCCTTTGTGGGCGAGACGTGTACCATAATGATGGAATAGGCACATCGATCGAAGTTATCGATCCAACCCTGGGCCACTAAAATGTATTTGGACCTGAAGAAGGATTATTGGTGACCCTATATGAAGAGGGACGTCGCGTGGTTCGTTGAGAGGTGCCTAACCCGTCGTAGGGTTAAGGCCAAGCACCAGAGTCCGCATGGTAAGTTGCAGCAGTTAGAGGTTCCGGAGTGGAAGTGGGAACAAATTACTATGGATTTTATCACCTAATTGCCGAGGACTACGAGGGGCATCGATACAATTTGGGTGATTGTAGACAGGTTGACGAAGAGCGCTCATTTCCTTGCTATCAGTGAGAAATCTTCCGCAGAGAGGTTGGCAGAGATGTACGTGAGGGAGGTGGTATCGCGGCATGGAGTACCAATCTCGATTGTCTCAGATCGAGATGTGTGTTTCACTTCCAGATTCTGGAAGAAATTTCATGAGGAATTGGGTACGAGGCTGCATTTTAGTACCGCATATCACCCACAGACTGACGGGCAGAGCGAACGGATGATTCAGATGCTCGAGGACATGCTCTGATCATGTGTATTGGATTTTGGTAGGAGTTGGGACACATATTTGCCCTTGGCAGAGTTTTCCAACAACAACAGCCATCATTCGAGCATTGGTATGCCACCCTTTGAGCTATTGTATGGGAGGAGGTGTCGGACCCCCATTTGCTGAGGAGAGGTAGGCAATGTGTGATGGGTAGTACAGAGATCGTGCTTCAGACGACTGAGTAGATACAGCAGGTCAGACAGAGGTTGTTGACCGCTCAGAGTCGTCAGAAGAGTTATGCGGACAGGCGCCGGTCCGAGCTCGAGTTTCAAGTCGGCGACTTCATGCTCCTGAAGGTCTCTCCTTGGAAAGGAGTGATCCGATTCAGGAAGAGGGGCAAGTTGGGTCCTTGATATATTAGACCTTTTAGGGTGATCGCTAGAGTAGGCAGGATGGCCTACCGTTTGGAGCTACCTGCGGAGTTGGGTCAGATTCATGACACTTTCCACATGTCGCACTTGAGAAAGTGTAGACCCGACGAGTCAGAAGTGGTACCATTAGAGGATATTCAGGTGGATTTGAGCATGAACTATGTTGAGAGACCGGTAGCAATTAGAGATCGGAAGATCAAGATTTTGAGGAACAAAGAAGTGCCTCTGGTGCAGGTCCAGTGGCAGCATAGGAAAGGGTCAGAGCTGACTTGGGAGCCGAAGTGCAAGATGCGTGAGCAGCATCCAGAGTTGTTTGCAGACTGAGTCTTCGAGGGCGAAGTATAAATCTAGTGGGGGAGAATTGTAACACCCGGATTCCCAGGTATATTATTTTATTAATTTATTTTGGAGTTTGTAGAGGGACTCGTCGAATTGGTGCTTAGACTCGCCGAGTAGCATCACATATTCTCATCTGGGTTCATGACCGGACTCGGCGAGTCCATGCTGTTTAATGAAACCCTAATTTCCCAGTTTTGGGACCTATTTAAAGGCCCTTAGGGCCATCATTTGCAGCTACCAAACCCCAGAGAGAAACCCTTGAGTGGTAATTAGAGTCATGTGACAGAGTTACTATATGCTATTATGTGATGTGTTGCACTGCATTATTTCTATGTGATTTATGCCATGTGTATATCAGAGTATATCAGAGTCAGAACCGGAAGGTTCATAAAGTTAGGACTAGAGGGTTCATAGAGTTAGGGCCCAAGGGCCCACAAAGTTATTGCCTCGAGTGGCTAGTATGTATTATGTGTGTTATTTTAGGAAACTCACTAAGCTTTATGCTTACAGTGTTATGTGTTATGTGTTTCAGGTACCAGTGATGATCGCGGGAAGGCGCCGACATGATTCGTACACACGCATGGGATTTATGTATTTTGATCTTGGGAAACAATTTTGTGAAACAAAGTTATGATACAAAGGGATTTTGTTAATAAATGTGTTTGGAAAATGTGTTTTATAATGCGAAAATTTGTTTTAATTTTTACAGTGTTACAATACCCAATGGCAATCATTTTACAGATCACTTCCTTAAACACTCATTATAGACGATTCACTCTTGCACCAAGTCAATAGAAAAACATCTAGGTTCTGATACCACTGATGGCTTATGAGCATAACAACATTCCTATATGTACATGCAACCCTAATTGCTTTGGATCTAAGTTTTACTCTATTAAACATACAAATTTGAACACCAAAGCAACAACCCTAGATCTAGCATAAACAATTCGAAATTTATATATAAAACTAGGGTTTGATGAATACCTCACTTGTTATATTGTAATAACAAGAACACTTTGACTCTTGAAAGCTTAGTGCCCCAATTGTTGCACCTCTAAAGGAATCAAAAACACTCAAGACAACAAGGATGACTTGGAGAGATGAGGAAATCAGCCAAGGATCTCTTGGAAAAGCTTAGGGTTGAAAACTATAAGCTAAGGGTCCTTTATATAATTGAGGTTGCTAGGGTTTCCAGGTGAAACCCTAATCTAATTGATTATGTTGGATTAGTGTCTAAGCTCGTAACTATATTTGGTATGTACTTGACCTGGTTGTGCATGGTCCTTTTGGGTTACCTTCACCAAAGCAACTTGACAAGGCTATTTGAGGAGAGAGAAAGGAAATTATGATTTATTAATATATTACAATATTAATATATTAAAGGAGAAATCATATTGGTTGATTAATATTAGTCATAAATTAATTAGGAATTACTTTGGTGACTAAAAGAGATTATTTGAACAGAGGGGTATAAACTGTCAAAAGTGTGATAGTTGAGTTTTGGGCTAAGGAACCTTATGGGTTGAAGGGGTGAACGAAATCTGATGGGGATCCATCATATTTCCATCCACAAGCTTTATTCTGGAAGGATCCATGGGCTGCTTGGTGACTAAGCTATGCATTAGGGTTAAGGATGAAACCCTAGTAGCCTCCAAGTATAAATAGGACCCCAAGGCACCTAAAATCGGCTACCCTTGTTCCAAGAGAAACCCTAGGCCGATTTTAGTGTTCTTCCATCCCTCTCCTAAAAGCCTTCTTGCTTGTGGTGTTTGTAATTCATTAGAGGAGTTACACTTGTGAATCTAAGCTCGAGAACAAGAAGATTCAAAGGATTTCAAGCATTTGAAAGAGATAAACACTTAGATCTGTTCTCATATTGTTAATTTTGAATTATACATAGTAGATCTAGGGTTGTAAGTCTTGGATTCAAAGCATGTACAATAGAGAAACCAAGATCCAAGCATTAGGGTTTATATGAGCACATAGGATTGTTCTTATGCATAAAACCCATCAGTGGTATTAAAGACTTGATTGGTTTCTGTTGTATGTGATGCTTTAACAGATTGCTTGATGAAAAAAATGTTTTCTAGCCCTCTGTTCGAAATGACTCGGCGAGTTCCAATGAGTGACTCGGCAAGTCGGAACGTCAAACAGAGGGATTTTCGGATTTTCTTGTTGTTTTGCTTAAGGATAATTACCATATTCATTTTAAACTAATAAAATATGATTTTTATTGTTTCTAAAAGATTATCCTTGCCAAAACACAAGATAATTGCCAATTGATTAGATAATAACTTCCTTATATGATTAAAGATTAATTATTTGAATTAATTGGGTAACTTATCTTGCAAGAAATTGAATTAGGTCAATTATAGATAATCACCAGAATTAATTGTTTAATTTGTGTTATATGTTATTTGATCCTTTGTGTTTTACAAAGTTCAAAACTTGCCCTCAAGTTTTGAAATTTAAATTGTTGATTAAAAGTTTAATTTTGACTTGGTTAAATATGAAACCCTTAGAATTTTACAAATTAAAAATTCAACCTTATACTTTATTTATTATAAGATATATATACATATATATATATATATATATATATATATATATATATATATATATATATATATATATATATAAAGCTAGTCTTATCATTAGTAGGTCTCATTCACGAAGCCAGTCTATACGGTGGGTATAAGGTTGCTGCCTATAAAATGGCACTTAATGGGTGTACACTCACACCCACCGCTTGCTTGATTGATGGAGGGTTGTTATCCGAACGGATAGGATACGGCACTTAATTCCTCATTATAAGTATAATGAATATTGCAAAGTAACTAACATGTTTTTACAAATTCCCAATCTTAGTTACTTTAGGGTATAATGTGAAAATGTTGTTATTCCATGGAATCACACTTCGTACCCGTGTCATACGTTAGTGGAGTGTGCATGGCTAACCGGCACACTAATTTGGGTTTGACATTGGTAGCAAAGGGTGGCTCGATGTTTGTCATAGATAAATGGAGCGTGTGTGGTTTACCGGCACATAGATTAGGTGATTGTGACATTGAGTGCACCACGTTGATTCGCATGCTTATTCACACCTTGTTGGTGATTCTCGGTATCCCAGTCACAAACTTGAAGGGAAAATCGATATTTAAACATGCCATTGAAAATTTCAATGAATCTCAAAGATCTAGGAGTTTTCAAATACATTTAAAACCTAATCTCTTTTTCGTTTTTCATGGTGAGAATTACTGAATCGTCATTCACTTACCTTCAAGTTATTTACTTTTAGAGTACGACATCCCTTTCTAAGTTGTAAATAATGTTATTGGATCCTAGCCCTAATTTCTCATTTGGGTGTTTAATTGGGGATTCATTTCTAATCAAACTTTGTTCCTTTCTATTTTCAGATGTCTGGTAACAACAACATTGCTTTTGGATCGTTCTCATTGATGAACCTGTGTCAAAAGGTGACATTTGATGGTTCAAACTTTAACGAGTGGATGAGTTACATTCGTATGATCACTCGATATGAGGAAAGAGAATACGTCCTCGATGAAAAGCTTAAGAAGGTCCATCCCGATACTACTATTGCTGAAGAGTTGGCCGCCTTTGAGGCCTACGAGCGAGATGCAACGAAAGTTCATTGCATCATGCTGGCCTATGAACTTAGAACTCCAAAAGTCCTACGAGGACATGTATCCATATGAGATGCACCAAGATTTTCTCGTGCGGTGACATCAAAGTGAGAGGCAAGAGTGCTATGATATCTTTACCAACATGATCACCACTAAGATAGGGAATGGAGACTCCCTAAACTCTCATCTGCAGAAGATGCAGAGGTACATTGATCGTCTTTTCAAACTTAATGTTAAGTTTGATGAGGATTTAGCCATCAATGTGATTCTCCATTCCTTACCCTCCTGCTATAACCAGTTCAGAATGACCTATCATTTGAATACCGAGGAGGTCACACTAAGTAACCTTCAAGGACTACTGAGGATTGCTGAAAACAACCTCAAGGATAAATCTATTGCATCTACCCATACTATGGCCACTCTCGTGTTGGCAATTAGTCAAGGAAAAGGTAAAAAGAGGAAGGCTCCTTGTAAGAGCAACCAAAAGGGAAAATCCCGTGATGGTTAATCCTCTAGTGGGACCAAGGCTAGCCCTGCTAAGCCCTCTCCCGACCCAAAAGAAGGTGAGTGCTTCTATTACCACAAGAAGGGCCACTGGAAACGAAGTTGCGCTAGATATCTACAAGACATTAAGGATGGGAAGATAAAGCCCACCTTCGTAGGTATGTATTCTATTAAATCTAATAACTCATCACTTGCTACTTCATGGGTTCTTGACATAGGATGGGAAACAGAAGATCGTCGCCTGTGACCAGAATCGAACTTTATTCTTTAGTGTTGAGTAATGGGTTAGGACTAGATTTAAATAATTGTTGCTATTCTCCTGAGATGGCAAAGAGCATCATTTCTTTTCATGGATTATATAGACAAGGTTTCAGATATTCATTTGATAATAGTAATGGTTCAATTAATGTTTATTTGAATGGTGTTTTCTATTTCAGTGCTATACCTTGTAATGGAATATATGAATCTGTGTTGGTTGTAGACAACTTAGGAAATGATGTGTTGAATATTGATTCGTCTAATAGTTTAGACAAAGCATGCTTGTGGCATTGTCTCCTTGGCCATGTCAACAAGAAACGCATAGCCCAACTCCAAAAGGATGGAGTGTTGGATTCATTCAACCTTAGGGATGATGACGTGTGTGAGTCTTGTTTGCTTGGGAAGATGACCAAGTCACCCTTCATTGGCACTTGTGAAAGGGGTGAGGGTCTATTGGATCTCATACACACCGATGTGTGTGGGCCCTTTAGATCTACCACAAGGGATGCTTGTCGCTTCTACATGACTTTTACCGATGATTATAGAAGATATGGATATATCTACTTAATCAGACATAAGTCTGAAATGTTTGAAAAGTTAAAAGAGTTCAAGAATGAAGTGGAGAATCAGTTAGGCAGGAAAATCAAGATACTTCGGTCAGACCAAGGAGGAGAGTACCTAAGTCTTGAGCTTCACGACTATCTAAAGGAATGCAGAATTGTTTCGCAATTGACACCTCAGAGAATGCCACAATTGAATGGTGTGGCTGAGAGACGTAATCGAACCTTGTTAGACATGGTTCGTTCTATGGTGAGTCGGGCTTCATTACCAATAAGCTTCTAGGGGTATGCCTTAGAGACTGCCGCCCATATCTTTAACCTAGTTCCAACCAAGAAGGTTGCCAAGACACCTCATGAGATGTGGACAGAGAGAGCTCCCTCGTTGGCACATATCAAGGTTTGGGACTGTGAGGATTTCATAAGACGAGAGACACACAATAAGCTCGAACCTCGTAGTGAGAAGTGTTATTTCATCGGCTATCCACATAAGTCTTTTGGCTATCTCTTCTATAGACTAAGTGACAATGTTGTCTTCGTTGCTAGAAGAGGGGTTTTCCGAGAAAGAGAACTTATAGGCCAAGAGGACAGTGGGAGGCAAATTGATCTTGAAGAGATTCAAGAACAAAGCAATGAAGGAACCTCTAGCATTGGCAATCAACCCGAGGAGGAAACTCCGATTGAACCAATTGATGAATCATTACCTCTTAGACGTTCCGAAAGAGTTAGTGTTCAACCCGAGTTTTATGGTTTTCATATTACTACTGAAGGGGATACGTTTATCAGTGATGAAACACTGATAAATTTGGATGAACCTAGCAGCTTTAAGGAAGCCATGGCAGGCCTGGAGTCTGCTAAAAGGAAAGAGGCAATGGATAGCGAGATTCAATCCGTGTACGACAACCAAGTTTGGAATTTGGTTGATAATGTACCGGGTCGTAAGACGATCGGGTACAAATGGATCTTCAAGAAGAAGACAGACATGGATGGAAATGTGCATACTTATAAAGTGCGATTGGTTGCGAAGGCTTTACTCAAACCCCAGGAGTTGACTATGATGAGACCTTCTCACTAGTTGCGAAGATAAAGTCTATTAGGGTAATGCTCGCAATAGCTGCGTTTCATGACTATGAAATATGGCAGATGGACATCAAGACTGCTTTCCTTAATGAGAAGTTGGTTGAGGATGTTTACGTGAGTCAGCCAGAGGATTTTGTCGATGCGAAGCACCCCAATAGAGTATGCAAGCTTGAGAACTCCATTTATGGATTAAAGCAAGCGTCTCGCAGATGGAACCTATGTTTTGACGAAAAGGTCAAAGAGTTTGGTTGTCTACGAAGAAGATGAATCTTACGTGTATGTGAAGGCCAGTTGGAGTATAGTAAGCTTCCTCGTATTGTATGTCGATGACATGATACTCATAGGAAACAACATCCTAACCTTAGAGGAAGTTAAGTCCTGGCTTGGGAAGTGCTTCGCTATGAAGGACCTCGGAGAGGCTGCATATATTCTGGGAATAAGGATAGTAAGAAACAGGAGTAAGAGATTGATAAGACTCAGTCAATATACATACTTGGATAAGGTACTAAAGCGTTTTAGTATGGAAAATTCCAAGAAAAGGGAGTTACCAATCCAAAGCAATATCAAGCTGGGTATGACTCAAAGCCCGAGTACAGAGGCAGAAATAGTTAAGATGAGCCAAGTTCCTTATGCTTCCACAGTTATCAGGGAAAACCCTGGTAGAGCACATTGGATTGCGGTTAAGAATATTCATAATTAACTTCGGAGGACCAAGGAATGATTTCTAGTCCTCAGTGGGAGTGATGACGTAAGGGTACGAGGGTACAGTGACGCTAGTTTCTAGATGGATCGAGATAATTACCGTTCACATTCAGGCTGGGTCTTTACTCTCAACGGAGGAGCAGTAACTTGGAAAAGTTCCAAGCAGGAAACCGTAGCTGATTCAACGTGTGAATCGGAGTACATTGCGGCGAGTGAAGCATTGAAGGAGGCAATATGGTTGAAGAACTTCATTGGAGACCTTGGAGTTGTGACATCCATAAAGGAGCCTATGGAGATTTTCTGTGATAATGAAGGTGTGGTTGCCTTCACCAAGGAACCGAGGGATCATGGCAGATCCAGGCATATCGACAGAAAATACCACTTCATTAGACATCGGGTAGAAGAGGGACTCCTCGTAGTGAAGATGGTATCGTCAGAAGAGAATCCAGCAAATCCCCTAACAAAGGGACTGAGTAGGGTTAAGCACTTGTAGCATGCTAGGAGCATTGGGCTGAAGGACGATATTAATTTGGATTAGATAGTTAGGAAACTTGTAATAGATAATTTGTACTTAACTTTTTGATATAAATAAAAGTGTGTTATTTATGAGTAAAGTTTCCATCTTATGTTGTTATCTATTGTTTCTAATTTTGCATGTTTTGACTTCCAGAATAATAAGATTATGCAAACGGTCCACAGTCGCTCATATGTTGGAGGTAGATATGAAAGAAGACTGTCATGAATTTGTTTGTAGACTGTCTAAAAGGTTTTGGACATATCAATGGTTTGCTGCAAAGTTCATGAGTGCTTATGAATTGCGATTTGAGCATTGGAATAAACCCGCGCTTTCTGGTATCACTTCATGAAATTTCATGTCGAGTTATCGCAAGACGATAATATCCTATAGTCTTAAAACTTAGAGATATGGCTTTTTTTTGATTGGTTGTGCATTGATGATGTGTAAATGCATCAGTAATTTGATGTTATAAAACGCATTGTTGTGTGTAACGCTCGTAGATCCAGGCTAGTCAATTTAGAGCTAATAGGGGTCGAAAATGTCTTTTTGACAAAAGATTATTTAGAATAAATAATCTTAACCAAGTTATAGAATATGTCACAAGTTTTCCATACATATAAAGAGCGTCGAAATCCGAGTTATAACAAAGAAGTTATGACCCGTCGAAGTTTCGCGACGGAACCAACACGACACCGGGAAGCGTAAATAGTGATTTTATGATGGAGGAATTTTTATCCTTAGTGATCTAAACAAAAGTTGTAGAATATGTTAAATCGAGAAAATCCATGAAAAGAATGCCCAAATCTGACTTCGTATGAAGAAGTTATGATTTTTCTAAGATTCGGCTTGGTAGTGCATGGCTCGAACTCGAATTTTAGTTCGAGCAGTTTTTGGCTTACGTGACTTAAATGAAAGTTAAAGATCTCATTAACAGGAACTTAATAGCAAAAAGACAGACGAAAACAGAGTCCGTATAAAGGAGTTACAAATTCTTTGCGGTCATTTAACAGTCTAAATGCCTCGTACTATTAAATTTTAGATCGGTCGAGAATTAGCCGATGGAGTCAAAATGAAAGTTTTAGATATTATTTTTAACTATACGTGGATATAAATAACATCAAAAACGGAGTTCGTATGTGAAAGTTACGGATTTTAGAAGTCGGAAGTGTGTTGTGCGAAAATGGGTGATGTGGTACAATCTTGGCCATTGATTTCTCCCCAAGTCTTGCCATTAGATGGTGACATAGGGCACTAAGTTCAACCATTTTCACCCTATAAATAGAACCTCTCCCACCCTCATTTTCTTCACAGCTTTCTCATTCTTTCTTCTCTTTACTCTCTCTCTCTCTCTCTCTCTAGAACCTCTCTCTAGCCTCGAAACCCCCCGAAAAGCCTAGGGAACCTCCCTAGCACGAGGCGGAAGCCCCTGATTGCTCGACGGCTCCGAAAAGAAGAGCTTTTCCGCACAGGAATGCTGCTCCAAGCAAAGCCTGGTTTTCTATAAAACCCACTGTAAGTGACCTACGCCTACGCTATTTTTAATATAGCTTTTATTTAATTATATTAACGTTATTAAGAACATATAATAAGTAATTAGGTTATTATTATGGGTTATATAGGTATTATTTAACGGTTATATAATAGTAATAATAGCTAGACTATTAATTAGTCTCGGTGAATAATAGACTAAACTCTAGTGGTAATAATACTACGTTTCGTCGAAGGAAACTATTTTTTTTTTTCAAGAAGTGAACCGTTGTTCGGAATCACCACCTTTTCAAGTGATTGCATAGTTACTTTCATCTTACACATAGATATGAAGTATATTATATAAATTACGTGCTATGTGTGCATATTATCTAAGTACTTGTTGTCTATGCTAAATGAACGATTTCATAAATGTTTTAAATGATTTAAACTGTATATGTATTTTATATCTACGATAATGTTGGGGTAAACATCGGTAGATATAATAGATGGAATATGAGTTGAATGATGAGTTGAGAGGTGTTATAGACCACAAGGTGAGGGTGAGAGGTGGACGATGTGAGAAGCCTTTTTCCCAAATGATGGCCCCGTCATTCAGTAGAGTATGGATGACAACCACGGACTATTCTAGACAGTCCAGTGGAACACTAGCAAGCTCACAACCTGTAGGTGTTGTGAACGATGTGTTCACCCGGTGTACTCTAAACCCTGGTGATCATACAGACTTGATGCCTAAACCCTAGTGATCATGCAGACTTAATGCCTAAACCCTGGTGATCGTGCAGACTTAATGCCTAAACCTTGGTGATCATGCAGACTTGATGCCTAAACCCTAGCGACTATGCAGACTTAGTGCCCGTTGTGTAAACCGTGGCGACGATGGAATTTGTGCCAATTCCTTAGGATGATCCTTAGGAATGAATGAATGAGGAATAGCTGATTCATAGGGTAGATCCTTAAGATTAAAAAAGATATTGGGGATGGGTAATTGGGTTGATTGTTTGATTGCTTAAACATAATAATTATATTATTGTGGGTTGAAGACCCTATTTACTCACCAGGTTTCCCAATCTGACTCACTCACAGGTGTTAATATGAAGTCACATTACACTGAGAGATTAAGGAGATATAGATCACTAGTGATAAGGAATGTAAGTTCTGTTTATGCTTATGTTTCTGTATTAACGATGACATCTCAAATGTTTTAAAATGAATAAAAATACATTTCTTTAGAAATGTTTTGATAACGTATTTATCATATTTTACTGGGAACAAATTCCACAACATTTTTATTAAAAGAAATACTTTGATTTTTATAAAGTATAAACAAAATCGGTCTTTTCTGGCCGTGAAAAATGGGGATGTCACAGTTGGTATCAGAGCATTAGTTTA
This sequence comes from Lactuca saligna, assembly GCF_052625555.1. Taxonomy (NCBI): domain Eukaryota; kingdom Viridiplantae; phylum Streptophyta; class Magnoliopsida; order Asterales; family Asteraceae; genus Lactuca; species Lactuca saligna. The sequence goes on from NC_136421.1 coordinate 52,470,454, forward strand.
AGCGAACTAGGAATTTGTAGGAAATTTCTAGACTTAAACTTAAAATGCTAAGCGATGGTTGTGAGGTGTGAGCACTAGCTTATTTTAGGAATGATGCCTAAATTGCTTTTACGTGCTAAATGATTTGTTATGCTACAGTTTGATCGGATCTATGGTCTGTTGCCAACCGGATCTGGAAACCTTATGTGTTTAGGATTCTAAACGTACGAATGCGATATTAGAACTAGCATATAAATGCTTCAGAGTGATAAAGATGATTTAAACGTCAATCCTAAATAAAGATCTAGATTCACCTTATTCGGTGTATAGATCAAGATGGCAAGGACCCGTAGCGGAAACGTGAATACAAATGGGAACTGAAACCAACCCCCAGTGATTGAGCAAATATCGGTTGTGGTAGCCACTGCTGAGCTAATAACGATGGCCGAAGTGCAAGAAATGATCCAGGCGATGTTGGATCGTCAAATGGAGGAAACCAGACGTTTGCTCCAGCAAAATAGAGACGAAGCGACCATACAGATCGAACAGCCCGAGTTGAACGAAGGGCAGACTGAGGAGGGAAACTACATTGGGACCGTTGGTCAAGCCAACCCACCGATAGTTAAGCAAAACCACCAGGACGGAGGAAATGATGGACGTGGATGCAAATACAAGGATTTCATGGCATCCAAACCACTGAGTCTATCTGGAAGCCTGACGCCGGTGGAAGTCCTGAACTGGATCTCCGAGATGGAGATGATGTTTGAGAGTTGCGAGTGTAGCAACAGGCAAAAGACCGCTCTCGTGGTTCCTCTATTGAAATCTGGTGTACTAAGCTGGTGGAAGCTACTAGCTGATTCGATGCCCAAAGGAGAAGCAAGCAAGATTTCGTGGGAAGATTTTCTGGTGCAGTTAAAAATACAGTACTGCATTGAGCAGGCTCTTCTGGAGATCAACAATGAGTTCTAGAATCTAAAGAAGGGAAGGATGAGTGTCATTGAGTATGCTGCAAGGTTTACATAGAAAATGAAGCTTGTTCCTTACCTAGTCCCAACTGAACTCTCCAAGGTTAACAAGTTTGCCCATGGATTACCAGCAGACTTTGGTCCAATGGTTAAGCAAACAACCACTTTGAAAACTGCCATCTGGGCAGCCAGGAATGTTGAGACCCAGATTATGGAAAAAGGTCTGGAGAGAGCTGAAGTTGGGGAGAAAAGGAAGCATGAAGGATCTTCAAAATCCAACAAAGAAGGGAAATTCTCAAAGACTGAAGAACGAGGAGGAGGTGAAACCAAGTGGTACGAGAAGTGTAAAAAGAAGCACTTCGGGAAATGTGGCGAGGATGTAACTTGCTACAAATGTGGAAAGACAGGGCATTACGCTAGCAAGTGTGCATCCAACAAGAAGGTGTGTTATGGATGTAACAAAGAAGGGCATATTTCTAGGGAATGGCCGAGGAAAAATAAAGCATCAAGACCAAAAACACCACAAAGGCCAAGGGCATTTCACATGATCCTCGACGAAGCAGAATACCATGCGTGAAATCAAGGATGAGGACTTCATGTCTGAAGATCAAGTTATGTAGTAGCCATAGTATCGTATGATGTAGCCTATTAGAGGCATAGTCTAGGGTGAACTTGAACACCTATGTAATAGTTTCGAGAAATAATAAAGCCCTCGTTTTGTTATCTGATGTGTTAAACTGTTATGTGATTTTTCCTGTATGGTGACTTGGAAAACTGCGAGACAATACTTCGGACGAGTATGAGTAGGTGTGAAAGGTAATAGATGCATATACTACCGGAAACACATGACTCACGCTTGGATAAGGGAAAGTCACAAGGTTACCAAGAAGCCAATAATTGAGTCTGTTTTATTCAAGCATGTCGTTACCATCGTTTCGGTAATGACTAAGAAGATTATTGTTATTTTGACCCTAGTGGTCATATCAAATTGAGTCCGAATACGATGACTATGTTACGTGGTTCAGAGAACCAAGTTCGATGTAGCATCTAACTTAAACCAAAAGATTGAAATGAAAGCTAACCCAGGGCGATCAGTAGAAGTATCGTGATGATTGTTAAAGAAGTTGGTAGCTAGAAATGCTACATATTGAAATGTGATTGTATCACATTAGAGCATGAAGGAAGGTATACTCTGTTTTGGAGTATGACTCTAAGAGAACTAAGTCTAAAGCGTTGCAACATACAATGATAGGTCATTAGAATATGACACATAGATCAATAGTAGTAATAAAAGAACCTATCTCAAGTTTGTATCCAGTAAGGATCGAGATTGTGATTTGAAGGTCATAATTTGGAGTCTAGCATGAGGTAGAGAGCAGGTGCACGATCGAGTACTACTTACAGTTAATGAGTCTAAGAGATAGACTTGAAGGAATATAGAAATTATAATTATTACCTAGGATGAAGAGATGACATATGGAGTCATTATACGAGCCCTGTTTCGTTGATGATTCCGGGATGTAATCATCCTAAGGGGGAGATAATTGTAATGCCTGTAGATCTGGGCTAATCAATTTAGAGGTAATATGGGTCGAAAATGACTTTTCGACAAAAGATTATTTAGAACAAATAATCTTAACCAAGTTGTAGAATATGTCACAAGGTTTCCATACATATAAAGAGCGTCGAAATCCGAGTTATAACAAAGAAGTTATGACCCGTCGAAGCTTCACGATGGAACCGGCACGGCACCGCGAAGCGTAAACAGTGATTTTACGATGGAGGGCCTTTTAGCCTTAGTGATCTAAACGAAAGTCGTAGAATATGTTAAACCAAGAAAATCCATAAAAAGAACGCCCAAATCTAACTTCGTATGAAGAAGTAATGATTTTTCTAAGATTCGGCTTAGCAGTGCACAACCCGAAACTCGAATTTTAGTTCGAGCAGTTTTTGGCTTACGTAACTTAAATGAGAGTTGAAGATCTCATTAATAGGAACTTAACAGTAAAAAGACAGACGAAAACAGAGTCTGTATGAAGGAGTTATGAATTCTTCGCGGTCATTTAATAGTCTAAACGCCTCGTACTGTTAAATTTAAGATCAGTCAAGAATTAGCCAACGGAGTCAAAATGAAAGTTGTAGATATTATTTTCACATACACGTGGATATAAAGAACTTCAAAAATGGAGGTCGTATGTGAAAGTTATGGATTTTAGAAGTCGGAAGTGTGCTGTGCGAAAATGGGTGATGTGGCACAATCTTGGCCATTGCTTTCTCCCCAAGTCTTGCCACTAGATGGTGACATGTGGCACCAAGTTCAGCCATTTTCACCCTATATATAGAACCTCTCCCACCCTCATTTTCTTCACACCTGTGTCATTCTTTCTTCTCTTTACTCTCTCTCTAGAACCTCTCTCTAGCCCCGAAACCCCCCGAAAACCCTAAGGAACCTCCCTAGCACGAGGCGGAAGCCCCTGAGTGCTCGAAGGCTCCGAGAAGAAGAGCTTTTCTGCATGGGAATGTTGCTCCAAGCAAAGCCTGGTTTTCTATAAAACCCGTTGTAAGTGAGCTACGCCTACGCTATTTTTAATATAGCTTTTATTTAATTATATTAACGTTAATAAGAACATATAGAGTAAATTACACGAATGGTCCCTATGGTTTAGGGTAATTTGCACATTTGGTCCCTAACTTATTTTTTTTAACTCGGAAGGTCCCTACTGTTCGTTTTTGTTACGCGCTTGGTCCCTATCTTACCTAAAAAACTATTTTGCCCTTGATTTTTTAATTTATTTAAATAAGTACACCCCCAACCCCACCCTCCTCACCTTACCTTACCTACCCCACCATCTTTCCCTATTTATATAGTAGTCTTTTTAGGTAATACAAGGACCCAACGCGTAATAAAAACAAACAGTAGGGACCAAGTGCGTAACTAAAACAAACACTGTGGACTTTTCGAGTTAAAAAAATAAGTTAGGGACCAAATGCGTAAATTGCCCCAAACCATAGGGACCATTCGTGTAATTTACTCAAACATATAATAAGTAATTGGGTTATTATTATGGGTTATATAAGTATTATTTATCGGTTATATAATAGTAATAATAGCTAGACTATTAATTAGTCTCAGTGAATAAAAGATTAAACTCTAGTTGTAATAATACAAGGTTTCGTAGAAGGAAATTATTTTTTTTCAAGAAGTGAAGCGATGTCTGAATTCGGAATCACCACCTTTTTAAGTGAGTGCATAGTTACTTTCATCTTACACATAGATATGAATTATTTTATATAAATTACGTGCTATGTGTGCATATTATCTGAGTACTTGTTGTCTATGCTAAATGAACAATTTTATACATGTTTTAAATGATTTAAACTGTATATGTATTTTATATCTACGATAATGTTGGGGTAAACATGGTGTCACACCCCGCTAAAGCGGAAATGCAAGGTATGACAGCGATAACGGTTTCATTGCAAAAGATAAAGATACATCACCATAGCAGTATTTAAAGTTTACAACCCATAGCTACAAAAGAAACAAAATACAAGTTTTTCAAAATAACATCGTTCAAAATATAACTTCATAATAGCTTCAAAACGATGCAACATGCTCTATGATGATGAATCTCTACATCCACTTACTAATTATTTCCTGAAAAAGCATGTAAAACGAGCATCAACTATGAAAATAGTTGGTGAGTTCACAAGTTTATAAAATCGAGCGTACAACAAGGCTTTTTCGTAAATACAAGTACATTGCTTCAATAATAAACAAGTTGATTGCTATTAATGAATACAAGTTTATTGCTATAACGAGAAACGAGTTTGTATATGTATGAGCAAACAATGAGTCTCAACCAAAACTATGACTGAAGCCCTATCGAGATCTATGCTTATCGTTCCATAGATGAATATGGTATCATGCACTCCAGCGATTCGGGCGAGTAAGGAGTTGTCAATTCCTAATAGCGCTATCCATAATGACCATTGGCTCAAAGAGTTAATGGTTAGAGATAAGGGAAGGGCCTTAGTACGATAAGTTCTCATGTTCCGTGTTACATAGACATACATAAAGAAACATAGCAATACAATAGCAATCATGTTTGATAATAATCAATTTAAATACAACATGCAAACAATAGTTTTTCTGGACGTGGTTTTCCACTCCAAAACATAAAAACCGAAAATAGGGGAGTGCGTGAATACTCACAGTATGCTAAATATAGCAACCAAGTTTATACGAGTTAGATAAATACAACGGATATAAATAGTTTAGGACATGCTTTTCCACCCCAAAACATTTAAAAACATAAAATAGGGGATTGGTGAATACTCACAATATGCAAAATATAGTAATCAAGTTTATACGAGCCAATTAAATATAACGAACATAAATAGTTTAGGACATGCTTTTCCACCCCAAAACTTAAAAACCGAAAATAGAGGAGTACGTGGATACTCACGATGTTTCGTGTAGGCACAAGCGGTACTTCGGGATGCACCAACGTCTTACTACCGGGATCATACGACATCAAACACACACACTAGTGAATTTCCATGTCGATATCTAATGCTAATATACTAAACTCTACATATAGGGAAATGCCAATTTATGTTTTAGTATTGGATTTTATATAAATTGGTTACACTTTTTCTGAAGTATTGAAATTTTACAAGTCGTGCGATTAATTACAACATTGGAAGGTTAATTTTCCAAAATTTTAAGTCTCAATAACAACATAAATTCACGAAAAATAGCATTCGAGGGATAAAAATTCTCAAACTTTTTATTTAACTGTTATTACACAATACTAAGCTGGGAAAAATATAAAAATGGATTTCCAAGCTGTTTAATTATATTTTATGATTTATGGGCATTTATTCCAATAAAAATTGAAATAAATAGAAAATAGTTACCAAAATTACCCAAACTTTTTATTTAATTGTTATTATACATAACTAGGCTGGGAAAAATATAAAAGATATTTTTTAGTGGGTATTTCTATTTTTCCTTGTTTTATTCCTTTAAATAGTCATAAATTAAAGAAATAATATTAAACAGTTAAAATAAATCACCATAAATTTTTGTAACATCATTTACAGTATGAATTACCTGGAAAAAATATCAAAAGTGGTTTTCATAATGTATAAAGTGGTTTTGGGTATTTATGTGTATTTAAGTGTATTTTAGCGCAATTAACTTTAGAAAATAAGATAAAAATAGTTTACACTAGAGAAAAATCCTCAAAATTTTTATGTAACCTCCTAATGTATAATATGATATCCTAGTAAATTTTCATGAATTTTGGGTAATCAGAACTATTTTTCCTATTTTTAGACCATTATAATTACCAAAAATTGGGAAAATTAGTAAGACATGATGAAAAATCTTGAAATTATTTTCTAAAGTCACCCACCACAGGTAAGGTATGCGAAAACTGTTAGATACAATTTTCACATCCTCTAAAGTGGTTTTGTAATTTATCATGTCCTAAGCAAAAGAAAATTAAAAATCGTATTAAACAATAACAAAAATTGCTGAAATTTGGTGAGGGGTCATTATTCCCCATAAGGATCATCCATGAATTTAGTTGGGATTTATTGACCTCTGGAAGTGTATTATATGATTTATGCCCTTGGTTTTAGCAATAATTCTAATAAATCAAAGGAATAACAAAAGCTCTTGAAATTTTCTAGATTATCTCATGCATGCAAGGGCTTTCAAAAGGAAAAATGTTAAAAATGTATTCAGAAGAGAAATGAGGGTAATGATTCCAACCAATTTAAGAAACGTTGCATGCAATAATGCATGAAGTGTAGATGTGGTTGAAGTTCATGAATTTGTGTAGCCCATTCAGTGAGGTTTTAAGCCACGAAATTTCAACCATCATTCACTAGATATGTTAAGTTTCTAAGGTATTTTTCCTCAAAATTATGGTTGGGTTGAAGGCCATTGATTATGCACGACAAAAATAGTGATCACAGAAAAAGAGCTGTATGCGCAACCATTTTGTAAAAATTGCCAAAGATCGGATATTTAATATTTTACAGTAAGACCAGTTGGGTTTGAAAGTTAACTCATGGAACTAACCAATAAAAAGAATATCATGATTTGGTTAAGAAATGACTGAGTTATGGCCTTTCAAAGTCGAACAAAGTAATCTGGCAGATTGCATGTTTGCTTGTGTGCATTATTAGGGTATTTCAACAAGAACGTCATGCATGTCTTTGGTAAGGTCCGATTTCTAACACATGCATGGAATGAATGAGCATCCAAGATGTACTAGAAATGGTTTAAATGATTTTGGTCATGCATGAACACAAAAGAAATGGAGAAGAACATGAAATATTAGGTTTTGATGTCACATGATCATATGTGCATCTTTTTCACTCCTTGCATGGGTTTGATCCCGGATTTTCACCATCTCTAACACATGCATTGTGTTATGGTGAGAATCTACAAACCACAAGGGAAAATATAAAGATTTCTAGCCATGTAATGGCATAGAATCCGAAAAGAAGAGAAAACGAAGAAAGAAAAGAAGTAAAATCATGTAACTATGGAAGAAGATGATGTTGTTTACCTTTGTTATGATCTTGAGGGAAGTAAGAACACTTCAAGGACTTCTAAATCTCGAAATTTGGCAGAGGAATGGGGAGAATTTCGTGAGTTAGAGAGAGAGAGGAAGAGAGTTTGTGTGTGTTAGGAGGGTGGAGTGTGAGAGAGTGAAGAGAGAAGAGGAAGTGTGAGGGAATGAGCTTAATGATTGAGTTTTAGGAAGAGAGAGCATGGGGAGAGGGGAGATGGCCAGACTTTTGAGGCATTAAAGCCTCCTCTCTCCTCAATTCAAATTTTATAAAAAATCCCTCCTTAATTTTTATAAAAATCTAATTTTTATAAAAGTGATTCTTTAAGCAATTTTTGATTTATTTAAAAATCTTGTTTTTAACTAATAAATTATGATTAATGCATGATAATTTATATTTCTATTTCATTGGTATAATCCATAATTTGATTAATAAAAATTTGATATTAGGAATTTTATAAAGTTTTTAAGCTTTAAGGTTTATAAATTTGGATTTTTAGCTCTTTAGGGTTTTTGGAATATTGTTTGATGTTTACCATCACATTGAAGCATAATTAGAATACTTTAAATTATTTTTAGAGTTTTATACCATTTTTTCAATTGTAACAAAGTTTGAAGTTTCATTCTAATTGATGATATTTGTAATCGAGTTTAAAAAACAATTCATGTAAGAATTCAGAAAGCAGAAAAACGATGAACACGAGAGTAAATATAATCTTGGTTCAGCTCATATTATGCTCTTCTTTTTACAGAGTACAAAGAATATTCTGTAAAGTCTTAGTCAAAAAGTCCCTACTCACTTAGTACATACCCCTATTTATAGGAGTACAAAAGCATAACAAAAATACTAAGGACTAGACATTAAGACAATTCATTATAATGCCTTAGTAAAAATAATATTACTTATGAAGAATCTTTATATGAAGACTAAAGACCCTTCGTAACAACTAACACTTCGACATATTACAACATTTAAACTCTAACAATCTCCCCCTTTGGAATAAATGTCGACATCTTCATGAAGTTAGTAATTGAACGGCATACATCAATACTCTTCGAATTTCCGTATACCAAGATATAACTTTCTTTATCTCCTTCTTGTCTCCTTCTCAGTTCTTCTTGCAATGATTCATACGAACAATTAAGTTCGTATATTGTGAATTTGTATATCTCTCCACTTCAGAAGTTTGAAACAAAAATCTTTTAGCTTTTCCAGCTTTATCCTTTCCTGCAAAGACAATCCCCAATGGCTTTAAACATATTTCACCATCTTCAAACTTTTTCAACTCAACCTACTTCTTCGTAGGAGCCATTGGTGCAGTTATTTCAAAGCCTTTAATAGTAGCAAGTTCAACATCAGTTTGAGCTAAGCACTCAAAATAATTCTCCAAGAATATTTTTATATGCCTACACCCAAGACTGAAAACTTTTGGTTCTGTATCTTGAAGAAAAGAGAATGACTTGTCTTTAAGTATCAGGGCAACATTGATAAGATCATAAGTGTTCATCAATGGAAAGTCTGCCACAGTAAACTCTTGTATCTTTCCACTTGCCCTTGCCACAACATATTTTACATTTTGAAACTTCTCTTCGAAAATGACATCCATTTTTATAGATATCACCTTCTTAATTTTCTCCAAGAACCAAACTTCTTATCGAGCCTTTGCTAATACTGCATGAAAACGTATCTTCAACTTCTTTCCCTCTTCAGTATCCATAGACTTTGTCTCAGCCTTGAATTGTGGCATAATGAACATCATTTCATTGATTGGAAAATCAAGTTGACCAAAATCAGTATTCGTTACCACAAAGCTCTTCTTTGGAACCTTTTCAAAAGAATACATGTGATCGAACATCACCCTGGATTCTATTGTTTTGTAATTGTACAGTTTTGAAGGATCTCCCTTATCAACAAAACTATTTGAATCCAAGTGCTCCCCCTCCACTGGATCATCAGCTCGTTCATTTAGGTTTAGATTCAAATTCGAAATTGAATCATTTTTATCCTTCGAAATTTCTGATGTTTGATTATCAGTTGCATTTCTTTATGCATCAACTGCGTGATCTGAAATACCAAAACTCGAATCATAATCAACATCATCCATTTCAATTAAATCGTCTTTATTTGAAGAATTTTGCAAAATAGGATAATTCGCAAATTTATGATTAGACTTTTTAATGTAATGATCATCAAATGTCAAATTAAAAGTTTCTTCCACTTTGCGAGTTCACTTATTTAACACTCTATACGCAACTGAATTGTGTGAATATCCCAAGAAAATTCCTTCATCTGCTTTTGTTTGAAACTTCGAAATATTATCCTTAAGATTCATTATAAAACACCTGCATCCAAAAACATGGAAAAATTTGACATTAGGTTTTCGATTATTGAAGATTTCATAAGGAGTAACATCAAACCGTCTATGAATGAATGATGGATTTTGAGTAAAACAAGCAATTGAAACAGCTTCAGCCCAAAGATATTGAGGTAAATTCGAATAAGCCAACATTGTTCTTGCTGCTTCACATAATGATCGATTTCTTCTCTCAACTACACCATTTTGTTGTGGTGTATAAGGAGATGAAAAATTATGCGAAATTCCTTTTTCCACCAGAAATGAATCAAAGACATGATTTTTGAATTCAGTTCCATGATCACTTTTAATTTTTCGAACTGTCTTTTTCAATGAAACTTCCATTTTCTTGATAAAATCAATCATTATTTGTGGAACTTCAGATTTTAACCTGAGAAAATAAACCCACGTAAATCTTGAAAAATCATCTACAATTACCAAAATGTACATTTTCTTGTTAAGAGTAGCAACTGTCTAAGGACCACATAAATCAATATGCAAAAGTTCGAGGGGTTCAACAATCTTCGAATCTATTGTGATAGGATGACCTTGTTTGTGTTGTTTTCCTACTTCACAAGCTGCACAGAAACTGTCATTATCATATTTAAGTATGGGTAAACCTCTTACCAGATCTTGTATGACAAGTTTGTTGATGTTTCGAAAATTGAGATGTGATAATCTCCTGTGCCATAACCAGCTAACATCAGCAGCAGCCTTCGAAAGTAAACACACAACAGGTTTGCCTACAATAGGAACAATATCCAATGTAAACATATCACCTTTTCTTTTTGACTTAAGTAAAACTTCCTTTTTCTTAACATTCGAAATGACACTTCCTTCTTCATTAAAAAGAACTTGATTTCCAATGCCCACAACAAGTTGTGAAACACTTATCAAATTCTGTTGTAAACCTTCAACAAATGCAACTCTGTTGATAGTAAAATTTCCATTTGTTATCTTTCCATAAGCCTTGACTTTGCATTTATGATTATTACCAAACTTAACCACTCCTCCATTTTCTAGGCTTCGAAAATCACGCAAGTTTTCCTTCTTCCCAGTCATGTGCTGTGAGCAACCGCTATCAATATACCATTTGTTATCATATTGCTCGTCACAAAGTACCTGCGATCATTGGAAAATTTTAGGTACCCAATCTTTATTGGGTCCATTCATATTAGGTTTATGTTTCAATTGTAAAGTACAACCATTAACCCAATCACAAACTTTGGTTTGGAAACTGTCAATAAAGTTAACATTTTCATTCGAAGGGTCAGATATATGAGTTTTTATTATTTTCAAATTTTCACTAATTACACCTTTCTCTTCTTGAGTTTGTGATTTTTCACTTTTTGCTTTTATGACCGGCTGCCAAGCTTGAATTTATATATTTGACTCTTTGGATGATGAACTACCATTCGTTGAAGGATTGGCATATTTGTTATATGCTTCATGTATTTGTTCTTTCGAAAACTTACTTGATTGGTATATTTTTCCTCTTCCTTCCAACCAATGATCAATATTTCTCTTTGTTGTTATTCCCTTTGCATATGAGACTTTGTCAGCTTGTTTCTTCAAAGGATTATAACAGTTTGCTGAATTTGGAACATAATCAACTTTTGGTTTTGAAATATATGATTCATGATAAGATGTTTTAATTTGTGATTTTGAATTCTGTGTTGCAACCTTTTTCTGAAAAAAATTTCTTGGTATTGTAGTTTTTGTTTCATTTGATATTTTTGATTCATTATTTGAAAACGAAGCATTTATCTTTTCAAAAATTTGAGACTTTGATTCTTCTTTAAAAACTTTTCTTCTTTTTAAAAAATTTGTTGATCTCATTTTTGATGGCTCAACAGTTTGCCAAAAAATTGTTTTACTCGCTTGACGTTTCGAAATATTATTTTCTTTTGAAAAAATTTCAACTTGAGCTTTAAATTCCTTTGAATTCAATTTTATTACTTTGTTGATTGCTTTAACTTCTGTTTTAACACCTTCGTGTTTTGTAAACACATTTTCAACTTTTGATTTTTCAACCCATACTCTTTTTGATTTTTGATGTTGAAATTTATATGAATTTTTTGTAAGATTGTTTTCAACTGTACTTTGATTTGAAAAGAATCCTTCATTTGATGTTTGCTTATTATCTTCCTCAATCATCTTTTTGAATTCAGGCTTTATTTTTTCAACATTACTTGTTGTTACGAAGACTTGATTTGGGAAGACAACATCATCAGTGCATTTGAAAATTGGATAAACAGCAGTATTTGATTCAAGATAATGAGCACCTTTTTCATTAAGAATTTTCTCAAATTCTTGTGTATTCAAATAGACTTGATCAACAACCACTCGAGGAATTTCAATTTCTTCTGACCTTTCAATAGGCTTTGAATTTGTATTTTCTTCCTCATTTTCACTATCATCAGTTTGACTTTCATGTATTTCCACAAATTCCATATCACAAACTTTCGAAGTTGAGGGTTTATCAGTTTCAATTTTTATTAATAAATCTTCACATTTGTTTTTCCCTTTAAATGAATTTGCTACATTTATGACAGACAATTGAGAACAATCTACATCTTCTAAATCACTAATTTCACTAATATTATCAGAATTATCTTCAATATCAGCAATATTAGTTTCATAATTAGATGTAGAATTCTCAGTCTTTTTCAAAATTCAAAGTTGTTCTGATTTAGATAAGGTTTCATTTACAATTTTTACTAAATCATTAGCATCAAGATAGTCTTCGACTTTAGCAATACCATATCTAAACCTATCATCTGGAATTTTGTTGAAATCAGAAATTTCTTTTTCACAATCATATGAAATACTATCAACCTTAGCTCTATCATAAGCTAAAAATGGTAGTAATTTTCTATGATGTTCCTTACTTATCTCACACGAATGATGTAACTCAGTTAATTTTCCATACAATCTTTTTGCTGAATTACATTAAATATTTCTTTGTGCTAACAAAAAATTTACTTCTTTTGCTAAATTTTCTCTATCCTCCATAATATTTGAAACTTGCAATTCTAAGTAATCAATTCTAGTGACTTTTGAATCCAACATTTTTCTTGTCTCTAGTAACTGATCACTTAACTTTTTCGCTTCATTGCTAGCAGACACAACGATTGAATCAAAGTAAGTAATAGTTTCATCAAAAGATACTAACTCAGAATTATATGCAGAAACTGGAATGTTAAAAGATTCAAGAATGTTACGTACCTTGGTAGTCACGGACGACCTCTCATTAGACTTCGAAACAAAGCATTGCCCACACACTTCATTAGTCTGTTTATCATCTGATCCTCTTCCATCTTTGCATACATAGCTCCATGAGTTGGATTTTTCATCTCTTCATCATCTGAACCCGAAGACCATATTTGATATGTGCCATCTGATTCAGTTTCTCCATAAGCTACCAATGACAAATTCTTTGTTTTCTTCTTTACTTCCTCCAGTTTCTCAGTGTAGTATGCTTCATCTTTTGTTTTATTTTTCTTTTCTTCCTTCTTCCTCAACAAGCAATCTGCTGCCAAATGATTTGCTCTATAGCAATAATGGCAATTAATCCTTGTATCACCTTTCAACATCATCTTTATTTTGTCCATTTCATTCTTTGAATCTGTCTTCATTTCTTTCTTCTTTTCATCCAGTTTGTTTTTGTTCTCAAAACTACTCTTCGAATCTGATGACTTCTTTGCATTAAAAGGTTTCTTAAAAAATTTCTTTACTCTATTGTTTGAGTAAAATGCAACAGCCTCATCATCAGAATTCATTAGAAAACCTTCTTCTTCATCAGACTTTGATATTTTATTCTCTCTTTCTGAGACCTTCGAAACTAGTGCCAACGGTCCACCAAGACTTGCTTTTGCTTCCTCAGCTATTTCATTAACTTCATTTTCATGAGATTTTAATTGATTGTACAATTCATTCAAAGTCGAAGTATCAAAGCTCTGTTGATTTTTCACCATCATACTCACACTCCTCCACTCCTTTCGAAGTCCCATTACAAATATCAAATTGTACTCCATTGGTGACCTGATTATACTATAACGGTTACAATGATAGATTAGCTCGTTGAACCTACCATAGTATGTTTCAATAGACTCATTTTCTTTTTGTCTGAAATCTTTGAGTTCCACCAGGCATTGTTTCACAGATGTGATCTTCGTCTTTTCACTTCCTTGAAATTTGTCTTTGAGATTGTTCCAGATTTCTTTAGTTGTTTTGCATGATCTGACATACTTGTACACAACAGGAGGCAACACACCTCTTAATTCCCTCATGCATTTCTTCTCCAGTTGTTTTAGACGATCGGTTTGATTATCAACATCTGAACTACTTGAAGACATTCCGATTGACTGAACTTGTGCAGGTCGATTGACTTCTCCTGTGATGCATTTCCATAATTCTTCATCCAATCCATTCAAGTAATCTTCCATCCTATCTGCCCACTGATCAAAATATTCTGGAATAAGCATTGGAATTTTTGTGGATAATCCAAGCAAATGAGAAAATGATGTCATCGAATTCAAATTGAATGACGCCATTGTCGTACGGACAAAAACTTTAAGATGATACAAAAACTTTTGAGAAAATTGAAGTCAAATTGTATAATTCAATTCAGAATCACACAACGAACACTCGATTTACAAATATTTTTGCATAATCAAATCCTAGATTGAGATCAGAAAGAATTTTTCAATTCAAAAAGGACGAAAACTTTTTGAATCAAACAGTAGATTCAAAAACCTTTTTGATCATACGAAAATCAGATCACAGAAAGGATTCCTGCTCTGATACCAATTGATGAGATTTGTAATCGAGTTTAAAAAACAATTCATGTAAGAATTCAGAAAGCAGAAAAACGATGAACACGAGAGTAAATATAATCTTGGTTCAGCTCATATTATGCTCTTGTTTTTACAGAGTACAAAGAATATTCTGTAAAGTCTTAGTCAAAAAGTCCCTACTCACTTAGTACAGACCCCTATTTATAGGAGTACAAAAGCATAACAAAAATACTAAGGACTAGACATTAAGACAATTCATTATAATGCCTTAGTAAAAATAATATTACTTACGAAGAATCTTTATATGAAGACTAAAGACCCTTCGTAACAACTAACACTTCGACATATTACAACATTTAAACTCTAACACTAATTATAGCATTGGCATTTCCTATTGTAGTTAAGCAACTTACTAGAATCGTAAGTGTCAAGTATATTAGTCCTAGACCTTAGTTGGATCCTAGTTTATGCAAGATTTTGACCTAATTTATACTACTAGGCCATGGCATGTTGTGCATGAATGGGTTTTATAAAGATGCATGAGTCCGAGAATGACCTGAATTGGCAGTTGTCACACATGGGTAGATATAATAGATGGAATATGAGTTGAATGATGAGTTGAGAGGTGTTATAGACCATGAGGTGAGGGTCAGAGGTGGACGATGTGAGAAGCCTTTTTCCCAAATGATGGCCCCATCATTCAGCAGAGTA
This sequence comes from Lactuca saligna, assembly GCF_052625555.1. Lineage (NCBI taxonomy): Eukaryota > Viridiplantae > Streptophyta > Magnoliopsida > Asterales > Asteraceae > Lactuca > Lactuca saligna. The sequence continues at coordinate 52,485,855 of NC_136421.1, forward strand.
TGGATGACAACCACGGACCTCCAGTGGAACACTAGCAGGCTCGCAACCTGTAGGTGTTGTGAACGATGTGTTCACCCGGTGTACTCTAAACCCTAGTGATCATACAGACTTGATGCCTAAACCCTAGTGATCATGCAGACTTGATGCCTAAACCTTGGTGATCATGCAGACTTGATGCCTAAACCCTAGCGACTATGCAGACTTAGTGCCCGTTGTGTAAACCGTGGCAACAATGGATTGTGTGTCGATTCCTTAGGATGATCCTTAGGAATGAATGAACGAGGAATAGTTGATTCATAGGGTAGATACTTAAGAATAAAGAAGATAATGGGGATGGGTAATTGGGATGATTGTTTGATTGTTTAAACATAATAATTATATTATTGTGGGGGTGAAGACCCTATGTACTCACCAGGTTTCCCAACCTGACCCACTCAGTTTATTTATATCACAGGTGTTAATATGAAGTCACGTTACACTGAGAGATTAAGGAGACATAGATCACTAGTGATAATGAATGTAAGTTCTGTTTATGCTTATGTTTCTGTATTAACGATGACATCCCAAACGTTTTAAAATGAATAAAAATACATTTCTTCATAAATGCTTTGATAACGTATTTATCATATTTTACTTGGAACAAATTCCGCAACATTTTTATTAAAAGAAATACTTTGATTTTTATATAGCATAAACAAAATCGGTATTTTCTGGTCGTGAAAAATGGAGATGTCACATTGTGTATGATTTAATCAGTAAATAGTAAGAGCATATGAATTGAAGTTGATTTGTTCCTTAAATTCAAAGGATAAAAGTGATATCTTGGCCACTCGATGATTTGGTTTGACTTATGTGTTGGGCCCGATCAGAACAAAGTTGATGTGTTCAACTAAGTTCTATGTCGAACAAATCATAGATCGAGAAACAACATGGTGGACAGCATGATATCTAGAACAGAGGATTATACGATCCCTTATCTTAAGGATAGGTTATTAATCAGAGTTGACAGTAGCGTATAAGAGCTACGATTGCTAATCGGATCCTAAAGTCATTTGTGAGATATAGTTACTAGACTTATCCAAGTGGGAGACTGTTGGATTAGTGTCTAACCCCGTAACGATATTTGGTATGTACTTGACCCGGTTATGCCTGGTCCTTTTCGGTTATCTTCACCAAAGCAACTTGGCAAGGCTATTTGAGGAAAGAGGAAGGAAATTATGATTTATTAATATATTATAAGATTAATATATTAAAGAAGAAATCATATTGGTTGATTAATATTAGTCATAAATTAATTAGAAATTAATTTGGTGAGTAAAAGAGATTAATTAAACAAGGGGTATAAAATGTCAAAAGTGTGATAGTTGAGTTTTGGGCTAAGGAACCTTATGGATTGAAGGGGTGAATGAAATCTGATGGGGATCCATCATATTTCCGTCCACAAGCCTTATTCTGGAAGGATCCATGGGCTTCTTGGTGACTAAGTTGTCCATTAGGGTTAAGGATGAAACCCTAGTAACGTGCAAGTATAAATAGGACCCCAAGGCACCTAAAATCGGCTACCCTTGTTCCAAGAGAAACCCTAGGCCACATTTAGTGTTCTTCCTTCCCTCTCCTAAAAGCCTTCTTGCTTGTGGTGTTTGTAAGCCATTAGAGGAGTTACACTTGTGACTCTAAGCTCAAGAACAAGAAGATTCAAAGGATTTCAAGCATTTGAAAGAGGTAAACACTTAGAAATGTTCTTATATTGTTAATTTCGAATTATACATACTAGATCTAGGGTTGTAAGTCTTGGATTCAAAGCATGTACAATAGAGAAACCTAGATCCAAGCATTAGGGTTTGTATGAGAACATAGGATTGTTCTTATCCATAAAACCCATCAGATTAAGCCTTAAGCAGTCCATGGAACTCTTCTAAAAGCCTATGGAAGACATCTTTATGGGCTTCCCATAGATTCCGTCCACTCCTTCTTTTAGGAGTCCATCAACCCAAATTGCAACTATTAGTGAATTGCAATATTAGTTCCCTTTCTTTTAATTAGTCCCTTTTGATCATTAAATTAATTTCATATTAATTTCTGATCAATACTAATTAATTATTATGATTTCCAAATAATATATTAATCTCATAATATATTAATAAAATCATTTTGAGTACCAATTTATTATTCATATAATAAATCCTACTCTCTCTCTCTCTCTCTCCACTAATCATCATATCAAGTTGCATGAGTGAAGGCAACACGAAAGGACCATGTTCATAATCAAATGAAGTACACACCAATTATAGTTATGAGCTTAGACACCTAAGCCAACATTAATATCTGTTGAGAGCATCAATAGTTGTAAGGAAGAAAAGTTGAAAGCCACACTCAGTTTCTGCAAACCTGTCACCATAGAAGGAATAGCAGCTGCCATGCTTCCTGGTTTCTCTTTGTGCATTTCATGCTCTCTATTAATTGGAACATTATATCACGTTCTGAATGGCGTCTTTGTTAATCATGTAGGTTAAATACTCAAAGGGACCCGATAATCCTAGCGAATGTAACTACTTCCTCTTACAATAGTAAGTATTTTTTTTAATTTTATATTACTAGATTATAACAGATTATAACAGACCAGTGATTGCTTTGGTTGTTGTTCCAATTCACCACCAATTACTGATGTTGACAAGCTATCAAAGGGCCTTAAAGTACAAGGCCAAACTATGAACATACTTGTTCTTTTGGATGGTTTTTGTAAATTCTTTCACAATCCTTTCGAAGAAAAAAAGTAACTTATATATAATATAAATGTCAATTATTAAATCAAATGTTTTTTATCGAACTAATGTCTTAATAATTTTCCTTTCTAATGATGAAGGTAGAGTTATGAAGGTTTTGAAGGTGGAGCTTCTACTAGATCGATCTGGCCACTTCTTTAACCTCAATAATCCTTTTTTGTTTACTATTTTCTAGGGATGTGAACGGGGGCAAACAGAACGGGGAGTACATCCACCGCCCCCGCCCCCGAAATTTTCCCCTTCCCCCGTCCCCACCTCCACCCCCGAAATCTTCATCCTTACTACTCCCGCCCCTGCTCCTGAATCCCCTTTATTACCACTGCCCCCGCCACCGTTCCCCCGCCCCCGATTGATTTTGGGCTGCCTTTGCTAGGCTAAAAGAAGTTGTTATTTAGGCTACAATAAGTTATTTTTTAGGTAACAAATAATTATTTATAGCAGAATTTAAATGTTACAAATAAAAAAGTTATGGAATCTTAAAAACATTATACTAACAACTTAAAAACATATTTTATTTTGATGAATTTTGGAAGCACAAAATCATGTTATTGTTTATTATATTTATGTAACTAATATATGTAAATATATGTGTAATTTGTTAACGGAGTCGCTACAGGGGTTTCGGGACGGGATTGCCTACCCCCGCCCCCGAAATTAAAACGGGAGTTAACCTTGCCCCCGTCCCTGATATTTTTTAAAAAAATCCCCCCAAACGGAACGGGGCCCCCACGGGAACAGGGTCCCACGGGACTTTTTGACATCCCTACTATTTTCAGTTCTTAATCGACTCTTTTCTTGATGATAGATTTAACCCAACTTTTTTATAAATTTCTTTTTCTGGTGAAGTGCCATTTTTGTCACACCCCCGAACCGGATGGCAGAAACGTCTGAGGGCACTTGTGACTTAAATTGAATACCATCACAATGATTATACATGAATCATAACACCATTCATCATCGTGCATTGAAATGTTACAACTGATATTGTTTACATTCAGTACATTGTTTAAACGTTACAATTCCATAACATAGACTATCTAATAGATAGTATAAGCAAAACACCATGACATGACTTGGTACTTGTTCTCCGGCTTACCTGTTACCTGAGAATACATGTTATTTTGAAAACGATCAACATATGAAATGTTGGTGAGCTTAGAAGTAATGTTATGGAAAAATGATTTTTGTGAAGATTGCAAACCCAGAAAATCCGATATTTTCTGAAAAGAGTATTTGTAAAAAAAAATTGTGATGATCCGTAAATATGTTTGTCGATTTTGAAAACATGTATAATTGTTGAACTTTGTATACATCACATAGGTTAAAATGTTGAACTTCCCAAGAAAACCCGATGTTTTCCCAGTACGTAAATCACATGACTTGTTTATTGTTATACCGACACGATGATTGTTTTTTATTACCCAGGTGGCATTGGATTAATTAAGGTTTGTGAGTTGTTACAATCACGCATTAATGAAAATGACTAGTTTATAACTACAAATTACGAACGATCCTTAAGGCGTCGTCCATACTACTCACATAATCCAACCACCCTGACTTCTATTGATTAACGCCACAAATCTGATTACTCGAATTCTCAAAAGCCGGTCAACCGAGGAGAAAGGAGGGTACAAAGCCTTCTTTATTTCCATAGGTTATTCAAGGCTATCGGGAATGCGAAAAGCACTTGGCCCGAATCGCATTTGACTTCTCGACCTCACTATCAGTACTAATGGGCCATTAGGGCCCAATATGTAACAACCCGAAATTTTCCATCGCCGAAAAACCCGTTCTACCCGTAAAAATTCGCTGTTTATCGATACGTTCCAATTTCGTTTTGGGGTAAATTATTTAAACTTATATGTTTAATTGATACTAATGAGTATCCAAACCCCTTAGGAACTCATGAAATTAGCTCAAAATATTTATTTCAGAAATTTTAGAAACGTCCCCGCCGAGTTACGGAAACTTAATCGGGTGCGACCAAAAGCCCCGTTTAATGTCGGTATCAGGTAGAATTCCAACGTGTCCAACTTTTGGGAACTATTTAAACGTGTTCAAGCTATCATTTGAAGCTTTTTCTCTCTCTCTCTCACTCTCTATACTCTCTCTCTAACCTCTCTCCTAAATTCAAGTTTAAGGGTCCAAATCTCAAATTTAAGGCTTCTAATTACCAAGGTACCTTCCCTAACTTGTTATGCAACCTCATTAGCCTTCAAATCCGAACTTAAACTTTGATTTTGGACCTCAAATATGAGTTTACGGCCAAGGAGCATGCTTGGGCCGTAAACTCATGATAAGAGGGTTTTTATACCTTTAAACCCCTCCTAAACAATTTTGGGACTTAGTATGGCTTACCAATTCGGACTTAGAACACCCTAAAATTTTTGAAGAGTAAACATGAGTTTACTACCGAAGAACAAGCTTGGGCCATAAACTCATCATTCATGGGGAGTAAACTCATTTTCTAGTGTTAAAAAGCCATATAACTTCATCAATAGCCTTGAAATAAATCCTAAAATCATCTAAAAATAGTTTGGGGACCTTAAACATGTCAAACACCCACCAATTAGGTGTTTATGACCATGACACCCCAAGAATATGTTCCAGGGCCGTAAACTCCTAAAGATGAGTCATTTGGTGCCCTAAATTCATACCAAGGCTTAGAAAATTAGTTAGGAATCACATGTGATTGTTTAAGGACCAACACTTTAAGGATTTGATGTAAGGGGGAGTTTATGGTCGTAAACTCCAAGTTTACAACCGTAAACTCCAATAAATGGTCCTCAAGTGAGTTAAATTCATCCCAATGCCTTAAATGTAATCCTAGCTAAATTATCCATGAGTTATGAAGCCATTTAGCATCCAACAACACCACCTATGAGTTCACGGTCGTGAACTCATGTGGGTGTGGTGTTTAGCGCCGTAAACTTCCTAAGGAGTTTACTCTTGAAGTCCCAACTCTATATCCAAGCCTTATGTGTCCTCAAATGCCACCAGGGTCCCTCCAAACACTTGTAAATGAGTGTTTTCACATCTAGAAGTGTTTGTCCCTAACAAATAAATTAATCAAGTCCTAATTAAATACAAATATGTATCATGTCATAATACAATGGAATCTTGTGCGTTTGCAAACCCAAAACTGGCGTTTAGGATCCAAACCGACGCGTTTCTCAACCGGTGAGTTCATACCCCTACCCTTTTTTCAAGTGTTTTTCACTATTTTCAGGGGGGAATACAAGAAAAAGTACAAGGAAATCTTGTACTCCAACTAATTATTTTCAGTTCAATTGATTTCATACTGTATGTTCTAATATCAAAAACTGTGTTTATCAAATAGTTCAAATTACGAAGTTAGCTTTCAGACTAATCTTAGATTTCTTGATAAAATGCTACAATCTAAATTATATTTTATAATCTACGAATAATTCATACAAATTATCAATTAGAACTAATTTGAATACGAATACGAATACGAAAGTACAACTAGGAACTGAACGAATACGAAACTATAACTACGAATAGAACGAATACGAAAGTACAACTAGGAACCATTCGAATACGAAACTATAACTAGGAATAGAACGAATACGAAAGTATAACTAGGAATAGAACGAATACGAAACTATAGCAAGGAATAGAACGAATACGAAAGTACAACTAGGAACAGAACGAATACGAAACTATAACTAGGAATAGAACGAATAGGAATACTAAAATAATAATGCGAATACGAATGCGAATACAAATACGAATACGAATAGTGATAGGAGTAGGAATAGGGATAGGGATACGACTGCGAATACGGATGCGAATACGAATACGAATACGAATACAAATACGAATACGAATAATATTAGGAGTAGGATTAGGGATAGGAATACGACTGCGAATACGAATACGAATAGGACTAAAATATAAATACGAATACAAATATAAAATATAACTATGAATATGATCAAGAATAGGAATACGAATACGAAGGCACGCATCTAGGTACATTCAACTGTAGCACCATTAGGATATCAGAAAACCTAGTTAATATAACAAGTACGAAAGGTAATCAATCATTACATCGAAATTCAATAACTAAACTTACTATTAGGAAAATATAGGATTTTCCTGGGATCATAGTTAAACATAACCAGAACCGTGTAACCTAACAATTAATCAAACATTGCTTTTAAGGAAATATGGGATTTTCTTGGATAACAAACTTTTCGGAAAACCAAAGGAAACTCGTACACTTTCAAAAACAAACATCTTATGAACTCACCAGCTTTATGTTGATTTTCAAACTGCTTGGATTCTTAGGTCCGTATTAGACAGGTACCCAGTGATCCTTTTGGAGAAGACAGAGCGTACAGAAGACTCGTCTCTACTTTTGTTCATATATACTATGTATCACAAATGTAAAACTTTACTTTTGAACAAATCTAAACTTTGATATGTAATGTAATGGTTGTCTACTTTGCTTACTATGTGCGTTGGATTTGATACTCAATGTGGAGTCCGCCCTGGAAATGTTTCCGCCTTAGGTTTTTGGGGTGTGACAGATTGGTATCAGAGCCCTTGTTTATAGTGAATGGAGTATACCAAACCTTACATGGTATAAAACTATAAACACTAAAGGGCCTAAGTGCTCTGAACTAAAAGTATCCTTCAAAGTATAAGTATTTTCAAAAAGTATACAAGTATACCTAATCATCGAAATCCGTAACTACTAGTAGAACAAAACATAAGTAAATGGGTGTTGTGCGCTGCGGTTAAACCTGGGAAGTTATGTAGTCGTGTCTAGGATCAATTTAGCCTGGCCAACTATATTCATTTGAGACACGACCAACATGTGCTTAGGAGTGACTGTGGTGTGCGGCATGCCTAAAATTTACCCAATACCCAAACAATGAGTCGTCGTTGCAGCGAGACAAGAAATACTATGGGAGTATTTCTCGAACCAAATCCGTTATAGAATTCCTCATCCCAGCGTTGCTCCTCAATCATTCCTTTAGCGATAAATTATCTGTTTTGATAACTCCTTCCTGCTTTATCGCTTAATATAATTCGATGTCTGCCATAAAGGGATATCTCTTGTATCATATCTCTTGATTCAATTCAGAGGACTTACCATCCTCTCTTTCCTGATCTTATTAGATCAAGATGCCTCCAAGAAAGAGATCCATCTCAAAGACCAACAACAATCCTCCTCCACTACCACCTTCTCTTCAAATAGATCTGGCAACTCTTCAATCAGTTTTAACTGCAACATTTTCAGCAACCATGTTGCAAACGAACCCCGGTAGTTCAGGAGGTGGTCCACAGCCTCAAGACCAGGAAGGTAGCCAGGGACACGGAAAGGAATGTTCCTATAAAGACTTTATGAACGCAAAACCCACATTCTTCGATGGCACAGGAGGTGTCATTGCTCTAACTAGGTGGTTAGAGAAGATCGAATCTATCTTTGAGATCTGTGCTTGGTCGATCCGACAAGGTGAAGTTTGCCGCCTACACTCTCACCAATAAAGCTCTGACTTGGTGGAACGGCCGAGTCAAATCCTTAACTCTACCTGTAACCAATGCTATGGGTTGGGAAGTTATGAAGGAACTTCTACACGCAGAGTATTGCCCTCGGGGTGAAATTCAGAAGCTGGAGCATGAACTCTGGAACCTGAAGATGAAAGGTTCCGATATCGCTGCCTACACATCCAGATTTGATGACTTAGCGCTTCTTTGTCCGGGAATGGTTACCCCAGAAAGAAAAAATGTAGAGAGGTTCATTTGGGGGTTGACCCAGCCAACCAAAGGGAATGTTTTAGCTGCAAAGCTAGATACATACGATAGCGCCAAATACCTAGCGAAAATCTAGATCGACCATAGTGAGGATGTAGAGGAAGCAGCCACCACTCCTTAACCGACAGAAAGAAGTGGTGAGAAAAGAAAGTATTGGGAGGTGGGGGAGAAATGTCAGCCTTCACAAGAGTTCTCGAAGAAACAACAGATGGTGGCGGTCCACGCTGCCACTACCCCTGCTATTGCTTCTATCGTAGGTTTCCTAGCCTGAGCACCTATCACCGGATATGCCGGTGTTTTCCCGTGGTGTAACTAGTGCAGTTACCACAACTACATCCCCGGTCCCCGTCGTGTGAAACTTTATAAAAATTGTGGCCAAGAGGGTCACCTTGCGCGGAGTTGCAGAACACCAACAAATCAAGCTTTCGGAGTGGGCATCAGTCAGGCCTGTTATGGTTGCGGTAAAGTCGGGCATTATAATAGAAACTTCCCCAATGCAGCAACAATTGGCAACACTAGAAGAGTCCTAGCTATAGGACAAGGTGAGGCAGCCGCCGATCCCACAGTTGCTTCAGGTATATATACTCCTTTTCGACAAACCCTTCTGCTTGCAATCCTTTTTCAATTCTAATCCTGAAAGATAAACTGTTATCCATTCATTCGAATCTCTTCATGAACGTAGTCCTCAATTAGTAATCAAAACGTCCACCATCAAGGTAGCCAACAATGAGAAAAATGGCGTGTTACATTCTGAAACACGTATCCCAAGGAACATAGAACTTTTTGAAATCCTCATTAGGATTGATTCCGTAGCCTACAAACTTAAATTACCCTCAGAACTTAGTAACATTCCTCTGATACTTCACGTCTCGGTCTTTAAGAAGTATCTACCCAACGAAACCAAGACGCGTCCCGATAGTGAGGGTTCGGTGGAACTTCAAGCGGAGACCCGATGCCACTTGGGAGCGTGAAAACCCGGAGCAGCTGATCCATCCACATCTCTTTTCTTTTCATGATCTGTATCTTAATCTTTGAATTTCGGGACGAAATTCCCTCTAACGGGGGGATAATGTAACAACCCGAAATTTTCCATCGCCGAAAAACATGTTCTACCCGTAAAAATTCGCCGTTTATCGATTCGTTCCGATTTCGTTTTGGGTTAAATATTTAAACTTATATGTTTATTTGATACTAATGATTGTCCAAACCCCTTAGGAACTCATGAAATTAGCCCAAAATATTTATTTCAGAAATTTTAGAAACGTCCCCACCGAGTTACGGAAACTTAATAGGGTGCGAGCAAATGCCCCATTTAATGCCGGTATCGGGTAGAATTCCACCGTGTCCAAGTTTTGGGAACTATTTAAACGTGTTCAAGCTATCATTTGAAGCTTTTTCCCTCTCTCTCTCTCTCTCTACTCTCTCTCTAACCTTTCTCCTAAATTCAAGTTTAAGGGTCCAAATCTCAAATTTAAGGCTTCTAATCACCAAGGTACCTTCCCTAACTTGTTATGCAATCTCATTAGCCTTCAAATCCGAACTTAAACATTGATTTTGGACCTCAAAAATGAGTTTACGGCCAAGGAGCATGCTTGGGCCGTAAACTCATGATAAGAGGGTTTTTATGCCTTTAAACCCCTCCTAAACAATTTTGGGACTTAGACTTGACTATATGGCTTACCAATTCGGACTTAGAACACCCTAATCATAAATTTTGAAGAGTAAACATGATTTTACTGCCCAAGAACAAGCTTGGTCCATAAACTCCTCATTCATGGGGAGTAAACTCATTTTCTAGTGTTAAAAAGCCATATAAATTCATCAATAGCCTTCAAATAAATCCTAGAATCATCTAAAAATAGTTTGGGGACCTTAAACATGTCAAACACCCTCCAGTTAGGTGTTTACAGCCATGACACCCCAAGAATATGTTCCACGGCCGTAAACTCCTAAAGATGAGTCATTTGGTGCCCTAAATTCATACCAAGGCTTAGAAAATTAGTTAGGAATCACATGTGATTGTTTAAGGACCAAAACTTTAAGGATTTGATGTGAGGGGGAGTTTACGGCCGTAAACTCCAAGTTTACAACCATAAACTCCAATAAATGGTCCTCAAGTGAGTTTAAATTCATCCCAATGCCTTAGATGTAAACCTAGCTAAATTATCCATGAGTTATGAAGCCATTTAGCATCCAAAAACACCACCTATGAGTTCACGGTTGTGAACTCATGTGGGTGTGGTGTTTAGGGCCATAAACTTCCTAAGGAGTTTACTCTTGAAGTCCCAACTCTATATCCAAGCCTTATGTGTCCTCAAATGCCACCCGGGTCCCTCCAAACACTTGTAAATGAGTGTTTTCGCATCTAGAAGTGTTTGTCCCTAACAAATAAATTAATCAAGTCCTAATTAAATACAAATATGTATCATGTCATAATACATAGGAATCTTGTGCGTTTGCAAACCTAGAACTAACGTTTAGGATCCAAACCGATGCGTTTCTCAACCGGTGAGTTCATACCCCTACCCTTTTTTCAAGTGTTTTTCACTGTTTTCAGGGGGGAATACAAGCAAAAGTACAAGGAAATATTGTACTCCAACTAATTATGTTCAGTTCAATTGATTTCATACTGTATGTTCTAATATCAAAAATTGTGTTTATCAAATAGTTCGAATTACAAAGTTAGCTTTCAGACTAATCTTAGATTTCTTGATAAAATGCTACAATCTAAATTATATTTTATAATCTACGAATAATTCATACAAATTATCAATTAGAGCTAATTCGAATACGAATACGAATACGAAAGTACAACTAGGAACTGAACGAATACGAAACTATAACTAGGAATAGAACGAATACGAAAGTACAACTTGGAACAGAACGAATACGAAACTATAACTAGGAATAGAACGAATACGAAAGTACAACTAGGAACAGAACGAATACGAAACTATAATTAGGAATAGAACGAATACAAAAGTATAACTAGGAACAGAACGAATACGAAACTATAACTAGGAATAGAACGAATAGGAATACTAAAATAATAATGCGAATATGAATGCGAATACGAATATGAATACGAATGTGAATACGAATACGAATAGTATTAGGAGTAGGATTAGGGATAGGAATACGACTGCGAGTACAAATACGAATACGAATATGAATATGAATACGAATCTGATTAGGATTAGGAATACGAATACGAATAGGACTAAAATATAAATACAAATACAAATATAAAATATAAATATGAATATGATCAAGAATAGGAATACGAATACGAAGGCACACATCTAGGTACATTCATTTGTAGCACCATTAGGATATCAGAAAACCTAGTTAATATAACAAGTACGAAAGGTAATCAATCATTACATAGAAATTCAATAACTAAACTTACTATTAGGAAAATATAGGATTTTCCTGGGATCATAGTTAAACATAACCAGAACCGTGTAACCTAACAATTAATCAAACATTGCTTTTAAGGAAATATGGGATTTTCTTGGATAACAAACTTTTCGGAAAACCAAAGGAAACTCATACACTTTCAAAAACAAACATCTTATGAACTCACCAGCTTTATGCTGATTTTCAAACTGCTTGTATTCTCAGGTCCGTATTAGACAGGTACCCAGCGATCCTTTTGGAGAAGACGCAGCATACAGAAGACTCGTCTCTACATTTGTTCATATATACTATGTATCACAAATGTACAACTTTACTTTTGAGCAAATGTAAACTTTGATATGTAATGTAATGGTTGTTTACTTTGCTTACTATGTGTATTGGATTTGATATTCAACGTGGAGTCCGCCCCGGAAATGTTTCCGCCTTAGGTTTTCGGGGTGTGACACAATAGCACAATAGAGCTATTGAAAGTCCTTTTACATGAAACTAGGTCATAGAAGACCCATTAACATGTAAGCGCGTTCCCTTCGGGACCAAAGATCATGTTATTGGGCTAGCAAGGCCCAACAAGCACGATTTGAAACATTCAAGCCCAAAGATTGAATGTTGACTCATCGTAGTTATCGCGTGTTTATTGAAATCCTATGATTTATTGATTTTTGTTTTGTTATTGATTCGAGACCGAATCAATTCATTCTGTAACGATATTTGGTGTTGAGTGTGTATTTGTTCTTATGCTTCGTCGGTAGTCGTGGGTCTTGTATTTCGTCTTAATGAATTAATTCGTTTAAAAGTAAGATTTTTACTTTTTCACAACCTTTCTTTTATAAAAATAGCACTTTTAGTCCTGTATATAAAAGAATTTCATTTTAGTCCTTAAAACATTATTTTGACACTTTTGTGTCATAAACTTGTAGAAAAGACGTTTTTACCCCAAATTTTGTTTTGTAACAGCTTTAGTCCTTCCAGAATAATTTTTTTCTTGGTTAAAACCCTCAATTTCGAAACTTTGACAGTTGTGGCCCAAAATAGAAAATTTTTACATTTTTTATCCTTTTTGAATTTGAAAAGCATTTTTTACCATTGGAATTGTTTTATTTCACTTCAAATCCCTTGTTTTACAGAAAGTTTCATTTTCAGCCCCTCAAATTTGAAATTTCGCATTTTGAAGCTTAATAGGCCGAAAAGTCCAAATTTAGCCCATTAAATTCAAAACTTACATTTTAAGCCCCTCTAAAATTTTGTTGTCCAGAAAAATCAACATAGAAACTGTTTGAACCCTTTTGATCCTCCAGAATTTATAGTTTGTCAGTTTGGACCCCAAGTTTTGTATTTTTGACAATTTAAGCCCAGAATTAAGTTTTATGTTCAAGTATGTTCATCCTAACCATGTAAACTATTTTTCTTGACTTGATTAATGTAAAATTGTTTAAGTTATGTTTATTTCCTTCCTGATGTTTTAGATCTTGGTTTTTACACCCTTTTTGGATAACATATTCATCACAAACACATGATATCACACACATACATGCATCAAATCACACATAGCAAACATTTACACATAGATCTACACATTTACTTGTATTCTCCCCCATAAAAACTCATAAAAACCGAAAATAAGGGGGTATGAAACTCACCTTGGGTGTTGTTTCGGTTTTGGAAGGAATAGATGAGAAGAATCCGATCCTAGCAACCTTTCTTGGAAGACCTCAAATTTAAAGAGCTTATAAGGTGCAAGATCACAAGATTGAATGGATTTAGAAGAGATTTTGATGAAATGAAGGGAGTTCGATCATAAGTTAGCCATTAACTTATCTTAGATGATGAATTACTTGATGAAGATCCTTAGACTTCAAGCCAAATTTTCAAGATTTTGGATGAAGAAGAAGAGATGATCTTTGAGTGGTTTAGAGAGAAATCTAGTTGGGATGTGTGTGTTTGATTGGTTTCGGCCGAGAATAAGAGAGAGGGAGAAGAAGAGAAGTGCTTGCATGGAAAGATGAGATTGCATGGATGTTTGAAGTGTAAAACATGGATATCCTCCATATAAAAGTGATGTGTCATGCAAGGAGTCAACTTCCTCTTTTCCTTTGGGCTTGGGCCGAGAATGGTGAAGAAAAAGAAAGGGATTGAGCCTTAATTGCTTAAGCCCAATATTCATGGTTATGTTGAGTGATTTTTTGTCCAAATAATTATAAATGTGATTTTTTTGACCCATGAAGGCTAAATTAGGTTAATTATGGCCCAATATGGTTCATTAAATTAATTTATTTCATTCTAGGCCCAATATGGCCCAAAATTTTGAAACAAATGGAAGTGGGTCCACTTAGAGCCTATTCAAGAGTTCTAAGCCCAAGATAGTCCAATTGGAAGCTTATTGGTCCATTGGGCCCAATAAGGAAATCCTAATCCATAATGGACTTAAATAAGGATTTCTAAGGTTTCCAATTGCTTGTTGACTATTTGCAATGCTTGTATGAAGTGTTTGATTGAAATTTTGTTGTCATAGAGTAAGCATCATACATGCTTTCATGTCTTTGATTCATAATTGGCATAAGTGTTGTAGTTACAAGGCTCAAAAATTTCTAGTTGTGACAATTTATGTCGGTCCTAGAAAATAATAGGTATTTGAAACCCATTTATAATTTTTCTATTTATAATTTTTTTAAAAATCAACACTTACGGGATCTCAAAGCTGCAAGAGCTTATCAAGATATTGATAAAACTGCCATGTAATTTGCAGTCCACACGCTCCCGGGCCAAGAACAATTATGCTTCTAGCTCTCAACTATTGCAGCCAGTTTATTCATCATTGCATGTGTAGCAATCAACCGTCAACTGCATAGAAGGTAATAACAAAGAATGAGGTTCACGAAATGCATTTTTATGCAGTCTAGCTTTTTTTGGGTATATTGGTCATTTTTATATGTTTTCTCATTCTCCTTCATTTATAGGTTCCATTGGGTTTGAAGCTACAAGGGAGACCTGATAAAGGTGAACGAGGTGCAGGAGGAGGAATTGGAGCAGTACCCATGAGAGCAAGCAGTTGGACTCGTGTTGCCTTTGACTAAATTTGGTCAAGATAATTTTTTAGCTTTTCTTCAAGCTTTCGGTTTCAAATAGTTGACTTTTTAAGATTTTTGGTCATTCAGAGTTGTTACAGTCAACCATGGGTTCTTTTTCAAACTTTTTATAGTTTATTTTTTCTATGTTTTCTAATGACTCTTTATTTAATCATTATACTTCAATTTTGAATATGTGTTTTTGTTCATCTGTGTAGATTTAAGAACCCGACATATGTGTTTTAAAAAGAAAATAGATCTCAGTTTGCTTCTACTTTATTTCATTTTTTAGCATCATACTTTCATAGTCAACTAAATATAGCATCCTACTGCCATGAAGAACGACTGATAAATGATGACGCCATCTTTAACGTAACGTCATTTGTCGGTTCTCTATGACATTAGCGGCGAATCCAACCCCCGCAAAGCAAGATTTCTTATCTAGTTATTATAATTGAAATGTTTTTTATCTTTTAAATTTAAACAAATAATTTTAATAAATAAACAAAAGAAACTAACCAACTTTAATTTGAAAATCTAAAATAAAAAGGTAAGTTCATTAATGAAATTAATTTCCATTTATTACGATATTTATTACAGATATTATAATAAAAAATTATGTGATTTTAATAAAATAGAAAAAATCATAAAATGACATGTGGAAATAACCATAAAATGATATTTGACAAATTGAATGAGTGTGTGAGACGTGGCAAAAACACATTCAATTATTAAAGTAGAAGTGATATATTAGTATTTTTATTCGACCTTTCATATATATATAAATGTGTATAGTTGTTTTAGAATATTAAAATAACAAAACGTTGAAAACAAAATCTAAAAGGTTAAACGTAAGTTATAAAATATATATACAAATAGGAGAACCATGAATGAAAATTGTTTAGTATGCAAATATAGGCATGAGGAAATCCATCAGTGCAATACTTACGTGTTGTATATGGAAATTGTTTATAAAATATATTTGAACGTTTCTTGTAATTTTCTTTTCTAACTATTGTAGTTTATGTAACAGCTTGCAAAATTTAAGTTAGATTAATCACCAATGTTTAAAAAAAAAAAAGTCAAAATTTTGTAAAATAAATGCAAACGAAGAATATAAAAGGTTGAACTATAAAATTTATACAGCTATCAATTGTAAACAATTAAAAATAATCTATTATATATAATTGGACCCAAATCCATCGATTCGTCCACCTGATATATGTTTAGTAATTTCCTGGAACGATTTTTAAAACCATGGCTTTACATAATTTTAAATCTGGGATTACATATAATACTAGTTGTGAGACCCATGTATTACATGGGTTAATTTAATATATATATATATATATATATATATATATATATATATATATATATATATATATATATATATATATATATATATAGGTTAAAATATTTGAGAGCTTTGAATTACGAAGAAAATAAGAAAAACAATGAATTATTATAATTGAAATGTTTTTTATCTTTTAAATTTAAACAAAGAACTAAAATAAATAAACAAAAGAAACTAATGAACTTTAATTTGGAAATTTGAAATTAAAAGGTATGCTCATTAATGAAATTGATATCCATTTATTACTACATTTAATGCAATAATTAAATTAAAATATTATGTGAATTTAATAAAATAGACAAACTCATAAAATGACATGTGGAAAAAAAATTAATTAAAAATAACCATACAATTACATTTGGCAATTTGAATGGGAGTGTGACATGTGCCAAAAAGACCTTTATTTATTAGAGTAGATTTAATATTTTTACATTCTTCAAGTTCAAAATTTTTTAATATTGTAGTAAGTTATGATTACCAAAACTATTTTAAGTAAATTAAACAAAACTTTTAGGATGTTTTATATTTAAAATGGTCGATCTCATGAGAATGAATTTGCTGCCTTTAAACCTTTTATATCCTTAATTTTTAATTTTTCTTATCAACAAGAAATTTTTTCCGATACGAGTATATTATTTTGTTTTTTTGTTCGTATACCTATAATGCAATGAGCCTTCTTATATATACGTATTCCTCACCTTAATCACACTCACACACTTGCAATCACCCACACACCCACATTCCCGAATGGTTACCAAGAGGACTTATAACATCGTTGCGCAACATGGAAAGCGCTCACAATCAATGGGATGTCCATGACCTTCAAAATTTGAACTTAACTTTGTATACAAAAACTGCAACACCTCCATGATGTACAGCTAAAACCGGACACAAAAGCTAAGTCTTTCTCTTCCTCTTCCTCTTCCTCTTCCTCTTTATCTTTCTCTTTCTTCTTATCCACCCAGCCCTCGTTACAGTTAGTAGTGACGTCCTTAGAGTTATCCCCCAAATGTTGTATCCATAAAGTAAATACACTATTTACTAAAGGTAAGTTATAAAACATGTATACAAATAGGAGGACCATAAATGAAAATTGCATTGAATGTGAATGTATGCAAATATTGGCATGACACAGGAAATCCATCAATGCAATAATTAGGTGGTGTATCTGGAAAATCCCTACTCGAACGTTTCTTGTAATTTTCGTTTCTAACTATTATACTTTATGTAACATCTTTCAAATATAATTTAGAATACTAACCATTGTTTTCATAAAGAAGTCCAAATTTTGTAAAATAAATGCAAACAAAGAATATAAAAGTTTGAACTATAAAATTTATACAGTTATCAATTGTAAAAACCTAAAAATAATGTATTATATATACTTGGACCAAAATCCCCCAAGGTGCCTACCTTATATATGTTTAGCCACTTCCTCGCCAGGAACGATTTTTAAAGCCATGGCTTTACCTAATTTATATTCTGGATTACATATAATACTTATTGTGAGACCCATGTATTACATGGGTTAATTTATATATATATATATATATATATATATATATATATATATATATATATAAGGTTAAAGTATTTAAGAACTTTGAAATTTGAAGAAAATAAGAAAAATAATGAATTATTATAATTGAAATGTTTTATACTTCTTAAATTTGAACAAATAATTTAAATAAATACACCAAAGAAACTAATGAACTTTACTTTGGAAATTTTGAAATAAAAAAGTAAGTTCATCAGTGAAATGGATACCCATTTATTACTACATTTGTTGCAATTATTATACTAAAATATTATGTGAACTTAATAAAATAGAATAACTCATAAAATGACATGTGGAAAATAATTACATCAAAATAACCACTAAATGACATTTCTCAAATTGAATGAGAGTTTGACATGTGGCAAAAAGACATACATTTATTAGAGTAGAAGTGATATATTAGTATTTTCATTCCACCTTTCATGTGTACAAATGTGTATAGTTGTTTTATAATATTACGATAACAAAAGGTTGAAAACAAAATCTAAAATGTCAAAGGTAAGTTATAAAACATATATACAAATAGGAGGACCATAAATGAAAATTGCATTGTATGTGAACGTGTACAAATATAAGCATGGCACAGGAAATCCATTAGTGCAATAATCAAGTGGTGTATTTGGAAAATCCCTACTTGAACATTTCTTGTAATTATCGTTCCTAACTATTGTAGTTTATGTAATAGTTTGCAAATATTAGTTAGAATACTAACCATTGAACGTAACTTTGTATACAAAAACTGCAACGCATTACAAGAACACCTCCATGATGTACAATTGCAAACCGGACACAAAAGCTAAGTCTTTCTCTTCCTCTTCCTCTTCCTCTTTATCTTTCTCTTTCTTCTTCTCCACCAAGCCCCCGTTACAGTTTGTAGTGAAGTCGTCAGTGTTATCCCCCAAATGTTGCATCCATAAATTAAATACACTATCTACTAAAAGTAAGTTATAAAACATATATAGAAATAGGAGGACCATAAATGAAAATTGCATTGCATGTGAGTGTATGCAAATATTGGCATGACACAGGAAATCCATTGGTGCAAAAATTAGGTGGTGTATGTGGAAAATTGCATTGCATGTGAATATATGCGAATACTTAGCCACTTCCTAGCCAGGAATGATTTTTAAAACCATGGTTTTACCTAATTTTTATTCTGGATTACATATAATACTTGTTGTGAGACACATGTATTACATAGGTTATATATATATATATATATATATATATATATATATATATATATATATATATATATATATATATATATATATATATATATATATATATATAGAGGTTATAATATTTGAGAACTTTGAATTTCGAAGAAAATAAGAAAAATAATGAATTATTATAATTGAAATGATTTTCTACTTTTTAAATTTGAACAAATAATTTAAATAAATACACCAAAGAAACTAATGAACTTTACTTTGGAAAATTTGAAATAAAAAGGTAAGCTCATTAGTGAAATTGATACCCATTTATTACTACATTTATTGCAATTATTATATTAAAATAGTATGTGAATTTAATAAAATAGCATAACTCATAAAATGACATGTGGAAAATAATTACATCAAAATAACCATTAAATGAAATATCTCAATTGAATGAGAGTCTGACATGAGGCAAAAAGACTTTCATTTATTAGAATAGAAGTCATATATTAGTATTTTAATTCGACCTTTCATATGTATAAATGTGTATAGTTATCTTAGAATATTAAGACAACAAAAGGTTGAAAACAAAATCTAAAAGGTTAAAGGTAAGTCATAAAACATATATACAGTTAGAAGGACTATAAATGAAAATTGCATTGCATGTGAACGTGTGCAAATATAGGCATGGCCCAGGAAATCCATCAGTGCAATAATCAGGTGGTGTATTTGGAAAATCCTTGCTTGAACATTTCTTGTAATTTTTGTTTCTAACTAGTGTAGTTTATGTGACACTTTGCAAATATTTGTTAGAATAACAACCATTGTTTTCAAAAAAAATGTCCAAACTTTGTAAAATAAATGAAAACAAAGACTTTAAAAGTTTGAACTATAAAATTTATATAGTTATCAATTGTAAACAATTAAAATAATTTATTATATATGTTTGGACCCAAATCCCACGAGGTGTCCATGTCATATACGTTTAGTCACCTCGTGGCCAGGAACGATTTTAAAAACCATGGTTTTACCTAATTTTTAATCAGGATTACATATAACACTAGTTGTGAGACCCATGCATTACATGGGTTAATATATATATATATATATATATATATATATATAAAGGTTTAAGTATTTGAGAACTTTTGAATTTTGAAGAAAAATAAAAAAAAATTATTATAATTGAAATGTTTTTTTATCTTTTAAACTTTAACGAATAATTTAAATAAATAAAAAAAGAAACTAATGAAATTTACTTTAGAAATTTTGAAACAAAAAGGTATGTTTCATGAGTAAATTATTGAAATAGTCCCGATGGTTTGGTAAAAATTTCACGTTTGATCTTCAACTTTTCTTTTGCACTCGGATAGTCCGAGTGGTTTGATTTTTTTGTGTTTTGTGTCCCTTACATACATAAAATTAGGGATCAAACATGCATTTTTGACCAAACCTTGGGACGAAAAACGCAACGAAATCAAACCATACGTAAAATTTTGACCAAACCATAAGGACGATTTGACTAATTTACTCTAAGTTCATTAATCAAATTGATATCCATTTATTTCTACATTTATTGCAATTATTATACTAAAATATTATATGAATTTTATAAAATAGAATAACTCATAAAATGACATGTGTAAAAAAATTATTTCAAAACAACCATAAAATGACATTTCACAAATATATTGAGAGTCTGACATGTGGCAAAAAGAGTTTCATTTATTAGAGTTGAAGTGATATTATAGTATTTTAAGTCGACCTTTCAAATGCATAAATGTGTATAGTTGTCTTAGAATATTAAAATAACAAAAAGTTGAAAACAAAATCTAAAAGGTTAAAGGTAAGTTATAAAACATATATACAAATATGAGGACCATAAATGAAAATTGCATTGAATGTGAACGTATGCAAACATAGGCATGGCACAGGAAATCCATCAGTGCAATAATTGGGTGATGTACTTGGAAATTCCCTACTTGAACATTTCTTGAAATTTTCGTTTCTAACAATTGTAGTTTATGTAACAGCTTGCAAATATTAGTTAGAATACTAAAAATATTTTTTTAAAAAGTCCAAATGTTGTAAAATAAATGAAAATAAAGAATATAAAACTTTGAAGTATAAAATTTATACAGTTGGAAAAAATTAAAATAATTTAATATATATACTTGGAGCCAAATCCCCTAGGTGTCCATCTCATATATGTTTAATCACATCCTCGCCTTGAACAATTTTTAAAACCATAGTTTTACCTAATTTTTAATCAAGATTACATATAACACTGGTTATGAAGCCCATGTATTACAAGGTTTAATTTATATATATATATATATATATATATATATATATATATATATATATGTATATATATATATATGTGTGTGTGTGTGTGTATGTATATAAAGGTTCAAATATTTAAGATTTTGCAATTTTGAATAAAATAAGAAAAATAATGAATTATAACTAGGTACTGCAAGAAGGCCGGTGATCTGCCCAATTTGCAAGAAAGACATGTATCACGAAAAAGCATTGTGTGGCCACATCCGGTGGCACACACAGGAGGAGAGACTAGCGGCGAGTAGGGATATTGTCAGGGTGCTTTCTACCAACTTTGTTTCTGGGCAACGCGGTGATGGAGAACAAGGGTCTTCTAAGCGGTTCAAACTCACGGATCTTAACCAACCACCACCGCCGGAGGACGACGATGGTGCCTCATCTGATCATGATTAACTTTTCGGGGGGCATGCATGCATATAAAGGTTTAAGTATTTGAGAACTTTTCGAATTTTTAAGAAAATAAGAAAAATCATAAATTATTATAATTGAAATTTTTTTTATCTTTTAAACTTAAGCAAATAATTCAAATAAATAAACAAAAGAAACTAATGAACTTTGCTTTGGAAATTTTGAGATAAAAAGGTAAGTTTCATGAGTAAATTACTAAAATAGTCCCTATGGTTTGGTGAAAATTTCATGTTTGGTCCTCAACTTTTCTTTTGCACTCGGATCATCCCTGTGGTTTGATTTTGTTGTGTTTTGTGTCCCTTACATACATAAAATTAGGGATCAAACGTATAATTTTGACCAAACCATAGGGACGAAAAACGCAATGAAATCAAACTATAGGGACGTTCCGAGTGCAAAAAAAAAATAGGGACCAAACGTAAAATTTTGAACGAACCATAGGGACTATTTCAGTAATTTACTCTAACTTCATTAATGAAATTGATATCCATTTATTGCTACATTTATTGCATTTATTATACTAAAATATTATGTGAATTTAATAAAATGGATTAACTCATAAAATGACATGTGGAAAAAAAAATTATTTCAAAATAACCATAAAATGATATTTCATAAATTTAGTGAGAGTCTGGCATGTGGCAAAAAGAGTTTAATTTATTAGAGTTGAAATGATATACTAGTATTTTAATTCGACCTTTCACATGCATAAATGTGTATAGTTGTTTTAGAATATTGAAATAACAAAAAGTTGAAAACAAAATCTAAAAGGTTAAATGTAAGTTATAAAACATGTATACAAATAGGAGGACCATAAATGAAAATTGCATTGAATGTGACGTTTGAAAATATAGGCATGGCTCAGGAAATCCATCATTACAATAATTAGGTGATGTATTTGGAAATTCCCTACTTGAACATTTCTTGTAATTTTCCTTTCTAACAATTTTAGTTTATGTAACAGCTTGCAAATATTAGTTATAATCAGTGTTGTAAAACTCGCCCAATCGGCCGAGTACTCATCTGAGCACTTCGAGTCGGCCGAGTACTCATCAGAAGAAACTAATGAACTTTAATTTTGAAATTTTGAAATTAAAATGTAAGTTACTTAATGAAATTGATATCCATTTATTACTACATTTACTGCAATTGTTATATTAAAATATTATGTGAATTTAGTAAAACAGAAAAACTTATAAAATGACATGTGGAAAAAATATAATTCAAAATAATCATAACTAGGTATTGCAAGAAAGTTAGTGATCTGCTCGATTTGCAAGAAAGACATGTATCACAAAAAGGCGTTGTGTGGCCACATTCGGTGGCACACACACGAGGAGAGAGTAGTGGCGAGTAGGGATATTGCTAGG
Source organism: Lactuca saligna (assembly GCF_052625555.1). Classification (NCBI taxonomy): domain Eukaryota; kingdom Viridiplantae; phylum Streptophyta; class Magnoliopsida; order Asterales; family Asteraceae; genus Lactuca; species Lactuca saligna. The sequence goes on from NC_136421.1 coordinate 52,509,103, forward strand.
GTGCTTTCTACCAACTTTGTTTCTGCGCAACGCGGTGATGGAGAACAAGGGTCTTCTAAGCGGTTCAAACTCACGAATCTTAACTAACCACCACCGCCGGAGGAGGACGACGGTGCCCGATCTGATCATGATGAACTTTTCGTGGGGCATGCATGCATATAAAGGATTAAGTATTTGAGAACTTTTCGAATTTTGAAGAAAATAAGAAAAATCATATATTATTATAATTGAAATGTTTTTTAGCTTTTAAACTTAAGAAAATAATTCAAATAAATAAACAAAAGAAACTAATGAACTTCACTTTTGAAATTTTGAGATACAAAGGTAAGTTTCATGAGTAAAATACAAAAATAGTCCATATGGTTTGGTGAAAATTTCATGTTTGGTCCTCAACTTTTCTTTTGCACTCGGATCGTCCATGTGGTTTGATTTTGTTGTGTTTTGTGTCCCTTACATACATAAAATTAGGGATTAAACGTGTAATTTTGACCAAACCATAGGGACGAAAAACGCAAAGAAATAAAACCATAAGGACGTTCCGAGTACCAAAAAAAAGTAAGGGACCAAACGTAAAATTTTGACCGAACCATAGGGACTATTTCAGTAATTTACTCTAACTTCATTAATGAAATTGATATCCATTTATTGCTACATTTATTGCAGTTATTATACTAAAATATTATTTGAATTTAATAAAATAGATTAACTCATAAAATGACATGTGGAAAAAAAAATTATTTCAAAATAACCTTAAAATGACATTTCATAAATTTAGTGAGAGTCTGGCTTGCGGCAAAAAGTATTTCATTTATTAGAGTTGGAATGATATACTAGTATTTTAATTCGACCTTTCACATGCATAAATGTGTATAGTTGTTTTAGAATATTGAAATAACAAAAAGTTGAAAACAAAATCTAAAAGGTTAAAGGTAAGTTATAAAACATGTATACAAATAGGAGGACCATAAATGAAAATTGCATTGAATGTGATGTATGCAAATATAGGCATGACTCAGGAAATCCATTAGTACAATAATTAGGTGATGTATTTGGAAATTCCCTACTTGAACATTTCTTGTAATTTTCCTTTCTAACAATTTTAGTTTATGTAACAGCTTGCAAATATTACTTACAATCAGTGTTGTAAAACTCACCCAGTCGGTCGAGTACTCATCCGAGTACTCGCTACGACCGAGTCGGCTGAGTACTCATAAGAAGAAACTAATGAACTTTGATTTTGAAAGTTTGAAATTAAAATGTAAGTTACTTAATGAAATTGATATCCATTTATTACTACATTTACTGCAACTGCTATATTAAAATATTATGTGAATTTAGTAAAACAGAAAAACTTATAAAATGACATGTGGAAAAGAAATTAATTCAAAATAATCATAACTAGGTATTGCAAGAAAGTCTGTTATCTGCTCGATTTGTAAGAAAAACATGTATCACGAAAACGCGTTGTGTGGCCACATCCGGTGGCACACACAGGAGGAGAGACTAACGACGAGTAGGGATATTGTCAGGGCGCTTTCTGCCAACTTTGTTTCTCGGCAACGCGGTGATGGAGAACAAGGGTCTTCTAAGCGGTTCAAACTCACGGATCTTAACCAACCACCACCGCCGGAGGACGACGACGGTGCCTAATCAGATAATGATTTACTTTTCTGAGGCGTGCGTGCATATAAAGGTTTAAGTATTTGAGAACTTTTTGAATTTTGAAGAAAATAAGAAAAATAATAAATGATTATAATTAAAATGTTTTTTTTATCTTTTATACTGAAGCAAATAATTTAAATAAATAAATAAAAGAAACTAGTGAACTTTACTTTGGAAATTTTGAAAATAAAAAGGTAAGTTTCATGAGTAAATTACTGAAATAGTCCCTATGGTTTGGTGAAAATTTCACGTTTGTCCTCAACTTTTCTTTTGCATTCTACAGTTTGATTTTGTTGTGTTTTGTGACCCTTACAAACATAAAATTATGGATCAAACGTGCAATTTTAACCAAACCATAGGGACGAAAAACGCAACGAAATCAAACCATAGGGACACTCCGAGTGCAAAAAAAAGTTATGGACCAAACGTAAAATTTTCACCAAACCATAGGGACGATTTCAGTAATTTACTCTAAGTTGATTAATGAAATTGATATCCATTTATTGCTACATTTATTGCAATTATTGTACTAAAATATTATGTGAATTTAATAAAACAGAATAACTCATAAAATGACTTGTGGAAAAAAATTTATTTTAAAATAACCATAAAATGACATTTCATAAATTTATTGAGAATCTGACATGTTGCAAAAATAGTTTCATTTATTAGAATAAAGTGATATACTAATATTTTAATTCGACCTTTCACATGCATAAATGTGTATAGTTGTTTTAGAATATTAAAATAACAAAAAGTTAAAAACAAAATCTAAAAGGTTAAAGGTAAGTTATAAAACATATATACAAATAGGAGGACTATAAATGAAAATTGCATTGAATGTAAACGTATGTAAATATAGGCATGGCACAGGAAATCCATCAGTGCAATAATTAGGTGATGTATTTCGAAATTTCTCTACTTGGAAATTTCTTGTAATTTTCGTTTCTAACAATTGTAGTTTATGCAAATATTAGTTAGAATACTAACAATATTTTTAAAAAAAAAGTCCAAATTTTGTAAAATAAATTAAAATAAAGAATATAAAAGTTTGAACTATAAAATTTATATAGTTAGAAAAAATTAAAATAATTTATTATACATAGTTGGACCCAAATCCCCCTTGGTGCCCATCTCATATATGTTTAATCACATTCTGGCCTTCAACGATTTTTAAAAATATGGCTTTAACTAATTTTTAATCGGGATTACATATAACACTGGTTGTGAGATCCATGTATTAAAAGGATTTATATATATATATATATATATTCTCAAATATTTAAGATTTTCGAATTTTTAAGAAAATAAGAAAAATAATGAATTATTATAATTGAAATGTTTTTTATCTTTTAAATTTAAACAACTTATTTAAATAAATAAACAGAAAAGCTAAAGAACTTTAATTTGGAAATTTTGAAATTAAATTGTAAGTTACTTAATGAAATTGATATCCATTTATTACTACATTTATTGCAATTATTATATAAAAAATATTATTTGAATTTAATAGAACAGAAAAATTCATAAAATGACATGTAGAAAAAAAATTAATTCAAAATTATCATAAATAGGTACTGCAAGAAGGCCGGTGATATGCTCGATTTGCAAGAAAGACATGTATCACGAAAAGCCATTGTGTGGCCACATCTGGTAGCACACACAGGAGGAGAGACTAGCGGCGAGTAGGAATATTGTCAGGGCACTTTCTGCCAACTTTTGTTTCTGGACAACGCGGTGATGGAGAACAAGGGCCTTCTAAGCGGTTCAAACTCCCGAATCTTAACTAACCACCACCGCCGGAGGACGACGATGGTGCCTGATCTAATCGTGATTTACTTTTCGGGGGATGTGCGTGCAGATAAAGGTTTAAGTATCTGAGAACTTTTTGAATTTTGAAGAAAATAAGAAAAATAATAAATTATTATAATTAAAATGTTTTTTTATCTTTTAAACTTAAGCAAATAATTTAAATAAGTAAATAAAACAAACTAATGAACTTTACTTTGGAAATTTTTAAATACAAAGGTAAGTTTCATGAGTAAATTACTAAAATAGTCTCTATGGTTTGGTGAAAATTTCACGTTTGGTCCTCAACTTTTCTTTTGCATTCGGATCGTCTCTACGGTTTGATTTTGTTGTGTTTTGTGACCCTTACAAACATAAAATTTGGGATCAAACGTGCAATTTTGATCAAACCATAGGGATGATAAACACAATGAAATGAAACCATAATGACGTTCTCAGTGCAAAAAAAAGTTAGGGACCAAAAGTAAAATTTTGACCGAACCACATGGATGATTTCAGTAATTTTCTCTAAATTCATGAATGAAATTGATATCCATTTATTGTTATATTTATTGGAATTGTTATACTAAAATATTATGTGAATTTAATAAATTAGATTAACTCATAAAATGACATGTGGAAAAAAAAATTATTTCAAAGTAACCGTAAAATAACATTTCATAAATTTATTGAGAGTCTGGCATGTGGCAAAAAGAGTTTCATTTATTAGAGTTGAAATGATATACTAGTATTTTAATTCGACCTTTCACATGCATAAATGTGTATAGTTGTTTTAGAATATTAAAATAACAAAAATTTAAAAACAAAATCTAAAAGGTTAAAGGTAAGTTATAAAATATATATACAAATAGGAGGAACTTAAATGAAAATTGCATTAAATGTGAACGTATGCAAATAGAGGCATAACACAGGAAATCCATCGGTGCAATAATTAGGTGATGTATTTGGAAATTCCCTACTTGAACATTTCTTGTAATTTTCATTTCTAACAATGGTAATTTATGTAACAGTTTGCAAATAGTAGTTAGAATACTAACAATATTTTTTTAAAAAGTCCAAATTTTGTAAAATAAATTAAAATAAAGAATATAAAAGTCTGAACTATAATAAAATTTATACAGTTTGAAAAAATTAAAATAATTTATTATATATACTTGGACCCAAATCCCCAAGGCATCTATCTCACATATGTTTAATCAATTCCTGGCTTTGAACGCTTTTTAAAACCATGGCTTTACCTAATTTTTAATCGGGATTATATATAACACTGGTTGTGAGACCCATATATTACAAGGGTTAATTTATATTTATATTTATATATATATATATATATAATGGTTCAAATATTTAAGATTTTTCAATTTTGAAGAAAAATAAGAAAAAAATGAATTATTATGATTGAAATGTTTTTTATCTCTTAAATTTAAACAACTAATCTAAATAAATAAACAGAAAAACTAATAAACTTTAATTTGAAAATTTTGAAATTAACATTTAAGTTACTTAATGAAATTGATAACAATTTATTACTACACTTACTACAATTATTATATTAAAATATTACATGAATTTAATAAAACAGAAAAACTCATAAAATGATATGTAGAAAAAAAATTAATTCAAAATAATCATAACTAGGTACTGCTAGAAGGCCGGTGATCTGCCCGATTTGCAAGAAAGATATGTATCACGAAAACGCGTTGTGTGGCCATAGAAGACATGTATCACGAAAAGGCGTTGTGTGGCCACATCCGGTGGCACACACAGGAGGAGAGACTAGCGGCAAGTAGGGATATTGCCAGGTCGCTTTCTAACAACTTTGCTTCTGGGCAATGCGGTGATGGAGAACAAGGGTCGTCTAAGCGGTTTGAACTCCATGATCTTAACCAACCACCAACGCCAGAGGACGACGATGGTGCCTGATCTGATCATGATTTACGTTTCGCGGGGGGGGGGGGGGGGGGGGTGCATGCATATAAAGGTTTAAATGTATGAGAATTTTTTTAATTTTCAAGAAAATAAGAAAAATAATAAATTATTATAATTGAAATGTTTTTTATCTTTTAAACTTAAGAGAATAATCTAAATAAATAAACAAAAGAAACTAATGAACTTTACTTTGGAAATTTTGAAATTGAAAGGTAACTTTCATGAGTAAATTACTGAAATAGTCCCTATGGTTTGGTGAAAATTTCACGTTTGGTCATCAACTTTTCTTTTGCACTCTGATCGTCCCTGTGGTTTATTTTTTTGTATTTTGTGTCCCTTATATACATAAAATTAGGGATCAAACGTGCAAATTTGACCAAATGATAGGGACGAAAAACGCAACGAAATCAAACCATTAGGACATTCCGAGTGCAAAAAAAAAAAGTTATGGACCAAACGTAAAATTTTGACCGAACCATAGGGACGATTTCAATAATTTAATCTAAGTTCATTAATGAAATTGATATCCATTTATTGCTACATTTATTGCAATTGTTATACTAAAATATTGTGTGAATTTAATAAAATAGAATAACTCATAAAATAACATGTGGAAAAAAAATTATTTCAAAATAACCATAAAATAACATTTCATAAATTTATTGAGAGTCTGGCATGTGACAAAAAGAGTTTCATTTATTAGAGTTGAAGTGATATACTAGTATTTTAATTCGACCTTTCACATACAAAAATGTGTATAGTTGTTTTAGAATATTAAAATAATAAAAAGTTGACAACAAAATATAAAAGGTTCAAGATAAGTTATAAAACATATATACAAATAGGAGGACCATAAATGAAAATTGCATTGAATGTGAATGTATGCAAATATAGGCCTGGCACAGGAAATCCATCAGTGCAAAAATTAGGTGATGTATTTGGAAATTCCCTACTTGTACATTTCTTGAAATTTTCATTTCTAACAATTGTAGATTATGTTACAACTTGGAAATATTTGTTAGAATACTAACAATATTTTTTTAAAAAAAGTCCAAATTTTGTAAAATAAATCAAAATAAACAATATAAAAGTTTAAACTATAAAATATATACAGTTGGGAAGACATTAAAATAATTTGTTATATATACTTGGACCCAAATCCCCTTAGGTGTCCATCTCATATATGTTTAATCACTTCCTGACCTTGATCGATTTTTAAAACAATGGCTTTACTTAATTTTTAATCGGGATTACATATAACACTGGTTGTGAGACTCATGTATTACAAGAGTTAATATATATATATATATATATATATATATATATATATATATATATATATATATATATATATATATGTGTGTGTGTGTGTGTGTGTGTGTGTGTATAAAGGTTCAAATATTTAAGATTTTTGAATTTTGAAGAAAATAAGAAAAATAATGAATTATTATAATTGAAATGTTTTTTATCTTTTAAATTTAAATAACTAATTTAAATTAATAAACAGATAAACTAATGAACTTTAATTTGGAAATTTTGAAATTAAAATGTAAGTTACTTTATGAAATTCATATCAATTAATTACTACATTTACTACAAATATTATATTAAAATGGACAAAACTGCAAAAATGGTCCCTTTCATATGCATGTTTTTGGGGTTTTAGTCCAAACCCTGACTTTTTTGGATTCGTGGTCCTTCTGGTCATGTTTATTCGTGAATTTGGTCCCTTGGAAAATTAAAATGACTATAATGCCCTTCTGGTATATATATATATATATATTTTTTTTGCTATTTAACTTAAATGAAAAAGAAAATAATTAATTAATTTGGGCCCACATTTCTCTCTCTCTCTCTCTCTCTCTCTCTCTCTCTCTTCTTCAAAAATCCGTAAAACCTCCCATACCATCCTCTCATTTCTCCACCTTTAACCACCATTACTCCACCATTGCATCACCGCTGCCACCACCTTTTTCCCCATCAGAAACCACCATCCCCACCCCACTGTTTCTGCCGGAGCTCTTTCCTCCACCACCTGCAGCCTTTTTACAATCTCAAATTTTTTGCAGACCAAACCTAGAAGAAAGTTTCTGATTTTACATTTGAATACCAAGCAAAAAATCTAATTCAATCGACAGTGACACACAAATCCACCCACCGACCAAAGGGGATCATTTTTTTTTCACCCACCGTTCTGATTGAGGCTCGCCAGCACCATCCCTACGTCAACCTAGTACCGCCATTCATAGCAGTAACGAATCAACACCATCTCATTCCGTTACTAGGGATGGATAAAATAAAATTGAAGAACAAGAACCACCTGACGTGTCTTGTTCCACCCCCAATCAACCCCACCAAGGCTGTAGAAAAATGAAGAACAGAGGTACTACTTTCCCAATTAGTTTTCAGTGAAATACCAAAAAAAGGTTGGATTCTTTTTTCTGTGAATATCGATTGATGATTGACACAAAGGAACCCAAAAAATTGAGAGTCTTACAAGTTTATGTAAAGAAGCTGATGAACAGGGAAGAATCCTCCTTTTTTTTTACAAGGGCTCAGTGAAGAAAAAAAAAGATGAGAGCTTTGTTAACAGTCACCTTCGTTGTCTTCTTTTCAATCATATGCAAAATCCAAACCTTAACCATCTCATCCCAAACCCATCACAAAGATGACCCAGCAGCAGAATCAGAGTCAAGGGGAACTCTCCCCCGTTCTTCTATTTTATCCTCACATAAACATGTTCTTGTAAGTGTGGAGAGGGACCTCGATTTCTCGAGTGTGTATATGAGTAAATAGCGGTTTTTTTGGGTCGCAATTTTGACAGGGAATTGAAGTTTGAAAGAGGGAAAATGAAGGCTTGTCTGGTGTAGAGAGAGAGAGAGAGAGAGAGAGAGAGAGAGAGAGAATCTTTATTTAATATATAAAAATACTTATAAAAAAAGAAAATAGAAAATAAATCTAATAAGGGCAATTTAGTCATTTCAATTTTACTAGGGACCAAATCTACGTACAAACATGGCCAAAAGGACCACAAAGCCAAAAAAGTCGGGGATTGGACCAAAACCCCCAAAAAAATGCATACCATAGGGACCAATTTTGCAATTTTGTCATTAAAATATTATGTGAATTTAATAAAATAGAAAAAGAAAAAAATTAATTCAAAATAATCATAAATAGGTACAGCAAGAAAGCCGGTGATCTGCCCGATTTGCAAGAAAGAAATGTATCACGAAAAGCCATTGTGTGGCCACATCTGGTGGAACACACAGGAAGAGAGACTAGCGGTGAGTAGGGATATTGCTAGGGCGTTTTCTTCCAACTTTGCTTTTGGGAAACTCGGTGATGGAGAACAAGGGCCATCAAAGCGGTTCAAACTCCCGGATCTTAGCCAACAACCACCGTCAGAGGACGAATGTCACACCCCAAAACCAGGAACGGCGGAAACGTTCTGGGGCGGAGGACGTCATGTATAATATCAACAACAATGTAAAGTAGTAAACAAGCAACAACATCATCCATTTCATTAATAATATAATTATCATACAAATGTGTTCTGTCAAATTTTGATAAACACTAAAGCGTAAATCAAAATGAAAGATAAGTCTTGAACAAGCTCCATCTTCCTTTCTCCTTGCATCGGTACCTGTCTATGATGACCTGAGGATACAAGTAATTTTGAAAGCGAGTATCAGCTTTGAAGCTGGTGAGATCATAAGTATTAATGTGTCTAATTTGTAAAACTTATAATTTTTAAGACTAGACATTGTTTTGAAAGAAAGCTCGTATAAGTATGAAAATGTTTGTAGAACAACTGTAAATGTTTGAAAAACCTTAGAAATCCCTATGATTCGTATTAGTAACAAAAGGAGTCTTCTACCAAGACTTGACTGTTCTCAATGTAATCTTCTATCAAGACCTAACTGTTTCGAATGTAGTCTTCTACTAAGACCTAACTGTTCTGATTGTAGTCTTCTACCAAGACCTAACTGTGTTACTATTATTATCATTCTAAGAAATTTTATCCTTTGGTACTAGGATACTTAAATATAATTCACCTCATTGGTTATGTGAATGAGTCACAAAATAAAGGCAATAATACAATTAACCTGAATATTACCCTTTGGTACTAGGGTAACTAACATTGTTAACTTTAAGACATCCGTAGACGTACTTTTACCTCTGTTGCTAACAGTTGGGTACAGGAATAGTTAGTCCCTTAAAGTATACCTGTAATGGTACCAACCGTTGGCATCTATGGATGTGCTTTTACCTCTGTAGCTAATAGAGATTCTAGGAATGGTCAATCCCGCAACGTATCCTTTGGTACTAGGATATTAAATCCATTCTATCTCGTCGATTATGTGATTGTATCACAAGGTAAAGGTAAGAATGAGGATTTCATAACAATATCTATACATATAAAATGTAATGATAACTCGTCATATATTATCTACGTAAACATAATCATGTAAAGGTAATCATGTAAATGTACTTATGTAAGTGTACTCATGTAAGTGTAATCATGTAAAAGTAATCATGTATATGTACTTATATAAATGTACTCATGTAAGTGTAATCATGTATATGTACTTATATAAATGTACTCTTGTAAATGTACTAGCTGTAACATGTGTTCTCTCTCTATCTAGCAAGTATTGACTCATGAATGAACTGACTCATTGTATGATATCGCGTTCTAGTAATGGTTCTAGTATCTTCCTAAACTACCCATATGGTAGTTTACTAGTAATCTATCTGGTAAGTATGGACATGGATGTATAGCCTTACTACCCAAGGGCATATGGTGAACTGGAAAGACCTTTTATGACTATATATCTACACATGATATATAACTAATATTTAAACGACTTTCGGACGAATACCCGATATCCCACCAGACCACATCTCAAGGCGCGAAAAGGAAATAGGTTGGATAGTCTTCCTAAGTCTTTTAAACATTTCTTATATAACTATACATATAGAGGCATGCAATTTATAATATAAAAGCATAAATAAATTTTGTAATACATTTGAAACATAAATATTATTTAAGAAAAGATCGACTTGATGTCAATCTATAAAAGAATTTGAAGGCATAAGTTTAATAAAATAGTTTAAGTATAACGAAACATTTGTTTGAAACACAGATGTAAATAAGTTTGAAAGGTAATGTACAGAGTAAGTTGTACAGTGTAATAAAGAGTTTAAAACATATAAAATGTTTATAAAAATCATTTGAAGGAAACTGTTTGGTAAAACGGCTAATGAGTAGCCAAATCATTTGAATGATGTATATTAATCACATGTGATTGATGTAATAACTAGCATAATTCTACTTATTAATCACATGTGATTGATATAATAACAAGCATGTTTCTACTTGTATCCCCCCCATAAAACATTTAATAATAGTTTAAAACATTAGTTAAGGGGTATGAACTCACCTGCAGTAAGTGACTGGAATTGAACGGACTGCTATCGTACGGAAGGATCAGACAAGTGCTTGGTGTCAAGTGAAGACTTAGACACACACAATGATCCTAATTACATATGAAGACATATGTATATAAATAATTAGTGATTAAAACACTAATTATACAAGTATAGCCATTTAAACGCGAAGAAAACACCTTTGGTCAAGTGCTAGGAGCCTAAAGGGTTGCAACAAAGGAATGTAATGCCTCTAATGGGAGTTTATGGTCTAAAGACCATATGTCTTGGAGTTTACGGCCCAGGGGAGTAAGCTCCTGGCCGTAAACTCTCAATAAGCACCTAAATGAAGTCTATCAATTATACAACTCATGTGGTGAAATGTTTCAAGGCTAAATCAAGTCTTAAGGTGCCATATCAACTCCTTTAAGGAGTTTACGGCCATGGGACCATAATCCCTTGGAGTTTACGACCGTAAACTCCCTTGGGAGGGTTCTTATGGTGCTTTCAAGTCTCAAACATTTCTAGGAACAAACCTAGACTTTAGTACTTGGCTTTAGAAGAGTTTATGGCACATTTGGCACCATTTTATGGAGTTTACGGCCAAAGAACCTTTTGGGCCATAAACTCCCTCACTCTTCGGGTTCTAAGTATTTTAACTAGTCCAAAACTCATCTAGGTTCATGTCCAAATTGTCTCTTGGTTTAAGGAAGGTTTTAGGGTGTCCTTTGACCCCTTTAAAGGAGTTTACGGCCCAAGAAATACTCTTGGCCGTAAACTCTTCCACACTTGTGTTTCCATGAGTTTTCTAGGTTCTAAACACTTTAGGGTATTTGTCTAAAATAGAGTCCAAGCCTTTGGGATGATTAGGGTACATTTAAGCCCTTGAAAATGGTGTTTACAGTCCAAGAAACTCTTGGGCCATAAACTCCAATAACTATGTGTTCATGATTGATTTCTAGTCTCTAATGATCATACACAATACCCTAAGCTAGTTACCTAACAAGGAAATGGGACTAGACGGCCTTTAAGCTCCATTTTGGAGTTTACTCCCCAAGAACGTTCTTGGGCGGTAAACTCCCGGATCTCATATATTTGACATATAATCTATGTTAATAAGCATAAAACAAGCATTATAACATAACTAGGGAAGTATACTCACAATCTGGGATAAAAACCCGAAGATCCGTGAGAGAGAATTTGGCTTTCTCTAATTTGAATTCAACTAATGAACCAATATGGTTCAGAATTCTATTTATAGTCCTGAAATATTTTTGGCAGAAAATATTTTTATTCCTGGAACGAACTCTAATGTTCTAGAGTAATGGAATAACAGTGTTGCACATAACCCTAGTGCAACCACTCTCCTAATATCTTCTTAAGTGTAAATCCTGAAAACTGTCAAACTTATACTCGAAGTTTGAATTTTCACTGTAACTAATCTACATCTATTGGCTTGATATGGTTTGTTCATAATGGAAATTTCGGGTTGTCACATCATCCCCCTGTTAAAGGGAATTTCGTCCCGAAATTAGAATTTAGGCAAGGAAGTGTGCACGAATGATCACGTCGTGAGGAGGAAACTTCCTAATCGATTGGTTCTAGCGCACTTAAGTGAAATCGGGCTCTCGGTTGGCATTCCAACGAACCTTCACTAACTGGCGACGGCGTTGCTTCATCCGCTTGACCTCTCGGTCGAGGGTCACTACGGTTCTAATACGAAGGCGAGGATCTCGACGAGTGGACTTGCAAGAGTCCTAACAGAAAGGTATGGTTTCACGATCGAGATGCGAAGAGTAGAAAGTATGTTACCGAGTTCGCGGAGTAGGTCTAGTTTGTGCGAGGCACAAGACCCATTCTGATAAGAATCTCGGAGGTCCTCTCTAACTTGGATTTAGCTTTCCACGCTTTACGAAGCGTATTAAGCCATTCCCATAGTGAGTTATCCTAAAGAACTTGGTCACTCACTTGGAATCTCAAAGGTTCCTTTTCTTGCGTAACCTCCCAGTCAAAAACCACCCCTTGCTAGGTCAAAGTCGTACGAGTTTCTGTAGCTTGCGAGGAGTTCTGAATGAACTAAGGCGGTAGGTCGGTAAGACCTAGAATCTGGCAAAAGACTGTCGGCGTCTCTGATGTCGAGAAATGTTCAACGGTTTTGACAAATTGTAAGAGTGCTCATAATTTCTCACATTACTAACAGTGTGTCTTAGAAATTTGACACTTCAATTTCAAAACTCGTGCTTTGAGAACATCGCTACAAGTTCCTCTGAAGGAAATGTTTTTCCATGGGTTCCTTCTTACTACAAGGGTAGATAAGTAAGTCATTACATGGAGAAATGACGAACTGATCCAAGTAAGAAAGACGTACCCTACTTGTTTAGCTTATGAAAGCTATGGGCGTATTCCTCCTATCCGGAGGGTATCACTACGGACTCGAAGTGTCCGTATCGAGTTTAGGAGATAGTCATCCAGAAAACTTTCCTTAACACTCGAACTGAAAATATTCGGATATCAGATCCATTCCTGGAAGTAGTTTCTTTTCTTGCATTTGCTCAACCATTTCGTCTACGCGAGGCAGAGATAACGATTTCTAATGAAAAATCTCGACGGAGTCCTCGATAACCGAGGTACCTACAATGCGATCCGTCGATTTCTGGAAGAATATGACCGGGGTTCTCTAGGGTGAGAAACCTAGTCTTCTTATTCTATTTCTGTGTAGTTTACTAAGTTGTCCGAACTGTTCTTGTATCTCCGTGGGTGTTTAGACTATGGGGTGATCTATTTACGGGAGTCGTACTGGGCTCTAAGTTTGTTCGCATGATGATGCGATTACTCGTAGGATTAATCAGTTCTCCGTCCTGAAGTTCATATTAGAATTCATACTTGGTTCACAATCACCATTTCATGTATACGAGTCATACATAATTAAGGTTGAAAAGGTAGTCGAATAACTAATTCTTCTTTAAGCTCATATCCCATCGGGGAAAAGAATTTAAAGTGGAATCATCAATTCTAAACCTGTAGAAGCTTGATTATATATCACTCTTATGTATACCTTCCTTAGTGATACATCAATCGCATGAATCCTTGTATTAAACTTGACGTACTGCACGAGTGGTACTTCGGGGTTTCTTCTGTAAGAAGTGAACTATGAGGTACTCCTTGCATGAGTACTTCGGTGTTCTGGTATGACGGTTTCGCTAAAAGATGTTTACTAAAAAGGAGACGTACGTATGAAGCTGTTTTTGTGAGGATCAAATTTAAACGAGTCGTATGATAATGTCGGAATCATACAGAAACTTAAAGACATTAGATTTGAACATAAAACGTTTACAGCCAAAAACAAGTGTGCAACCATGAACAGAGTTACAGTACTTTAGATTTACTACCAGACTATTGCTGCGAATAAGGTATACTACAAAAGACAAGTATATGCAGCACGAGTATCCCTGTACAGATAGGATCTCGCAAAAGGTAAGACTCTAGTTGCACTAGTTTTAAACATGTTTTTGATTATACAAAAACTGACGATTTGGAGGGAACCTATACTATATTAGGGTCCTTAACCGTCTCTTTCTACTCTGCAATCAAACTCCGTCAGGTTTTTTGTTGTCCTTCTCTGCTGGACAGTCCCTCTTGAAGTGTCCCATGACACTACATAGATGGCATATCTGAGAGGTTTGGACATTGGTGGTTGATGTGATGTGCTGAATCTGAATCCTACAGCAGCTGGTAGTACGTCCTTTCTTGTTGCACCTAAAACAGTGTAACGGACGGCAACTACCCAGATGATGAAAACTACACTCATAGCATTTTGGTAGGTTTCCGGCGTATTGCCTGGCTGGTGTAGGGACAATTAGGACACCAGAAGGAATGGTGGTAGGAGGTGCAGATGTAGTAGCTATGAAGGTCATTACCGGTGGTTGTTTCTTATTCTCCCCTCGAAGCGATTTGTCCTTCTTTTTGGCCCAAAACTTCCGTTTGTTACTCTTGGTCCTGACACTTGGGGTATCGTGGTGGTTTGTTGCTCGTCGAGGTACTAGATTGTCACCTGGATTGGCATTGTTGTTAACAGCTCCGCTAAAATTCGCATCGTTAGCATGAAGGTGGGTCAGAATAGCTGACACGGCAGCCGAGACTGCAGCTTGAAAGGTAGCTGCATCAATATGGAGGGTTGGTGCTTGGTTGATGGGTTGCTCGTCTTTCTTTGGCGACATGATTCTGTTTCACGGAAAGAAAATGAACTTGTGAGCGATTCTGGTTGACCCTGATGTACTTAGATTGTTCATGTAAAGAGTACGACTATGTTCTCGAAAGTTTGACTTACATCCCTATGTTGCAGTCCTAACACGGAAATGGAAGTATGATCGCGAAGGTTTGACCTACATCTATACGATGCAGTCCTAGTAACGGGCGGAAATGAGTTCGTAGAATGGTCTCAATACGTTTGTTGTTCGAGTTGAGGTATTGTGGGTTGGTGAATAACAAGATCCAACCACTGAAAGAGACTTGGAAATGTCTCCGGAGATAAATCACTGTAGTCCATTGACTTGACTAAAGCATGATTCAGATATACTCTAATGAAAGAATGATAAGAGTACTTAAATGAAGAATGACACAGAAGTTAGCCAGCTGTCAATATCTTTGATATTCATGATGTAGAGATTCTGGAAAACGACCTTGTAAAGGTCTCACATCATATCCGGAGAAGATAGTTCCTGACAGCATAAAGACCTAGCTAAAGTACTTACGGAACAAGATAATTTCATAAAAAATGCCACATCAGGCATAGACAGAAAAACACGATTCCTTTTTAAAAGGTAAATATAGTAAAGCGTCTACTACTGGCGACGATCATCCTCCTGGTGAACTCTTAGTTCAACCAATTGACGTTCCATGTCAAGTACGTGTCTTCTGTACACCCTAAGGCGTACTCGAAGTTCCATGACTTCGGCTCGTGATTCGGCCAGTGCTTACAGCAGGGTTTCATGGTTTCTCTCTGATCTCTCGTGTGCATCTTCTAGATGAATGGTATGGAGGGTATGCATTCTAGCATAGGCGACTACTTTTGTAATCTGATGTAGGGCTATCCTGCCTTGAATCTCATTTCGGGCCACTCTGCGGACCAAGATTTGCAAGACTCTATCTGCTGAGCCGCCATTGCTCAAGTCGTAAAAGCTTCGGTCGCCATCAAATCGCATAGACTGATCTTGTCCTTGGCTCCATGTTTCCAAGCATTCCACTCACTCAGGGTCGGGCCACGAAAAAGTTGGACGAGGGTTAGGAATTGGAAAGGGAGCTGCTTGGGGTAGGTTTTCAACCTCTGTTTTGAAGTTAGCATCATACGAAAAGTCTTCATCATGGTGATCATTCAAGGGGAAAAGGATGATCATTCTCTGGTTATTCTCCAAACCAACCAGCTATGACTTCATTCGGAAGGTACTGGTTGCCGAGGCGATGGAGTCCAGTTATGTTTTCTATGCGAGAATTTAGGGTAAGAGAATAATTATTAGACGAACTATCTAGATAATTATTTAGAAAACCTTCATTAGTTACATTGCTATTTGTGAAGTGCATACCAGCTATGTGTAATCTAAACAGGATTGACCTTCGAATAAGTGACCTTAATTCCAAATTCACACAGAATAGGGGTAAGGCAAAATTATCACAGATTCTAAGTCTATAACATCCTAATTACATATAGCCTTAGTGTATTCACTTAGCAACTATCAACTTAGTAATGAAGATCCCGTTTTAAATTCTCAAGTATAAAGTACTTCTAGTAACACCAAATACTCCTATAGTATTTTAAATTTTAAAGTTATGTTCTATTGTTCTCATTGTGGTAGGGTTGGTAAGATTTTACCATTGTTGCAACCACACACTTATACTTAGGCACATGCTAGTCAACCCTCGGATAATATAATATAGGTGATCAGGCTATATCTTCCCAGTTTTGACCATATGTCTCTAAGCCCACTTGTGTTGCCCAACAATCGTAATTCTATTGTACTGTCCTAGTGACACTGATTTTAGTATGAATGCAGCACGTATACTTACTTAAATATTTTACTATTTAAAGTATAAACTTTTGGTCAGAGTATTTTTAATCCCTTATGTATTTATAGTTAGTATATCTTTTATGGGTTGATATACTTAATTCACTATAAACAATGCTCTGATACCAATCTGTCACACCCCAAAACCAGGAACGGCGGAAACGTTCTGGGGCGGAGGACGTCATGTATAATATCAACAACAATGTAAAGTAGTAAACAAGCAACAACATCATCCATTTCATTAATAATATAATTATCATACAAATGTGTTCTGTCAAATTTTGATAAATACTAAAGCGTAAATCAAAATGAAAGATAAGTCTTGAACAAGCTCCATCTTCCTTTCTCCTTGCATCGGTACCTGTCTATGATGACCTGAGGATACAAGTAATTATGAAAGCGAGTATCAGCTTTGAAGCTGGTGAGATCATAAGTATTAATGTGTCTAATTTGTAAAACTTATAATTTTTAAGACTTGACATTGTTTTGAAAGAAAGCTCGTATAAGTATGAAAATGTTTGTAGAACAACTGTAAATGTTTGAAAAACCCTAGAAATCCCTATGATTCCTATTAGTAACAAAAGGAGTCTTCTACCAAGACATGACTATTCTCAATGTAATCTTCTATCAAGACCTAACTGTTCTGAATGTAGTCTTCTACCAAGACCTAACTGTTCTGATTGTAGTCTTCTACCAAGACCTAACTGTGTTACTATTATTATCATTCTAAGAAATTTTATCCTTTGGTACTAGGATTATTCAATATAATTCACCTCATTGGTTATGTGAATGAGTCACAAAATAAAGGAAATAACACAACTAACTTGAATATTACCCTTTGGTACTAGGGTAACTAACATTGTTAACTTTAAGACATCCGTAGATGTACTTTTACCTCTGTTGCTAACAACTGGGTAAAGGAATAGTTAGTCCCTTAAAGTATACCTGTAATGGTACCAACCGCTGACATCCATGGATGTGCTTTTACCTCTGTAGCTAACAGAGATTCTAGGAATGGTCAACCCCGCAACGTATCCTTTGGTACTAGGATATTAAATCCATTCTATCTCGTCGATTATGTAATTGTATCACAAGGTAAAGGTAAGAATGAGGATTTCATAACAATATCTATACATATAAAATGTAATGATAACTCATCATATATTATCTACGTAAACATAATCATGTAAAGGTAATCATGTAAATGTACTTATGTAAGTGTACTCATGTAAGTGTAATCATGTAAAAGTAATCATGTATATGTACTTATATAAATGTACTAATGTAACTGTAATCATGTAAAAGTAATCATGTATATGTACTTATATAAATGTACTCTTGTAAATGTACTAGCTGTAACATGTGTTCTCTCTCTATCTAGCAAGTATTGACTCATAAATGAACTGACTCATTGTATGATATCGCGTTCTAGTAATGGTTCTAGTATCTTCCTAAACTACCCATATGGTAGTTTACTAGTAATCTATCTGGTAAGTATGGACATGGATGTATACCCTTGCTACCCAAGGGCATATGGTGAACTGGAAGGACCTTTTATGACTATATATCTACACATGATATATAACTAATATTTAAACGACTTTCGGACGAATACCCGATATCCCACCAGACCACATCTCAAGGCGCGAAAAGGAAATAGGTTGGATAGTCTTCCTAAGTCTTTTAAACATTTCTTATATAACTATACATATAGAGGCATGCAATTTATAATATAAAAGCATAAATAAATTTTGTAATACATTTGAAACATAAATATTATTTAAGAAAAGATCAACTTGATGTCAATCTATAAAAGAATTTGAAGGCATAAGTTTAATAAAACAGTTTAAGTATAACGAAACATTTGTTTGAAACACAGATGTAAATAAGTTTGAAAGGTAATGTACATAGTAAGTTGTACAGTGTAATAAAGAGTTTAAAACATATAAAATGTTTATAAAAATCATTTGAAGGAAACTGTTTGGTAAAACGGCTAATGAGTAGCCAAATCATTTGAATGATGTATATTAATCACATGTGATTGATGTAATAACTAGCATAATTCTACTTATTAATCACATGTGATTGATATAATAACAAGCATGTTTCTACTTGTATCCCCCCCATAAAACATTTAATAATACTTTGAAACATTAGTTAAGGGGTATGAACTCACCTGCAGTAAGTGACTGGAATTGAACGGACTGTTATCGTACGGAAGGATCGGACAAGTGCTTGGTGTCAAGTGAAGACTTAGACACACACAATGATCCTAATTACATATGAAGACATATGTATATAAATAATTAGTGATTAAAACACTAATTATACAAGTATAGCCATTTAAACGCGAAGAAAACACCTTTGGTCAAGTGCTAGGAGCCTAAAGGGTTGCAACAAAGGAATGTAATGCCTCTAATGGGAGTTTATGGTCTAAAGACCATATGTCTTGGAGTTTACGGCCCAGGGGAGTAAGCTCCTGGCCGTAAACTCTCAATAAGCACCTAAATGAAGTCTATCAATTATACAACTCATGTGGTGAAATGTTTCAAGGCTAAATCAAGTCTTAGGGTGCCATATCAACTCCTTTAAGGAGTTTACGGCCATGGGACCATAATCCCTTGGAGTTTACGACCGTAAACTCCCTTGGGAGGGTTCTTATGGTGCTTTCAAGTCTCAAACATTTCTAGGAACAAACCTAGACTTTAGTACTTGGCTTTAGAAGAGTTTGTGGCACATTTGGCACCATTTTATGGAGTTTACGGCCAAAGAACCTTTTCGGCCGTAAATTCCCTCACTCTTGGGGTTCTAAGTATTTTAACTAGTCCAAAACTCATCTAGGTTCATGTCCAAATTGTCTCTTGGTTTAAGGAAGGTTTTAGGGTGTCCTTTGACCCCTTTAAAGGAGTTTACAGCCCAAGAAATACTCTTGGCTGTAAAATCTTCCACACTTGTGTTTCCATGAGTTTTCTAGGTTCTAAACACTTTAGGGTATTTGTCTAAAATAGAGTCCAAGCCTTTGGGATGATTAGGGCACATTTAAGCCCTTGAAAATGGTGTTTACGGTCCAAGAAACTCTTGGGCCGTAAACTCCAATAACTATGTGTTCTTGATTGATTTCTAGTCTCTAATGATCATACACAATACCCTAAGCTAGTTACCTAACAAGGAAATGGGACTAGATGGCCTTTAAGCTCCATTTTGGAGTTTACTCCCCAAGAACGTTCTTGGGCGGTAAACTCCCGGATCTCATATATTTGACATATAATCTATGTTAATAAGCATAAAACAAGAATTATAACATAACTAGGGAAGTATACTCAGAATCTGGGATAAAAACCCGAAGATCCGTGAGAGAGAATTTGGCTTTTCTCTAATTGGAATTCAACTAATGAACCAATTTGGTTCAGAATTCTATTTATAGTCCTGAAATATTTTTGGCAGAAAATATTTTTATTCCTGGAACGAACTCTAATGTCCTAGAGTAATGGAATAACAGTGTTGCACAACCCTAGTGCAACCACTCTTCTAATATCTTCTTAAGTGTAAATCCTGAAAACTGTCAAACTTATACTCGAAGTCTGAATTTTCACTGTAACTGATCTACATCTATTGGCTTGATATGGTTTGTTTAGAATGGAAATTTCGGGTTGTCACAACGATGACGGTGCCTGATCTGATCATGATTTACTTTTCGGGGCGTGCATGCATATAAAGGTTTAAGTATTTGAGAACTTTTTAAATTTTGAAGAAAATAAGAAAAATAATAAATTAATATAATTGAAATGTTTTTTATCTTTTAAATTTAAGCAAATAATTTAAATAAATAAACAAAAGAAACTAATGAGCTTTACTTTGGAAATTTTGAAATAAAAAGGTAAGTTTCATGAGTGAATTACTGAAATAGTCCCTATGATTTGGTGAAAATTTCACTTTTGGTCCTCAACTTTTCTTTTGCACCCTGATCGTCCCTCTAGTTTGATTTTGTTGTGTTTTGTGTCCGTTACATACATAAAATTAGGGATCAAGGGTGCAATTTTGACCAAACCGTAGGGATGAAAAACGCAACGAAATCAAACCATAGGGACGTTCCGAGTCCAAAAAAAAAAAACAAAAAAAAAAAAGTTAAGGACCAAACGTAAAATTTTGGCCGAACCATAGGGATGATTTCAGTAATTTACTATAAGTTCATTAATGAAATTGATATCCATTTATTGTAATTATTATACTAAAATAATATGTGAATTTAATAAAATAGAAGAACTCATAAAATGACATGTGGAAAAAAATTATTTAAAATACCCATAAAATGACATTTCATAAATTTAATGAGAGTCTGACATTCGGCAAAAAGAGTTTCATTTATTAGAGTAGAAGTGATATACTAGTAGTTTAATTTGACCTTTCAAATGCATAAATGTGTATAGTTGTTTTAGAATATTAAAATAACAAAAAGTTGAAAACAAAATCTGAAAGGTTAAAGGTAAGTTATAAAACATATATACAAATAGGAGGACCATAAATGAAAATTGCATTGAATATGAACGTATGTAAATATAGGCATGGCACACGAAATCCATTAGTGCAATAATTAGGTGATGTATTTGGAAATTCTCTACTTGAATATTTCTTGTAATTTTTGTTTCTAATAATTGTAGTTTATGTAACAACTTGCAAATATTAGTTAGAATACTAACAATATTTTTTAAAAAAAGTCCAAATTTTGTAAAGAGTGAATTACACGAATAGTCCCTATGCTTTAGAGTAATTTGCGTGTTTGGTCCCTAACTTATTTTTTTAACTCGGAAGGTCCCTACTGTTTGTTTTTGTTACGCGTTTGGTCCCTATCTTACTTAAAAAGACTATTATGCAATTGATTTTTTTAATTTATTTAAATAAACACAACCCTAATCCCACCTCCTCACCTTACCTCACATACCCTATCATTTTTTCCTCTTTAAATAATAGTCTTTTTAGATAAGACAGGGACCAAACGCGTAACAAAAATAAACAGTAGGGATCAAATGCGTAACAAAAACAAACCATAGGGATCTTCCAAGTTAAAAAAATAAGTTAAGGATCAAAAACGCAAATTACCCCAAACCATAGGGACCATTCGTGTAAAAGTTTATTATATATACTTGGACCCTAATCCAATAGGTGTCCATTTCATATATGTTTAATCACTTCCCGGCCTTGTACGATTTTTAAAACCATGGATTTACGTAAATTTTAATCGGGATAATTTATAACATTGGTTGTGAGACCCATGTATTACAAGGGTTAATTAGTTGTTTAAAGAGTAAATTACACGAATGGTCCCTATGGTTTAAGGTAATTTGCGCGTTTGGTCCCTAACTTATTTTTTTAACTCGGAAGATCTCTACTGTTTGTTTTTGTTACGCGCTTGGTCCTGATCTTACCTAAAAAGACTATTTTTCCATTGATTTTTTAATTTATTTAAATAAACACACCCCTAATTCCACCCCCTCACCTTACCTCACCTATCCCATCATTTTTTCCTCTTTAAATAATAGTCTTTTTAGATAAGATAGGGATCAAACGCGTAACAAAATTAAACAGTAGGGACCAAACGCGTAACAAAAATGAACCATAGGGACCTTCCGAGTTAAAAAAATAAGTTAGGGACCAAGCACGCAAATTACCGCAAACCATAGGGACCATTCATGTAATTTACTCTTGTTTAAATTTAAAAGATAAAAAACATTTCAATGATAATAATTCATTATTTTTTTTATTTTCTTCAAAATTCAAAAATCTTAAATATTCAAACCTTTATATATATATATATATATATATATATATATATATATATATATATATATATATATATATATATATATATATATGTATGTGTGTATGTGTGTGTGTGTGTATATATATATATATATATATATATATATGTGTATATATATATATATATGTGTGTGTGTGTGTATATATATGTATATACATATATATATATATATATACACACACACATACACATATATATATATATATATATATTATATATATATATATGTATATACATATATATATATATATGTATATATATATATATATATATACACACACACACACACATATATATATATATATATATATATATATATATATATATATATATATATATATATCAAGGTTCTAATATTTAAGATTTTTGAATGTTGAAGAAATTAAGAAAAATAATGAATTATTTTAATTTAATTGTTTTTTATCTTTTAAATTTCAACAACTAATTTAAATAAATAAACAGAAAAACTAATGAACTTTAATTTTGAAATTTTGAAATTAAAATATAAGTTACTTAATTAAATTGATATCCATTTATAACTACATTTACTGAAATTATTATATTAAAATATTACAGGAATTTAATAAAATAGAAAAACTCATAAAATGACATACAGAAAAAAAATTAATTCAAAATAATCGTAACTAGGTACTGCAAGAAGGTCGGTGATCTTCCCGATTTGCAAGAAAGACATTTATCAGGAAAAGGCGTTGTGTGGCCACATCCGGTGGCACCCACAGGAGGAGAGACTAGCGGAGAGTAGGGATATTGCTAGGGCGCTTTCTGCCAACTTTGCTTCTGGGCAACGCGGTGATGGAGAACAACGTTCAAATATTTAAGATTTTTGAATTTTGAAGAAAATAAGAAAAATAATGAATTATTTTAATTTAAATGTTTTTTATCTTTTAAATTTAAACAACTAATTTAAATAAATAAACAAAAAAACTAATGAACTTTAATTTTGAAATTTTGAAATTAAAATGTAAGTTACTTAATGAAATTGATATCCATTTATAACTACATGTACTGCAATTATTATATTAAAATACTATGTGAATTTAATAAAATTGAAAAACTCATAAAATTACATGGAGAAAAAAAAATAATTCAAAATAATCATAACTAGGTACTGCAAGAAGGACGGTGATTTGCCCAATTTGCAAGAAAGACATGTATCACGAAAAGGCATTGTGTGGCCACATCCGGTGGCACCCACGGTAGAAGAGACTAGCGAAGAATAGAGATATTTCTAAGGCGCTTTCTGCCAACTTTGCTTCTGGGCAATGCGGTGATGCAGAACAAGGGCTGTCTATGCGGTTCAAACTCCCGGATGACAACCAACCGCCACCGCCGGAGGACGACGACAGTGCCTAATCTAATTATGATTTACTTTTCGGGGGGGCGTGCATGAATATAAAGGTTTAACTATATGAGAACTTTTTGAATTTTGAAGAAAATAAGAAAAACAATAAATTATTATAATTGAAATATTTTTTATCTTTTAAACTTAAGCAGATAATTTAAATAAATAAAGAAAAGAAACTAATGAACTTTACTTTAAAAATTTTGAAATAAAAAGGTAAGTTTCATAAGTAAATTACTGGAATAGTCTCTATGGTTTGGTGAAAATTTCACGTTTGGTCCTCAACTTTTCTTTTACACTCGGATCGTCCATGTGGTTTGGTTTTGTTGTGTTTTGTGTCCCTTACATACATAAAATTAGGTATCAAACGTGCAATTTTGATCAAACCATTGGGACAAAAAAACGCAACGAAATCAAACCATAAGGACATTCAAAATGCAAAAAAAAAAAAAAAAAAAAAAAAAAAAAAAAAGTTAGGGACCAAACGTAAAATTTTGACCGAACCATAGGGACAACTTCAATAATTTACTCTAAGTTCATTTATGAAATTGATATCTATTTATTGTACATTTATTGCAATTATTATACTAAAATATTATGTGAATTTAATAAATTAGAATTAACTCATAAAATAACATGTGGAAAAAAAGTTTTTTCAAATAACCATAAAATGACATTTCATAAATTTACTGAGAGTCTGGCATGTGGCAAAAAGAGTTTCATTTATTAGAGTAGAAGTGATATACTAGTATTTTAATTCGACCTTTCACATGCATAAATGTGTAAAGTTGTTCAAGAATATTAAAATAACAAAAAAGTTGAAATCAAAATCTAAAAAGTTAAACTTAAGTTATAAAACATATATACAAATAGGATGACCATAAATAAAAATTGCATTGAATGTGAACGTATGAAAATATAGGCATGGCACAGGAAATTCATCTGTGGAATAATAATAATTCATTATTTTTCTTCTTTTTTTCAAAATCCAAAAATCTTAAATATTTGAAACTTATATATATATATATATATATATATATATATATATATATATATATATATATATATATATATATATATATATATATATAAAGGTTTAAATATTTTAGATTTTTGAATTTTGAAGAAAGTAAGAAAAATAATGAATTATTTTAATTTAAATGTTTTTTATCTTTTAAATTTAAACAACTAATTTAAATAAATAAACAGAAAAACTAATGAACTTTAATTTTGAAAATTAGAAATTAAAATGTAAGTTACTTAATGAAATTTATATCAATTTATACCTACATTTAGTGCAATTATTATCTTAAAATATTATGTGAATTTACTAAAATAGAAAAACTCATAAAATGACATGTAGGGAAAAAAATAATTCAAAATAATCATAACTAGGTACTGCAAGAAGGCCGGTGATCTGCCCGATTTGCAAGAAAGACATGTATCACAAAAAGCCGTTGTGTGGCCACATCCGGTGGCACACACACAGGAGGAGAGACTTGCGGCGAGTAGCGATATTGCTAGGGTGCTTTCTGTTAACTTTGTTTCTGGGCAACGCGGTGATGGAGAACAAGGGCAAGTGGCTCAAACTCCCGGATCTTAACCAACCACCACCGCTGGAGGACGACGACGGTGCCTATCTAATCATGATTTATTTTTCGGGGGGTGTGCATGCATATAACGGTTTAAGTATTTGAGAACTTTTTAAATTTTGAAGAAAATAAGAAAAATAATAAATTATTATAATTGAAATATTTTTTATCTTCTAAACTTAAGAAAATAATTTAAATAAATAAACAAAAGAAACAAATGAACTTTACTTTGGAAATTTTGAAAAAAAAGAGGTAAGTTTGACGAGTAAATTACTAAAATAGTCCCTATGGTTTGGTGAAAATTTCACGTTTGGTCCTCAACTTTTCTTTTGCACTCGGATCGTCCTTGTGGTTTGATGTTGTTGTGTTTTGTGTCCCTTACATATATAAAATTAGGGATCAAATCTGCAATTTTGACCAAACCATAGGGATGGAAAAAGCACGAAATCAAACCATAGCGACGTTCCGAATGCTAAAACAAAAAGTTAGGGACCAAACGTAAAATTTTGACAGAACCATAGGGACGATTTCAGTAATTTACTTTAAGTTCATTTATCAAATTGATATCCATTTATTGCTACATTTATTGCAATTATTATACTAAAATATTATGTGAATTTAATAAAATAGAATTAACTCATTAAATAACATGTGGAAAAAAATTATTTCAAGTAACGATAAAATGACATTTAATAAATTTATTGAGAGTATGACATGTGACAAAAAGAGTTTCATTTATTAGAGTAGAAGTGATATACTAGTATTTTAATTCGACGTTTCACATGCATAAATGTATATAGTTGTTCAAGAATATTAAAATAACAAAAAAGTTGAAAAAAAATCTAAAAGGTTAAAGGTAAGTTTTAAAACATATATACAAATAGGAGGACCAAAAATAAAAATTACATTAATGTGAACGTATGAAAATATAGGCATGGCACAGGAAATCCATCAGTGCAATAATTAGGTGATTTATTTGGAAGTTCCCTACTTGAACATTTCTTCTGATTTTCTTTTCTAATAATTGTAGTTTATGTAATAACTTGCAAATATTAGTTAGAATACTAACAATATTTTTTGAAAAAAGTCTAAATTTTGTAAAATAAATAAAAATAAAGAATTCAAAAGTTTGAACTATAAAATTTATACAGTTAGAAAAAATTAAAATAATTTATTATATATACTTGGACCCAAATTCCCCTAGCTATCCATCTCATATATGTTTAATCACTTCGTAGCCTTGAACGATTTTTAAAACCACAGCTTTACCTAATTTTTAATCAGAATTACATATAACACTGGTTGTGAGACCCATGTATTACAAGGGTTAATTAGTTGTTTAAATTCAAAAGATAAAAAACATTTCAATGATAATAATTCATTATTTTTTTTCTTCAAAATTCAAAAATCTTAAATATTCGAACCTTTATATATATATATATATATATATATATATATATATATATATATATATATATATATATATATATATATATATATATATATATATAAAGGTTCAAATATTTAGGATTTTTGAATTTTGAAGAAAATAAGAAAAATAATGAATTATTTTAATTTAAATGTTTTTTATCTTTTAAATTTAAACAACTAATTTAAATAAATAAACAGAAAAACTGATGAACTTTAATTTTGAAATTTTGAAATTATAATGTAAGTTACTTAATGAAATTGATATTCATTTATAACAACATTTACTGAAATTATTATATTAAAATATTATGTGAATTTAATAAAATAGAAAAACTCATAAAATGACGTGTAGAAAAAAAATTAATTCAAAATAATCATAACTAGGTATTGCAAGCAGATCGGTGATCTGCCCGATTCGCAAAAAAGAAAAGTATCACGAAAAGGCATTGTGTGGCCACATCCGGTGGCACCCACAGGAGGAAAGACTAGCCGAGACTAGGGATATTGCTAACGCGCTTTCTGCCAACTTTGCTTCTGGGCAACATAGTGATGGAGAACAAGGTTCGTCTAAACGGTTCAAACTCCCGGATCTTAACCAACCACCACCACCGGAGGACGACGATGGTGCCTAATCTGATCATGATTTACTTTTCGGGGGGCGTGCATGCATATAAAGGTTTAAGTATTTGAGAACTTTTTGAATTTTGAAGAAAATAAGAAAAACAATAAATTATTATAATTGAAATGTTTTTTATCTTTTAAACTGAAGCAAATAATTTAAATAAACAAAAAAAAAAGATACCAATGAACTTTACTTTGAAAATTTTGAAATAAAAAGGTAAGTTTCATAAGTTAATTACTGAAATAGTCTTTATGGTTGGTAAAAATTTCATGTTTGGTCCTCAACTTTTCTTTTGCACTCTGATCGTTCCTATGTTTTGATTTTGTTGTGTTTTGTGTCTCTTACATACATAAAATTAGGGATCAAACGTGTAATTTTGACCAAACCATATGGACGAAAAACGACACGAAATCAAACCAAAAGGACGTTCATAGTGCAAAAAAAGAAGATAGGGACCAAACGTAAAATTTTCACCGCACCATTGAGACGATTTCAGTAATTTAGACTAAGTTCATTTATGAAATTAATAGCCCTTTATTGCTACATTTATTGCAATTATTATACTAAAATATTATATGAATTTAATAAGATAGAATTAACTCATCAAATGACATGTGAAAAAAAAATTATTTCATATAACCATAAAATGACATTTCATAAATTTATTGAGAGTGTGGTATGTCGCAAAAAGAGTTTCATTTATTAGAGTAGAAGTGATATACTAGTATTTTAATTCGACATTTCACATGCATAAATGTGAATAGTTTTTTTTAGCATATTAAAATAACAAAAAGTTAAAAAACAAAATCTAAAAGGTTAAAGGTACGTTATAAAACATATACATAAATAGGAGTACCATAAATGAAAATTGCATTGAATGTGAACGTATGAAAATATAGGCGTGGCACACGAAATCCTTCAGTGCAATAATTAGGTGATTTATTTGGAAATTCCCTACTTGAACATTTCTTGTAATTTTCGTTTATAATAATTGTAGTTTATGTAATAGCTTACAAATATTAGTTAGAATACTGCCAATATTTTTTGAAAAAAAGTCTAAATTTTGTAAAATAAGTAAAAATAAAGAATATAAAAGTTTGAACTATAAAATTTATACAATTGGAAAAAATTAAAATAATTTATTACATATACTTGGACCCAAAACCCCCTAGGTGTCCATCTGATATATGTTTAATCACTTCTTGGCCTTGAACGATTTTTAAAACCATGGCTTTACCTAATTTTTAATTGGGATTACATATAACACTGCTTTTGAGACTCATGTATAACAAGGGTTAGTTAGTTGTTTAAATTTAAGAGATAAAAAACATTTCAATGATAATAATTCATTATTTTTTTTATTTTCTTCAAAATTCAAAATAATCATAACTAGGTACTGCAAGAAGGCCGGTGATCTTCCCGATTTGCAAGAAAGACATGTATCACGAAAAGGCGTTGCGTGGCCACATCCGATGGCACCCACAGGAGGAGAGACTAGCGGAGAGTAGGGATATTGCTAGGGCGCTTTCTACCAACTTTTCTTCTGGGCAACGCAGTGATGGAGAACAAGGTTCAAATATTTAAGTTTTTTGAATTTTGAAGTAAATAAGAAAAATAATGAATTATTTTAATTTAAATGTTTTTTATCTTTTAAATTTAAACAACTAATTTAAATAAATAAAAAGAAAAAGTAATGAACTTTAATTTTGAAATTTTGAAATTAAAATGTAAGTTACTTAATGAAATTGATATCCATTTATACCTACATTTACTGCAAATATTATATTAAAATATTATGTGAATTTAGTAAAATAGAAAAACTCATAAAATGACATGTAGGAAAAAAATAATTCAAAATAATCATAACTAGGTACTGCAAGAAGGCCGGTGATCTGCCCGATTTGCAAGAAAGACATGTATCACGAAAAGACGTTGTGTGGCCACATCCAGTGGCACCCACGGGAGGAGAGACTAGCAGAGAGTAGGGATATTGCTAGGGCGCTTTCTACCAACTTTGCTTCTGGGCAACGCGGTGATGGAGAACAAGGGTCGTCTAAGCAGTTGAAACTCCCGGATCTAAACCAACCACCACGGCCGGAGGACGACGACGGTGCCAGATCTGATCATGATTTACTTTTCAGGGGGTGTGCATGCATATAAAGTGTTGAGCTAGAGATTTCTTTTTGAAGATTGCGTCTTTTGGGCTCGTTTAGCATAAGGCTTTTTGTATTACGGTCTGGGCCTGTCCAACCGTGAACCTTTTATGTTTTGTATATAAGTTTACGCTTGCATGCATATTAGGTTAAGGTTTTTAGAGATCCGAGTATAGCGGTACATCTAGACGATATCAGGTTTCTTTGATCGTTCTTGTAACCTTCCAATCCTCTACAGTTGATGCTCTTAATCGAGCTCTTCTGAGGATTTTGTTTAATCATTCGACTCGTTTGATTCCATCTTGTCTTATTCTTTTTATTGCGTTCTTATAGTTTACATTTATATACTTGTTCAAGATCTAATCGATCTTTATAGATTAAAGGTTAGTTTAATCTCAGCAATTGGTATCAGAGCAGGAGGCTGTGTAATTGATACACATCTTTTCTGTGAAAAAGATTTCCATTAGGGTTTTTCCACAATTATCAATATTTATTGAGCCGTCATCTCTTTATTGACGTATCTTGATATTTATTATTTTGCCCTAATCTGCTTTATTACAAGTCTGATCTTTGAACAGGTTTTTACGATCATAATGGACGCGACACAATCAAACCTTATTAATATTTCCAACAGCATTGGTTCGACGACAAAGATTCCAATCTTATACACCCATGACTATGAAGTATGGGCGCATCACTTCGAAGACTACGTTATTGGATCGGAGGATAATGGGTATCTCATTTGGGAAGCCATCATCGATGGACCGTTTTCTCATTCTGCAACGTCCAGAATCATCAAGACACAAAATGAGTACAATGATCTGCTAAAGGACGTGAAGGATATTGCACAAGATGAAAAGGATAAATTCCAGTGCAATATCAAGGCATTAAGGTTGATCAGATTCGCCCTTCAGTCCGACACATTCAGATTGGTTAGCTCATGCACGACGGCAAAGGAAGTTTGGGATAGACTTCGTGAACTGTATTCTACAGACGAGGATCTTGAACATTCTATTCAGACTTTGCTTTTATCTGAGTTTGGAGAATTCAGGCAAGGAGTCGAAGAAACCGTGACCCAGACATTTGATCGCTTCAATCATCTTCTCAGCAAGATGATCAAACACGATATTGAAAGGAAGCTTATTGAACAGAAGGTTACCTTCCTGAATGGTCTGAGGTCTGAATGGAGAGCAGTGGTTTCCACAGTTAAAGCCCATGAGTAGTTTAAATCATATTCTTTGGCGAAACTGGTGGGCATTCTCAAGTCCCAAGAGAAGATTGTGGTGCAAGAAAAGAATGTTGCTACTAGTCTTGGTTCGTTGGCCCTCCTATCTAAAAGTAAAGCTGTGATGGAGGATGAAGACCTAAACCTGGAGGAATATGATCTCACATCAGAGGATTATGCCATGATGGTGTCCAATCCCAAGAGGTTCATAAAGAAGAGATTCCACAGCAACAAAAACCAAAACTGGCAGGGGAGTTACAGCTCTGAAAAGGTGAACAATGAACCGAAGGCTGAGGAGCACAAGAAGGAACCGAAGGTGGATGGCGATTCCGGAGTAAGCTGTTTCTACTGTGGTGGGAAAAACCACTATGCTAAGGACTGCGTCCTTAAGAAGATGGCTGAAAAAGATGATGGGAATGATGAGGAAGCTGTGTTGCAGAAAAGACTGGACGAGTTGAGAAAGAAAAAGTCTACCGCTAACCCTTCTATTAATGCTCTTATTGTGCAGGGCTCGGTTAAAGGTGATGAGTTCGGTAGCACGGAAGTTTGGTCTACCGACTCAGAAGACGAGGAAGTGAGGAAGCCTACCCATGGAAAAGCTTATGTGGCTAAGGAGGAAAGAAGTGGTGGAAGATGCTTCATGGTAACTGACGTATCTCAAATGAGGGGATACAACACCGATGGAGGAAGTGATGGACCGAAGGTACAGGAGGATATGTGTTTTGCGGCCAAACCACTTAGCCAACAGTTCAGTGAGCTCGATGAACTGATAAAGAAGGTACAATCTGTTTTTATTTCATGCAAAGTACCCTCATCCTCATATGAGAAAGAACTAAAAAACGTTAATACAAGAATTTCTCATCTAGATAGTAGCTTAACTCAAACTCGAGTCACCAATTCTAACCTAACTGATCAATTGAGCAGGGCGGCGTCGAAGAGTGAGGAGCGGAGAATGTGGATTGAGTTAAAAGAGTTGGAATTAGTTAAAGTTAAAGATGAAAACATTTATTTGCAAAGAGACAATTTAAAATTGTTAAAACAGCGAAAGGTTTTTTGTTTAATTGCTAAACGTCTGTATTCTAATATTACTCAGCTTCACTTGGATTGTGAAATAGGCCAAAAGATCCACCGCATGATTTTGCCCTTCCTAGAGTTTAAGGAAGATGAAATCGATGCCGAAGCCTACAATTGTGAGAGTGTGATATCGTCTGATGATGTCAATCTGACCTACATGTATGGACTGGACAAAATTGAGTCCTTCATTAAATCCAAAGACCACAAGGACATGCTTAAAAATCTTTTGGATGAAAATGACAGACTTAAACTGAGAACCGAAACCATGCAAAAATTTGACTCTTTAAACGCCAACGTAAGCTCAGAAAACAAAATTAATGTTGAAAATGCATCTGAGCTTAACGAGGACGAAAACATGAGCGAAATTTATGTAGAGGACACGGTTGACTGCTCAGATTTTATTAAAACCGAACCTGAAAACCACAAGAATCTTATTTCTGAAAATTCAGTGGAGTTCGCTCGGTTGTCCCATCAAAAGTCCCCAAAATTAGTTGAGAAAGCTGTTGTGTATCAAAAGGTCAGGACCACTCCGAATCAAGTATACAAGGTAACAGGAGTTACCGAACATCAAACAGCTGAACTTGTAGCCATTGTAAACGAAGACAATGCTGATGGCTGTGATGAGTACTTCTGGGAAGCTCCAATTGATAATGCAGACGAAACCATTGGTTTATCTGAAAGAACTTCCTGGAAGAGCAAAGGAAGATACATACCTGAACCCTTGAATAAGCCGAACAACTTCGATGAGCCAAGCACCAGTGGTACAAAAGATATTCCTCAGAAGAATGATCACTCGGCAAAAGAAGACATTCCCTCGGCTCCTTCGGCTCAAAGTAAAACTCCTGTAGTTCAAAAGGAACCGGCCAAGGAGACACCGAAAACGAAAGCAAATGTTCATCATCAACCTGCACAGATGAGGAATAGGAAGAGAGAAAGGAACAATAAATACAGAAAGAACCTTTCTGAAAGGAAACAATTCTGGCATTCCCAGAATGCATATTTCTCTCATCAAGACAAGAATCTGAAGTATGATAACAATCCTGTAGGAAAGCTTGAAAGTCACAAAAACCGAAAGCCAAGGTTCGGTTCACAAGAAGATATCAACCGAAAGCCAAGGTTCGGTTCACAAGGAGATATCAACCGAAAGCCAAGGTTCGGTTCTGAAAAAGATATCAACCGAAAGCCAAGGTTCGGTTCTGAAAAAGACTTCAACCGAAACCAAAGGTTTGGTTCCAAAAACAGCTCCAACCGAACGCAAAGGTTCGGTTCCGAAGTCAAAAGAGAACAAAACTCTAAGGCCAGTCCCTTCAACGATCAAAAGCAAAAGGGTCACCTAGAGTCTCCAGCCACAAAATCCTCTCAATCCAAACCCTGTCGTTCAAATTCTTCTCGTTCTTCTAATTCTTCTTCTCGTTCTTCTAATTCTTCTACTCCCACTGATTCGTCTCCGTCTTACTCTGAAGCTGATTCCTCTTGCTTTCAAAAATCTCATTCGTCAGTTGAGCAAAAGGGGAAGCAGAAGGTCAATGAATCCAAACCAGAGTCCAAACCTAACTCACCCAATCCTAACAAAATAAAAGTTTTTACCATTAAAAGGAAAGATGAAACAACTCTTATAAAACGAACTTATCTTGTTGATGTCTCTCTTATTGTTCCCGTTCCTATGCAAAGCTCACGTGGACCCAAGAAACTTTGGGTTCCTAAATCTGTCTAATATTTGCAGGTTATAAGTGACGAGCAGTTCGACGAAGAATGGTACATCGATAGTGGCTGCTCACGTCACATGACAGGGAGGAAAGCTTAGGGAATATAGATCTCTTGCAAATGGTGGCAACGTCAAGTTTGGAAATAATTCTTTCGGCACCATAAAGGGATACGGAATGATAACAAATGGGGACTTTACTATAAGGAAGGTGGCTTATGTGGAAGGACTCCAACACAACCTAATTAGTGTATCTCAGCTTGTTGGAGGTACAGGTCTCAAAGTCTCGTTCGATGATGAAGGTTCTGAAATCATAGAGAAAAAGTCAAAGAAAGTGATTCTCAAGTCAGAGCGAAAGGGTGAAATGTTTCCCTTAAACCTTAAACCCATCAAAGGAAACCCAGCTATATGCTTGTTGTCAAAAGCTCAATCCGACGAAAGCTGGTTGTGGCACCGAAGATTATCTCATCTCAATTTTAAAGATATCAACCGACTTGTCACTGGAGGTCATGTTAAGGGTCTTCCATTGCTCAAGTTCGACAGAGATCATTTGTGTGCTGCATGCGAAATGGGGAAGCAGAGTCGTCAAAGTCACCCATCTATAATCAACACAAAAGTTGTTGAACCACTCGAATTACTTCATATTGATTTGTGTGGTCCTTCATCTATCGAAAGCATCGGTGGTAGCAAGTATATTCTTGTTATCGTTGATGACTTTTCACGATTTACATGGGTGTTCTTTCTAAAGCTCAAATCTGAAGCGACTCAAAAGCTGAAAGTGTTTATCAAGCAAATTGAAGTACAGCTCAAGAAGGTTGTTCGCAACATCAGAAGCGACAATGGTCTCAAATTCAAGAACAGGGAGTTTGAAGAATTTCTTGCAGAAAAGGGAATTAGACACAATTTCTCAGCTCCCTACACACCGCAACAGAACGGAATAGTCGAAAGACGAAACCGATCTTTGTGTGAAGCTGCCCGAACTATGCTAAGTTTCGCTTCCTTACCTCTTTATTTTTGGGCTGATGCTATTTCGGCTGCTTGTTTTACACAGAACAGGTCCTATCTCAACAAGAGGTTCACACTCACTCCATATGAGATACTGAACAACAGAAAGCCAAATGTGAAATTTTTCCATGTGTTCGGCTCAAGGTGTTTCATCTTTAATTTTAAAGAACACCGCAACAAGTTTGATGTCAAAGCCGACGAGGTAATATTTCTGGGTTACTCGCTCACATCCAAGGCATACAGGGTCCTAAACAAGCGTTCGAGAAAGATTGAAGAGACATACTATGTGACCTTTGACGACAACTATGTCAAGAAGCTACAGGCTAAAGAAGACACCGCTGGGGAAATCTTTCCTCTAACTGGCCAGGTCACAGTCTCGGTCGCCAACTTATATGACACATTTCTGGAGCTCTTTGACGAACCGGAGAACACTTCACTCTCCGACAACAAAGTTGATCACATGAAGGTGCAACAGACAACAAAGTTGATCACATGAAGCAGATTGTCGAAGATGCTACAAGAAGTATGCATGAAGGAGATTCAACCACTAACAATTCTATATCCAACAACGCACAAGTCGAGGGGGAGCCAAGCGCACAAGTCGAGGGGGAGCCAAGCTCACAAGTTGAGGGGGAGCCAAGAGCACAAGTCGAGGGGGAGCCAAGCTCACAAGTTGAGGGGGAGCCAAGCTCACAGGTCCAGGGGGAGCCAAATTCTACAACTTCAACCGAAGGTCCTTCATCAACCGAAGAGGCCTCAACACCAGGAAGCTCAGAACCACAAGAAACACCTGAACCTCATGTCTTTCAAAGCTCATCAACTGAGGGGGAACATAATGACATGACACTCGGTTACGATAGCCAATATGAGCCAGACGAAATAATTAATGCTGAACTAGACCCAACCTTTGATCCGAATTACCCTCCTCTTGTCAAATGGACCAGAAATCATCCTGTCTCTCAAGTAGTTGGCGATGTTTCTGAAAAGGTTCTGACCCGATCACAACTGAAGGCAAAACAGACTTCCTTATTTTCAAAGGTTGAGTTTTGCATGTTTAACTCATTCGTATCAAAAGTTGAACCAAAGACAGTTAATACTGCCCTAGATCACTCTGATTGGGTTCAAGCAATGCAAGACGAGCTAAACGAATTTGAAAGGAACAAGGTTTGGCGCCTCATTCCAACTCCTCCAGATGCTTCGGTTGTTGGTCTCAAATGGGTTTTTAGGAAAAAAATGGACAAGGAAGGTAATGTTATACGGAACAAGGCTCGTCTGGTGGTAAAGGGATACTGTCAGGAGGAAGGGATAGACTATGAAGAGACTTTCGCTCCAGTAGCTAGGATAGAATCTGTTAGAATATTTCTGGCTTATGCTGCTCACAAGAACTTTGAGGTTTTCCAAATGGACGTCAAGTGTGCATTTCTCAATGGAGAACTCGAAGAAACTGTGTACGTGGAGCAACCTCCTGGGTTCGTGAACGAAAAGCATCCAAATCATTGCTATATTCTGGATAAAGCTGTGTACGGCCTTAAGCAAGCTCCGAGAGCCTGGTATGAAACGCTTACAAAATTTTTAAAGATGTCTAAATTCAAACAAGGTTCGGTTGACCCAACCTTCTTTCGCAAAAAGGAAGGTAACCACCTTATGATAGTTCAAATTTATGTCGATAACATCATCTTTGGCTCCACGAATCCCAGCTTAACAGCTGAATTCAGAAAGCTGATGGAGACTAAGTTTGAAATGAGCTCAATGGGTCCTATTAACTTTTTCCTTGGTTTAAACATAAGACAGGGACCCGAAGGCATCTTTATTAATCAGGAAGCTTACACGAAGACTCTCCTAGCAAAGTTTGGTATGATGGGAGACACAAAAGTCAAAATCCCAATGGCATTCGGCACCAAGCTTACCCCATCCCTAGACAAACCGGCTGTCGATATCACACTCTATCGTCAAATGATTGGATCACTGATGTATCTAACTGCTAGCAGACCTGATATCATGTTTTCTGTGTGTTATTGTGCTCGATTTCAGGCAAACCCACGCGAACCTCACATGCTTGCAGTGAAGAACATCTTACAATATCTTAAGCGAACCACCTCCTTAGGTCTATGGTATCCATCCAACTCAGGCTTCTTTGTTCAAGCCTATTCTGATGCTGACCTTGGAGGATGTGGACTCGACCGTAAAAGCACAACTGGTGGTTGTCAATTTCTTGACGGGAAGTTAGTCAGCTGGCAATCCAAGAAACAAACGTGCGTGTCGCTATCTACTGCCGAAGCGGAATACATTGCAGCTGCATCCTGCACATCACTAGTGATTTGGATCCAAAGTCAACTTCGAGACTATGGACTCAATATGAAGAAGATCCCACTATATTGTGACTCTGAAAGTGCAATTAGGATCTGTAATAACCCAGTGCAACACTGCAAAACCAAACACATAGCACTGCGGTATCACTTCATCAAAGATCACGTGGAAGATGGAAACGTCGAAGTTCACTTCGTAAGAACCACTGATCAATTGGCTGACGTCTTTACAAAAGCTCTTCCTGAAGCATCATTCAATAAAATATTGCAAGGACTAGGTATGATGGAATCAGAGTCAGTACCTCACACTATCTCTCAAACTCAAACGTAAGAACCGAAACCAACCGAACGTTCGGGTTCGGTTCAACTATCTGCCTCACTCATTACTTCAAAGGTAGTTTTTCAATGTTGTATATTTCTTGTACAATTCGGTTTTTCCTCGTGTTCAAAAAAAATAAAAAAATAAAAAAATAAAAAAAAATTCTTTTCCTTGTTTGCTTAAATTTCCAGGTTCCTCAAAATTTTATTGAACCGAAACCAACCGAAGGTTCGGGTTCGGTTTTTCAAAATTTTCTAGAACCTTCCTCAAAATTTTATTGAACCGAAACCAACCGAAGGTTCAGGTTCGGTTTTTCATAATTTTCTAGAACCGAAACCAACCAAAGGTTCGGGTTCGGTTTTTCAAAATTTTCAACAACCGAAACCAACTGAATGTTCGGGTTCGGTTTTTCATTTGTCAAATTTTCAAGTTGTTTAAAGTTTTTTTTTAATTTTTTTTTTATGTCTTATTTTTTTTCAAATCTCAAAATCTCCAAAAAAAATTTTTTTTTCATTTCTTGTGTGT
Organism: Lactuca saligna; assembly: GCF_052625555.1. Lineage (NCBI taxonomy): Eukaryota > Viridiplantae > Streptophyta > Magnoliopsida > Asterales > Asteraceae > Lactuca > Lactuca saligna. The sequence goes on from NC_136421.1 coordinate 52,547,127, forward strand.
TCGTGTTCGTTTATGGGGATAAATTTGATGAAATACCTAAGTGTCCCTAGAAGCATGCTGCTGTATGTGTCTCAAGCCTCATAAGATTTTGAATAATGGCCCTCATGACCTGGTATACACAAACCTTGTCTTCCCAATAAGGCCAACTCATTTATTCTAATCGTGAGCTACCTCACTCTTTTCTCACATGAGTTAAGAGTTTCCTGCTTGGTCCTTCTTTTCGCAGCAGAGGTACTTCGCTCTCTTACACCATCTCCACATTACTTCACCACTACACTCATTCCATCATAGTAACCCTTGAGACTCTCAGAAATTACCAATGAGGTTTATGGTTACACAACATCTGTGTTTATGATCTTAGTATTGTGTCACTACGAACTAAGTGAAACCCAAAATTCAACACCTAATGAATTGACGGTGAACAATTAAATTGCTCAAGTTTTTCACTACAGAATTGACGAAAGTACCCTATTAAAATCTCCAATTTTATGTGATTCCTATGAAATTGTTTAAACCCAAAACATTTATTCCCTTGGGATCGTGTTCTTATTTTTCTTTCTGAGATTTTATTTCTTTTCAAGCTACTCTTATTTAGCCTAATTAAAAGAAGCCTTTCAACATTTCTTAATAAAAGGTTGATCGTAATTTAACGGGAATCCTCCTTTAAACCTTAAGTTCTCTCTTGTCCTGTGGCATTAAATGCGCGTGTGGAAACAGTAACGGCTTGTCCCTATGAAACGGCGTTTGTTGGACGGCATGATCCTAGGAACCTGACACTCTCTCTCCTACGTGATCATCGCACGCCCCAACTGTCATCCATAAGAGATTTGAAACGATTTTTCTCTCTCCTATCACCCACTATAAATAGCCCACTACACCACCTTTTACCTCTTTACAACCTTCAAAATTTCCAGAACGCAAACACTCTCAAACAGTTTCCTGTTCATCATCTTCTTCATACCTGCATCAATGGCTGATTCCTCTTCAGTTCATGCTACCTCACAGATCCTTCCCATTTGCCCACAACAATGTCTGGTCATTGATCTTAACCCACTGGCGTACGACTCCTATATGTCACCGGTCATAGAGTGCTTGAAGTATTCCCAACTTGTTCCGGCTCTTACCAGAATCGAATCGGTGCCGATGGTGACCCTATCGCAGGTCTACGCGACTGCATATTACGACAAGGCTGTCGACCGGGTATTTTTCGAGATTGGAGAACACAAAACCTCCGTCTCTCGTCCACGTTTCTGCACCTTGCTAGGGTTTGCTGCTGACCCTTCAAGAGGTCATTCGGAGTCGATACAGATTGGTCATCTGTATAACATGTTTTACAACATGGGATACACATAAGTTCTCACCTCTGTCGCAAGATTCAAAAAGTCATGCTTGCCGCCACAATGGAACGGTCTATTTACAGTCCTTTTCAAGGGCTTGTCGGAGAGAAGTTCAGGATCAGATGGTGCAAGTCGTCTCTTCCTCACCATCATGTACGGGGTTTACAATGGGATTAACCTGGACTATGGGTTTGTCCTATGGCAACAACTTATTCAAAGCCTCTCCTCTTCATCCCGACACTCTGAGGTCTCGTTGGCCCGATTCTGGATCCTGATCACAAAATGGGCCATGGACAGATTTGATGTTCCCACTACTGAAGGTGCATCGATGTCTTCTGTTGGTACTTTCCATACCAAGAAGATCATCGTCTCAGATGCATCAAAATTCTCCTTTATTGGCTCTATCCCGGAGTCAATGTATGGTGATGTGCCTTCTGATAGCAGGTTGATTCGGAAGCTCAAGGAGCTAAGGCCATCTGGTCCAAGGGATCTGACCCCGGAAATGCTCAGGTCAATTCACGATGCAGACAAACCAGTGAGCAGGGGCAAAAAGGCAGAAAAAGGGAAGCAAACGTCCAAAGCTCCAAAGGGGCCTTCTCCTAAAAAGAGGAAACAACCGAAAGCTGCACAATCCCCACCACCGAAGAAGAGGAAGACTTAACCGAAGCGAAAGCTTGTAATACCCTCTTCTTCGAGTGACTCTGAGGGTGAGAGTTCGGGTTCTGACGACTCTCAAGGGGACGCATCTCCTCAACGAGGCAACACACCACCTCGGTCCCCTACCCCAGAGATGGAACTACCAATTTCCCCAATTCCTTCCCCTCCACCAATCTTTACAACTACAACCGAATCACCACATGTAACCGAACCTCCTCAACCCAAAACCCAAACAACCGAAACTACCCATACTCAACCTCCAACCAAAATTATACCATCACCCACTCAACCTGATCCTACCAAACCCGCAACACCCCCAACCTCTCTACCGCCTTCATCTCCTGAAAATGCATCTGAGGGCGAAAACCCTTATCTTGGGGGAGAAAACATGATCTTTGATTCGGTCTACTATAGTCCGTTTCAAGTTCAAAGTGACGAGGAGGATGATGCTCCAGTAACCAAGAAGCATCTCAAAGAGCTCAACGAGAAGATTGACCTACTTCTCGCCTCCTCTTCCAACCAACAGTCCTCTCTGTCTGAAGCTGCCCTTCAGAAGATTGTTGATGCCTTCTCCAGGGCTCAACATGATTCAGCAGCCTCAGCAACTGCTGCAATTGAAGCATCTACCAGGGCATATGAGGCAGCGACCGAAAAAGTCGATAAACTATTTTCTGATGCCTCTACCCTGCTGCAGTCCCTGCAGGAAAGTGCAGATGCCACAAAGACATCTTTGGAACCCATTGTCCAACAATTGGCCAACTTTGTCTCATTGGAGTTGCCTTCGTTCGCTACTCTACGCCAAACCATAAGCGACGGCAACTCGGCCTTTCGTGCCTCCATTGATGCTCGCCTCAACAAACTACAAGAGGATCTTGCAACCGAGCGTTCGTTAATGGACGATCTGGCAACCAAAACAACCGCACTTGAGGTCAAGACAACTCAACTCTCTCAATCCCAACAACAACTGGAAGATCTTCGATCTGAACGGGAGGTGGTCAAGACGTGTGTTTCGGATGTTCACGCTGTTATATCCAACATTCTGGAAGCACACGACCCCATCTTAAACTTTTCGGTGAGGCGTTCCCTTGCTGAAAAGCTCTCTCCAGCCATCGATCTTCTTAACAAAGTAGAAGGGCTTCCAAGTTTCGTGTCCATTCCGAAACAAGGGGGAGATGAGAAGACAGGATCAAAACCACCTCCTTCCTCCAAAGCTACTCACACGACCGAACCATCTCCGACTGGTCATGCTTTAGGCTCGGGTGTGAAGGACAAAGGCAAAAACATAGCTGAGGACGAAGATGAAGAAGGCGACAAGGATACCATTGCTGACATTTTAAAACGAAAGAACAGTCGCAAGGTTGATGAAGATGCCAGTCGTGTGGCGCGAGAGGCTGCTGAAGCCGAACGCAAACAAAAAGAAGCCCACGATCTCCTTGAGAGCCGAAAGACTCTCTTCCCTGCCTGGACCAGGGAACGTTTAATCAAAGAGGCCATTGAAACTCCCAGCATCTTATGGCTCGAGCCGGTTATATCGTTCGACTGCAACAACACTGTCGATTCGCAGTTCGATATGCCGCTGACTCGAAAGGCTTTCATCTTCCACGTCTTCTCTAACATCTTTGAAGTCCCTCACCCGAACGCTGAGCTTGACAGGGAGCTCATTGACTTCTTTCTGGCGGCTGCTCGTCCACAATTCCTTACTTGGAGCGCCCAGAAAATTGTAAACGTTCGGGTGCTGAAACCTTATACTGAGGGACGTTTTATAAATGTTCGGTTCAAGTTGATTCGGGGATCTGCAAGAACTGCTCATCTTATCTCCCTGGCAGATCTACCGAATCTAAATCCTCATGATTGGATTGTCCTGTATAATATCCTTTTGACTAATGAAGCTGAATATGGTCCTATTCTAGACCATGTCAAAAGGATGTTAGTCTTCTACATCATGGAGGTTACCCTAATGGATCAGGAGGTCGCCACAGTCTTCAAGAAGAAACCCAAAATTGCTCCTGTGGGATCGGCCAGTGATCTCAATCAAATGCTACTGGGCAGGATCGACCCGAGACGCAACACGGTTATGTTCACTAGAGCGGAAGGACAGAAATGTCTCTTCGCTTTAGCTGACAACCATCTTTACACCACAACCTGTTTGGAGCATGTGCTGTTCATTATCAAACGGTGTAAAGAGAACTCGGTTGATGACGTCAAGTACTTTGAAGATATGATTAACTGGTACATCTGGTTTAGACAGACCATTCTTTCCATCACCAAATGTCTGTTTAGTACCGTGAAGAAGAAGGTACCCGCTTCAGCTGCTGGCCCAAGTAACTAGTGAAGGTCCCGCTCCAAATTGACGCAAAGGGGGAGATTGTTGAGCTAGAGATTTCTTTTTGAAGATTGCGTCTTTTGGGCTCGTTTAGCATAAGGCTTTTTGTATTACGGTCTGGGCCTATCCAACCGTGAACCTTTTATGTTTTGTATATAAGTTTACGCTTGCATGCATATTAGGTTAAGGTTTTCAGAGATTCGAGTATAGCGGTACATCTAGACGATATCAGGTTTCTTTGATCGTTCTTGTAACCTTCCAATCCTCTACAGTTGATGCTCTTAATCGAGCTCTTCTGAGGATTTTGTTTAATCATTCGACTCGTTTGATTCCATCTTGTCTTATTCTTTTTATTGCGTTCTTATAGTTTACATTTATATACTTGTTCAAGATCTAATCAATCTTTATAGATTAAAGGTTAGTTTAATCTTAGCATAAAGCTTTAAGTGTTTTAGAACTTTTTGAATTGTGAAGAAAATAAGAAAAACAATAAATTATTAAATTGAAATGTTTTTTATCTTTTAAACTTAAGCAAATAATTTAAATAAATAAACAAAAGAAACTAATAAACTTTATTTTGGAGATTTTGAAATAAAATGGTAAGTTTCATAAGTAAATTACTGAAATAGTCTCTATGATTTCGTGAAAATTTCACGTTTGGTCCTCAACTTTTCTTTTGCACTCTAATCATCCCTGTGGTTTGATTTTGTTGTGTTTTGAGTCGCTTACATACATAAAATTAGGGATCAAACGTGCAATTTTTACCAAACCATAGGGACGAAAAACGCAACGAAATCAAACCATAGTGATGTTCCTAGTGCAAAAAAAAAAGTTAGGGACCAAACGTAAAATTTTCACCACACCATAGGCACGATTTCAGTAATTTACTCTAAGTTCATTAATGAAATTGATATCCATTTATTGCTACATTTATTGCAGTTATTATACTAAAATATTATGTGATTTTAATAAAATAGAATTAACTCATAAAATGACATGTGGAAAAAAAAGTATTTCAAATAACCATAAAATGACATTTCATAAATTTATTAAGAGTCTGGCATGTGGTGAAAAATGTTTCATTTATTAGAGTTGAAGTGATATACTAGTATTTTTAGTCGACCTTTCAGATGCATAAATGTGTATAGTTGTTTTAGAATAGTAAAATAACAAAAAGTTAAAAACAAAATCTAACAGGTTAAAGGTAGGTTGTAAAACATATATACAAATAGGAGGACCATAAATGAAAATTGCATTGAATGTGAACGTATGCAAATATATGCATGGCATAGGAAATCCATTAGTACAATAATTAGGTGATGTATTTGGAAATTCTCTACTTGAACATTTGTTGTAATTTTCGTTTCTAACAATTGTAGTATATGCAAATATTAGTTAGAATACTAACAATATTTAAAAAAAAAGTCCAAATTTTGTAAAATAAATGAAAATAAAGAATATATAAGTTTGAACTATAAAATTTATATAGTTAGAAAAAAATAAAATAATTTATCATATATACTTGGACCCAAATCCCACTAGGTGTCTGTTAGGGTGCAAAGTCATGCTTGGATGTAGTGTTTTAGGCTTTCCTCTTTGTATGTGTAAATGGGTTGAGTGTTTCCTATAAATAGGAAGTGAGTGACTCCCATTATGTAAGAGAATCCATTTTGGAGTGTTAGACTAGAGAAAGAAACTTTGTACAAACCCATTTGTATAATCTTTCTAGATCTAATAAGAGCTTACAAAGATTTATTTACTCCAGGTGTTCTTGATTTTGTATGATGAATCACTAGATCTTTTCTAATTCCGCACATGCCATCATAATCAACACTACTACAATTGGTATCAAAGCAGGTGTTCTTGATTTTGTATGATGAATCACTAGATCTTTTCTAATTCTGCACATGCCATCATAATCAACACTACTACAATTGGTATCAGAGCGGGTGTTCTTGATTCCATCAAGAATTGATCCTTGATGGCTATCTTGATTTCGTGATTCATTTTTTGATCATGGATCTTTGTGTTTAGAGAGTGTTTTGTGTTCTAGAAGTCGAATTTTTCCTTGATTTGATCCATAATTCAACTTTCTCTCTCTAGAATACTTGTTTGTGTTACTTTCTCTCTCTAGAAAACTCATTAATAATCACTTTCTATTTCTAGAAATTTTCAAGTTCTTGTAATCATGGTGGAAATGGTGTACTTGGAGTATGATTCTTGGATTGTGATCATTAAAGATGTCAAATACAAGGTCAACTTACAACAATTCATTGGATTAATATTGAAAGGTGGGATGATTTCATGGGATACTTTGATTTCTTATGGAGGTTTGAAGAATGATCATGGTGGATTGATTTTTCGACCACTTTCAAAGATTGAATGCTTGACTAAAGCTTACAATAACTTGATGATTGAGAGAGATATGAAGACAGTAAAGGAAAAAGATTTGTTTGATAAGTATTTCATTTCTCTTATTGAAAATCCGAGTGATCTTCTTGCTCTTAAGTTTGTTGAAGTTCTTGACAATGGAGTTCAATGTGATGTTCTTGATGTTCAAGAAAAAGGAGTTCAAGTTGATGTTCAAGATGAAAAAGTTTTTTGCTCGATCTGATGATATTTTGTGTTCTTGTGATTTGTTTGAAGGAATGATTCCTTATCGGAAGCTGGTGGTTTAAGAAATTCACAAATATCAAACTCTAAAAGATTTGATCAAAACTCAAAATGTTCATGTTGTTGAAAGTGGATTTGTTTATGAAGTCAAGTCTTAAAGAAGCAAAAATATGAGAAAGAAAAAGAATAAGAAGATGAATCGGAAGAACAAGCGTGTTTACTAACAAAAATCGTCAAATGTTGTGAAGCCGAAATCCGTGAAACAAATTTGGGTTCCAAAGCAACAATCTCCAAAGGTTGCATTGAATTTGAAGTCAAAACCCAAATGTGTTGGTGGTTCTTTTGAAGATGTTCTTGGATCGTTGAAGAACACAAAGAACACGAAGAACGAGTTGTACATCTCGCATGGTGGGTGGTACAGTGTTCGATTTGGAGATTTTCTCATTCCGACAAAAGAACCAAGATCTTCCAAATTTGATTCGTTCGTTGAAAATGGATCTCGATTCGTCAAAAAGGTATCACAAATTCTCAAATGGATTCCAAAACGTCCATGATTTCGATTCATGCTTTGCGTTTTTCAATTTTTGATCGATTTGCCTCATTGGATCTAATTCATTTCAACCCCATAGTTGATCCAATTATTTTTCTTAGATCAAAAGTTCAAAAATAAAAATCAAATTCAATTTTTTTTAGTACTGTTCATCAATTAATTTTTAGCCCATTATTTCGAAAATCTAATGTTTGTTGAGTCCAACTTATTCGATCGCTATTCATTTCTTGACTCCAATAACTGATCAATATTGAGTCGATAAACCTTTTAACTTACTTACAGTTGTTAGTTCAGCATCATACGCATAAAGGTGTTGTACATTCATGGACTTCTTTGAAATCAGAGTTCTTGTGTCTCGTATTTCAGTTCTCACTGTGAATTGAACCTATGATCTTGTTCAATAGGTCGATTATTGAATAATGTTTGAAGTCGATTGATGATTTCACTTTTCGATTTCACTCTTTGACAGATTTTGATTAGGTTACAAGTCCTTGGAATCGATTTTGAATATTTGAAATCTAGTTTGATTTTTATTCAACGGTTGATTTGGAAATTGAGTGTTAGAGTTAACACTCGATGTCACTTGATATCGAATCGAAAGTTTGAAGTTCGTCAATGAGATCGATTTTGGTGATTTGATTGACTTTTTGAAGTCAAAATCAACGTTCTTGATAAATTGAACATATGAAGGATGATTGTCGATAGTCGATGTGTTTTTTTTGTGGAGTCAATCGTTGTTAGTATATTGAGGATCAATCGGGAGTCGATGGAAGAAAAGAAGTTTGAACGAAGGGCGGTTGGATTTCAATTTTGGAGTCGTGTTCATCGATTAAAAATGAACTGGAAAGATTTTGGAGTTGTGAATTGAAGGACAGGAACGAACTTGGCAAGGCTGATGAAATCGATTGCGAAAGTACGAATCCGGGTCTTGATTTTGGATTCGCATTTGGTTTGTTGGTTTGAAATCGAGATCTGATTGTTCGTATGGGAAGATGATTTCGATTGTTGATGAACGGGCTCTCGTATGGTTTAATGGATATGTGATAATAAAGTGGTTGATCTGGAAATGCGAATTTGATTTTGAAAATCGATTAATTGGTTTGATGATTAGGTTCGCATATGAAATCAGTTGAGTTCGCATCTGGATATTCATTGAGTTTGCATATGGGTGAAATCAATTTGTGTTCACATTTGAGTGTATAAAAATCAGTTTCACATTTGGGTCTCAATCAATTTCACATATTTGGTTATATTGGATGAAAGATGCGAAAAATTTATTAGTTCGCATCAGTGACGTGCGAAGAAATTGAATGAAAATGCGAAATCTTTTACAGTTTAACGTGAGTTGGGGAAGAAGAAAGTAAATAGTTTTGCATTTGGTCCCTGATCTTTTCACGAAATGACAGTTTATACCCAACTTCGCAAAAGGGTAATAAAAGCTGAGAAATTGCAGAATTTTCAGTTTTGGTCCTTGCAGTTTGTGCGAAGTTATGCTTTATGCCCGGTTTCGAAAATGGGCTAGAGTTTCACATATTAAGTTGTTTTTGGTGCAACGGGTCCCTGCAAGTTTCAGAAAATAACAATTTCTACCCGGATTTGAAAAATCTTGCAATTTTCATGCAAAAAGTCAACAATTCTCATAAATTGGAAATTTTTTTGTGGCTTTTTTGTGATTGTTTTTCCGTGCAAGATTTTTGGTGATTCATTTTTGGTACACATCAAGGGGGAGTATTGTATTGTCTATTCCTCGGGCGCTTCTCATCCTTAGTGGGTTTTATAATCATTTTTTGATTATAAAAAGGGGAGAATGATGGGTATTCGAAGCTTCTCGGGTTTGTCGAATATTCATTTGCGGATTTGAAGATCGGTGTTACTTCGAGGGGGAGTTTGGTCTTGATCGCGCTAGCTCGTTGGAGATTAAAGTCAGGCATCCAATCCTAAATTTGAGGGGGAGAATGTTAGGGTGCAAAGTCATGCTTGGATGTAGTGTTTTAGGCTTTCCTCTTTGTATGTGTAAATGGGTTGAGTCTTTCCTATAAATAGGAAGTAAGTGACTCCCATTATGTAAGAGAATCCATTTTGGAGTGTTAGACTAGAGAGAGAAACTTTGTACAAACCCATTTGTATAATCTTTCTAGATCTAATAAGAGCTTACAAAGATTTATTTACTCCAGGTGTTCTTGATTTTGTATGATGAATCACTAGATCTTTTCTAATTCCACACATGCCATCAAAATCAACACTACTACAGTGTCCATCTCATATATGTTTAATCACATCTTGGCCGTCAACGATTTTTAAAACCATGGGTTTACCTAATTTTTAATCGGGATTACATATAACACTGGTTGTGAGACCCATGTATTAAAAGGCTTAATTTATATATATATATATATATATATATATATATATATATATATATATATATATATATATATATATAAAGTGTCAAATATTTAAGATTTTTGAATTTTGAAGAAAATAAGAAAAATAAAGAATTATTATAATTGAAATGTTTTTTATCTTTTAAATTTAAACAACTAATTTAAATAAATAAACAGAAAAACAAATGAACTTTAATTTGGAAATTTTGAAATTAAAATGTAAGTTACTTAATGAAATTGATATCCATTTATTACTACATTTACTAAGAACAGAGGATTATATCTAAAAACAGAGACTATGTTCCATGTGTTTGTCCGGCTGATATCTAAGAATAGAGGATTATATGATCCCTTATCTAAAATGGCGTACCGTCATCTTCTCAGTTCTGAGAAACCTTGAAAAGAGCTGCGATTGTCGATCGGTTCCTGAAGTCATACTTGCAGTTATAGTTATTAGACTTATCCAAGTGGGAGACTGTTGGATAAGGTGTCTAAGTCCATAACTATTTTTGGTATGTACTTGACCCGACCTGACATGGTCCATTTGGGTTGGATGGCACCATGCAATTGGATAGACTAAATGAGAGAAATAACACTTGTGGTTATTAATATATTATAAGTTCTAATATATTAATAATATTATTTAATTAGTTTGATCATGAATTAATTTAGAATTAATTAAGTGATCAAAAGATAACTAATTAAATATATGGGTTTATTATGTAAATCATCCATATCTTGTATAGTGGGCTAAGAGGCTCCATGGATAATCAAGTTGGATCAAACCCATTGGATACTCCATGGAGGCTCCATGGGAGTTACAAACCCATGGGTCATGGAAATGAAGAGTCATGACACATTAGGGTTTACATGGTATAACCCTAGATGTGTCAACACTATATAAAGCTCATGTTTCTCCCAAAATCGGCTACACATGCATGCTTGAGGGCTAGAGCCGATTTTTAGAGTGTTATACTTTCTCTCCAAGTTTACTCCATAGCATTTGGTGTTGTGTGAAGCATTTGAGGCATCACACATGGGGTGCTAGGCTTACAAGGTTTCAAGGATCAAAATCAACAACACGGTATGTAGTTCTATCTATTATTCAAGTTAAATTTGTTCCCCATGTATGCTAGATTGGATTATAGTCTTGGAAATAAACTTTGCATGATAATTAAACAAACATAGATTCAAGGTTATTAGGGTTACATGTACACTTAGGAAGTGTTAGAATGCTTAAAAACCCATCAGTGGTATCAGAGCCTAGGCTTGTTTGTTTGTTATTTGTGCTAAATAGTTGAAAAAAGTCGATATTGTGTAATCTGCCTGATGAACTCCCCGAGTCCATGGGGGGACTCGCCGAGTTCATGTGTATCTTCATCCTACTCGCCGAGTAGGTTCCTGCATTCGGAGAGTAGGAGCCTCAAAATGCAGATTTTTGACTTTAGTTGCTGGAAATGGACTAGAAACATTACCCTAAATTGTTTTGGTACTTGAAAACTTGTTTTAGATGGTGTAATGTTCATGCTAATCCATTTACAATGACAATTATCAAAAAATACAAAGTTTTAAGTGTAATTTTTGATTCATGAAAGTGTTCATATTCATGTTCTTGATCTTATGATGTTTAGATGATCATAGGAATTATTTGTAACCTATGTGTAACATCCCAAAAATCACAACTAAAATTTTCTTTTAAAACATTACTAAAACCATATTCATAAAAACCGTATCATAAATCATAACATAATTTCGTAGCATTAATTCGAAATACAAACTTATTATTAGAGTAAAACATCCGAGGCTAGCTGATTATGGTGTGTGCACTGCAATCTTCCCGAGCTCCTCCTTTGAAAACTGAGTACCTGAAACCAAAAACTGAAACTGTAAGCACGAAGCTTAGTGAGCTCCCCCAAACTACCACATACCATACAATAACATATAAAGCACATACTGGGCCTTGCCCATTGCATCGGACCGGGGTCCGGACTAACTAGGGCCTTGCCCCCTGCATCAGATCGAAGTCCGAAAACTGACTGGGACCTTGTCCCCTGCATCGGACCGAAGTCCGGACTAGCTGGGGCCTTGCCCCCTGCATCGGACCAAAGTCCGGAAACTGACTGGGACCTTGTCCCCTGCATTGGACCGAAGTCCGGACTAACTAAGGCCTTGCCCCCTGCATCGGACCGAAGTCCGGAAACTAACTTGGACCTTGTCCCCTGCATCGGACTGAAGTCCGGACTAACTGAACATAACATGGCATAACATATCAACTAGCATAAACACATATACTGCATACTGCATCGGGCCGTAGCCCGGAAGACATAACACATAACACATAGCGCATAAATCTTGTCTGAGCCACGAAGGCATCAAACATACAAACTACTGCATCGGTTCGAAGCCCGGAAACTATTGCTAACTGAACGAGCCGACATTGTGGCCTTAGACCCGTTCCTACTGGAAGGAAACTCACCTCGTGAACTGGCTACTGAGTGTATGGCTCTGGAAGCTATCTGCTGCTGCTCCAGTATCTCCCCGGCTACAATTCCACAAATACAATCAATCAAATACTATAACTACATTGGGGTAAAATGACTCTTTTACCCCTGGATAAACTCAACTCTCCCGGTCAAAGTCAACTTATAGTTGACCTGACTCGCCGAGTTGGGCCGCCAACTCGCCGAGTCCCTACTCTCACTTCTCAACCCTGCTCGCTGCTACTCATCGAGTATGGTATCACCTCGACGAGTTCCCTTTCGATTCTAAAACTCAAGCTATCTGTGTCCGACTCACCAAGTTGTATGAACAACTCGCCGAGTTGCTCTTGAATCTATGAAGATTTCCTCAGACTCACCGAGTTGTATGAACAACTCGTCGAGTCCCTCCATTACTGAGTCTAACCTCCGGCTCACTGAGTCCATTCTACTACTCACTGGTCCCCACTCGGAATCACTCAAAGGGGAAAAATTGGGGACTCGTGGCTCGACTTGCCGAGTCCGAAGAACGACTCGCCGAGTCGCATGCATGCAGTTACTAAAAACTCGATTCCGCTTGAATCCAGTGCATATAACTTGTAGATATGGGCTTCTTATGCTCGATTAACACGTAAAGATTCTATCTTTACGTGTCCATAAACATCCATGGAGATTAAAAGGCTCAAAAGACATAATAAAGGCTAGATCTAAGGTTCTCATGCAAGGCAACTTCGAAAAGGAGATAGACCAGGGCTCTACAACTCTTAAATGAACATATCTAGGGATATCTCAACCCAATAAGGCATCCATACAACTATAAAGCTTGGAAAATACATTAAACTAGCCTTAGAGGTGTTCTAATGGAGGTTTTAAGCACAAAACAGGATAATTCCGGGACATACCTCAATGAACTCTGACTTTGGCCTTGGATCTTTGCTCTACACTTCCTCTTTTAGGTCCTTTCTTGTTCATCTTCTTCAATCCTTCAAAAATCCACACCAAAACACTTTAATCATACAAGGAATGGTTTAGGGTTTCTTACAAGCTCTCTGAGGGCGAAGGAGGCGAGTTGGTGAACATATCATTGCTTAAATAGTGAGCAAACCCGGGGATTTATGGTTTTCTTTGCTCAGACCAGACTCGCCGTGTAACCTTGGCCGACTCGCCGAGCCGGTCGCTTACACCTCGACCTGGATCCCGCTCGGACTCGCCGAGTCCCTCCTTGGACTCGCCAAGCCTCCCCTTAAAATTTGGGTTTTCTATCTTTTCTTAACTTTCCAAACTTTGGTTGTTACAACTCTACCCCACTTAAACTAAACTTCATCCTCGAAGTTTGCTACGATCCACCGACTGCGTTCTGCCTCCAATACCCCACCGCTCATTCTAACACCAGCTGCCTACCTTCGTTGGCCTTCCGCTCAGTCATTCAGACCAATGTCAATCCTTACAGATAATAATCTCGAGTCCATCCTGACCATGAACATTCTGGAAACGCAACACACTCAACCGACAATCTTTTTGATACTCTCCAAATACTGCACTGACCCCGTAGGGTTTCACCCCTTCTTTCCTTGCACGATTTCCTTGCCTTCCCAAGGCGATGCTCCTAACTACCTACCTCTTCCGACACTATGAAGACCCTGTCTCCACCAAATCTATTACTCCCGCTACTCCCAGTGCGGGTCATCGTCGCCAGTATCCACTGGCATTCTTTCTACTACTATTTGGTGTCGCGCACCCCACAAACAACAGACTGAAACCTACCATACGCTGCATACTCGCACTGCTACTGACTGAAAATTCTGCTATTCCAAATTTGGCTTCCGGATGAACTGAGACCACCCAGGTCCAACTAATAAGGCTAAACTTGCAGTCCGACACAAAATTAATACCGCCCAAAAATACTATAACTATCTGAAACACTGAACTACATGAAACATTGAACTGCCTGAAACACTGGACCGCCTGCAACACTGAACTGCCTGAAACACTGAACTGCCTGAAACACTGGACTGCCTAAATGAAACCTTTCTTTGGAACTAATTTCCACTAGTCATCCTGGTACTATGGTCCTGACGACCTCCCGATCCAACCGACCGGGTCTGATCGTCAACAAATCCAAGACTATAATGATGGCTCCCAGGATAATGGTAGCCCTTAACATACATGAATCCCAATGGTTCATTCCTTCCCTGATCTCATGACTGTGTTGACGATCCATCTGTCGCATTGCTGGCTCAACCATGACTAAATTCTAGAAAATTTGAAATCCAACCCGTGGATTTCTATATACTCGCTGCTGCACACGAACTGGTGGGTACTACTGCTTCTCCCCCCCCCCCCCTTTGCATCCACATAACGCGCTCATGTTGTCTACTAACCTGGCGAATGCCACGGCTACACCCGTAGACCTACAACTCCCTAATATTGACTGGCTGCTAGTGAACGCTACGTCTACCCCCGCAGGCTTACATCACTCTACTACTATCTGACTGCTAGTGAATGCTACGACTACCTCCGCAAACTTACAACACTACTACTACTATCTGACTGCTAGTGAATGCTACGGTTACCCCCGCAGACTTACAACACTATTACTACTATCTGATTGCTAGTGAACGCTACGACTACCTCCGCAGACTTACAACACTACTACTACTATCTGACTACTAGTGAACGCTACGGCTACCTCCGCAGACTTACAACACTACTACTACTATCTAACTGCTAGTGAACGCTACGGCTACCCCCGCAGACTTACAACACTATTACTACTATCTGACTGCTAGTGAACGCTACAGCTACCTCAGCAGACTCACAACACTACTACTACTATCTGACTGCTAGTGAACGCTACAGCTACCTCCGCAGACTTACAACACTACTACTACTACTATTTGACCGCTAGTGAACGCTATGGCTACCTCCGCAGACTTACAACACTACTACTACTATCTTACTGCTTACCAATCACTATTCCGGGGACTTCCTGACTATCCCTAGTCCTGCTAGCAATTCCTCATCCTAACTTCTCAACATCAGTCCTCAATCATCGGATGCTACATTTACCTTGACATCTTATATCCTTGATGAAATTAACGTTCCGTCGAGGAATTCTTCGACTTGGCCCCCAAACCAACTGTTTACTAATCCAGAACATCAAACTAATATTGGGAAGTTTCCAAATTTCCAACTCCTGAATCCACACAACCCTACATGCTGTCTCTATCACTGACTCCTAACACGGGAACATCTCTTGCTACCCTTTCTCAAGATCCTTCTTCTGACTCAATAGAGTCCTATCGGCGGTCCTCCAACCTGGATTCCCAATCAGCTACTAACCATATCAATTGCATGAACTAACTGCTGGGAAGTTCCCCAAACTCCCAATTCTGAACTCCTTGATCCACCCATTTCTATGCTACTATCCTTTCTTTTCAAGGATTGCATACTCATTCCGGGTCAGCGTGCCCTTGCCCTCGTATACTCGGAGGATTCTCCCCCACTTCGATCTTGCTCACATCTCGCTGCTCAATAAATAGAAATCCCAACCCTTGCTACCATTCCATAATTAATCTGCTGATGAATCCCACGCTTACCATAACTAGGGATTTAACCATTCCATTTCTAAAACTCATACGGCTCCGAACTAGTGAGACATACCGAGTCCCTCCAAGGCATGCTACAGTTACTGCACCCTAAGTAACCTTCTCCAATAGAACTCATCCCTTAGCCATTATCCAAAATCCAAGGTATGCAGATGGTATATAACTCGATCACAATCAACCCGCTCAAAAATAAAATACTCATACAAATATTTATGCAGAACCATACAATATAACATCATGCACAAACAGAAGAACTGAAAACGGAAATCGCATACCTGCAACGTCCGACTCTGCTCGCGTCTCCAAGGTAACCATCTGAAAAGCCCTGACTCCAACTGCAGGCGCCTCCCCACGGCCCTGACGACCATCTGTGATCCTCAAGTTTGCAGGGGCAGGTGCCCTCACCCGTCCTGCTGAAAACAACTGGGGCATTGAGCCTTCTTGTGGCCCTGCTAATGGTAGTGAAAACATATCAATTCTGATCCCTGAGTGGTGGTAACAGTACAATCCCTACTAAAATGACCAGTCCGACCGCACCTGAAGCAGCTCAACTCACTACCACTACCACTCCTGCACGCGCCCCCGTGCGCCCTGCTACACTTTCCGCATCGACTGCGGTCCTGATAATCCCTCGATATCGAATCCGATCCCTTGGGCATTTTGCCCGAACTCGCGGCTACCTGAACCTCATCCGGCTTCCTCTTCCGGATCTGCTCTAAATTAATTTCCCTTTTCCTGGCCCGAGAAATCATATCTTCCATCATCTTACAGCCGCACCTGCTCACGAACTCCCTGATGTCATCCTTCAGCACCTCGTGATATCGGGCCTTCTACATTTCCTCACCGGCTGCATACTGAGGAACGAGAAGAGCTCTCTCCCTGACTTTGGCGGTGATCTTCTCCACAACCTCAGTGGTCTGCATCAAATCCTAAAACTCCCGACCAACTGCTGCACCTCAATAATCAGCAAAAACTCCGCCCTGAACCTAGCTGAGAAATCACTCCAAGTCATCGCGTCCAACACGGCATTATCACCTAAGGCATGACCAATCTCTTCCCACCAATCCCTCGCTCTGTCCTTCAGAAGACAGGAAGCGAGTCTGACGTTGTCCTCCTCAGGACACCGGCTCGTACGGAACGCGTTGGTACCATCAGCCAACCATCTGCTGCTAGCGATGGGGTCCCTGGCCCCATGATCATCTGGTGCCCCGCGAGCCCTGAACTTCCAAAATGTCAAGGTACGTGCTCCCAACAAAGCCATCATCTCAGTAATGAAGGCTTCCAGCCTCTCATCTAAAATCTTCAATATACCCCTCCCCTGACCATGCCAAAATCACAGGAGTCTGAGCTACAGTACTGCGCGTAACCTCAGCTGATATCAACTCTCTAATCCACTCCTCGAGCTGCTCGGCCCCTGATCCCGAGCCTGATCCCCCTCCGGTGCCTGATCCGCCTGCTGGTCCCTCTTGCAATATCACCATACTGGAACATATGACACACTACTGATCAATATACACACCGCTGCTAAGGGATCTCTCACACACTCTACTAGTTCCCTGGTTTTGTCTCGCCCCCTCTTAAATCGAGTATGGATCCTCTGCTTTTAGTAGTACGGGCCCATACTACCTTCCACATCTATCTGTACTTTCCTCAAGAGTTACCTCAACTCCACCAAGTCACTCTACTGCTACTGATCTCTGTTACTCTTATCCTAGGCTTGCCCTAGGGAAATCTCTAACTCCACTCAAACCAGTCCTCAGCTGCTGAAGGCCTCCTTGTAATACTAATTAGCCGTCACCTGAATACCATCACATGTGATGAGGCTTAGATAATCCTTCGAGTGAAAGACTCGTCCCTACAACGGTTAGACTCAAACAAGAGTTGCGCAATAAGGCCAAATCCAACACTCTGGGATTATTCAACCCTGATCACATGTGATGTGATGTATTCACCTAATGGCTAACTCCCATTACTCAGAGTCCCACAAAGCACAAAGCAAGCAGCATTCGGATAAGGAAACATACTCAAGCAATTCTAGCCCCATAATGGGAAACTGTACTAGCATACAATGCTAAGCTCATACTATCAGGCATAACCTAAATAGGCTATCCTACTATTGTCTACTCAATACTAGCATGCAAATCTTGTAAAGCTGAAACACATATAGCAGGCACATAAGGTATCCTCCTAGATCCTTAGTCCTATACTAGCATGCTTTTGTACTGAAACTGGAACTGAAACTGGAACTGAAACTAATAATCATCACATAAACTTGCATGGGTAATTTGGGAGTACTTACTTGAGCTCGGCTGATTGCATGCACCACACCCTTTTCTCTTTTTAAAGTTCTTTTCTTTCCAAAATTTCTTTTCGTTTTTTCAAAAACTCTTTCTTTCCTCAAAATTTTCTTTCGAAAATGTTTTTCTTTTGAAAACCTTTTACCATTTCCTTAGTTTGAGTTCAGACGCACTTGAAGTGTATCTGAATCCCTCAAACCAAGGCTCTGATACTAACTTGTAATATCCCAAAAATCACGACAAAAATTTTCTTTTAAAACATTACTAAAACCATATTCATAAAAACCGTATCATAAATCATAACATAATTTGGTAGCATTAATTCAAAATAAAAACTTATTATCAGAGTAAAACATCTGAGGCTAGCTGACTATGGTGTGTGCACTGCAATCTTCCCGAGCTCCTCCTTTGAAAACTGAGTACCTGAAACCAAAAACTGAAACTGTAAGCACGAAGCTTAGTGAGCTCCCCCAAACTACCACATACCATACAATAACATATAAAGCACATACTCAGCCTTGCCCACCGCATCGGACCGAGGTCCGGACTAACTGGGGCCTTGCCCCCTGCATCGGACCGAAGTCCGGAAACTGACTGGGACCTTGTCCCCTGCATCGGACCGAAGTCCGAACTAACTGGGGCCTTGCCCCCTTCATCGGACCGAAGTCCAGAAACTGACTGGGACCTTGTCCCCTGCATCGGACCGAAGTCCGGACTAACTGGGGCCTTGCCCCCTGCATCGGACCGAAGTCCGGAAACTGACTTGGACCTTGTCCCCTGCATCGGACTGAAGTCCGGACTAACTGAACATAACATGGCATAACATATCAACTAGCATAAACACATATACTGCATACTGCATCGGGCCGTAGCCCGGAAGACATAACACATAACACATAGCGCATAAATCTTGTCTGAGCCATGAAGGCATCAAACATACAAACTACTGCATCGGTTCGAAGCCCGGAAACTATTGCTAACTGAACGAGCTGACATTGTGGCCTTAGACCCGTTCCTACTGGAAGGAAACTCACCTCGTGAACTGGCTACTGAGTGTATGGCTCTGGAAGCTATCTGCTGCTGCTCCAGTATCTCCCCGGCTACAATTCCACAAATACAATCAATCAAATACTAATAACTGCATTAAGGTAAAATGACTCTTTTACCCCTGGCTAAAGTCAACTCTCCCGATCAAAGTCAACTTATAGTTGACCTGACTCGCCGAGTTGGGCCGCCAACTCACCGAGTCCCTACTCTCACTTCTCAACCCTGCTCGCTGCTACTCGTCGAGTATGGGATCAAATCGACGAGTTCCCTTTCGATTCTAAAATATAGGCTATCTGCATCCGACTCACCGAGTTGTATGAACAACTCGACGAGTTGCTCTTGAATCTATGAAGATTGCCTTTGACTCGCCGAGTTGTATGAACAACTCGTCGAGTCCCTCCATTACTGAGTCTAACCTCTGACTCACTGAGTCCATTCTACTACTCACTGGTTCCCACTCGGAATCACTCAAAGGGGAAAAATCAGGGACTCGCGGCTCGACTCACCGAATCCGAAGAACGACTCGCCGATTCGCATGCATGCAGTTACTAAAAACTCGATTCTGCTTGAATCCAGTGCATATAACTTGTAGATCTGGGCTTCTTATGCTCGATTAACCTGTAAAGATTCTATCTTTACGTGTCCATAAACATCCATGGAGATTAAAAGGCTCAAAAGACATAATAAAGGCTAGATCTAAGGTTCTCATGCAAGGCAACTTCGAAAAGGAGATAGATCAGGGCTCTACAACTCTTAAATGAACAGATCTAGGGATATCTCGACCCAATAAGGCATCCATACAACTATAAAGCTTGGAAAATACATTAAACTAGCCTTAGAGGTGTTCTAATGGAGGTTTTAAGCACAAAACAGGATAATTCTGGGACATACCTCAATGAACTCTGACTTTGGCCTTGGATCTTTGCTCTACACTTCCTCTTTTAGGTCCTTTCTTCTTCTTCTTCAATCCTTCAAAAATCCACACCAAAACACTTTAATCATACAAGTAATGGTTTAGGGTTTCTCACAAGCTCTCTGAGGGTGAAGGAGGCGAGTTGGGGCACATATCATTGCTTAAATAGTGAGCAAACCTGGGGATTTAGGGTTTTCTTTTCTCAGACCAGACTCGCCGAATCACCTTGGCCGACTCGCTGAGTCGGTCGCTTACACCTCGACCCGGATCCCGCTCGGACTCGTCGAGTCCCTCCTTGGACTCGCCGAGTCTCCCCTTCAAATTAGGGTTTTCTTTCTCTTCTTGACTTTCCAAACTTTGGCTGTTACACTATGTGGTAGATTAATTCATGATCATTATGTGTTTTAATGGAGTCCATAACTTGTCGTTAAGTTTTGGAAAACCAAAAGTCACTTTGTTTTAAAAACCATTAAAAGAACGCATGGGTTATAAAATGAAGAGTCTTCATTTTTAATACTCTAATTAACTCATAAGTTACAAGAAATGAAAAGTTTTGAAAATTTACAAAACTTGCCCTCAAGTTTTGGAACAAGTAAAGTCTTGATTAAAACTTTAGTTCCAACCCTTAGAATTTTAAAAGTTAAAATTCAACCCTTATACTTATAATATTATAAGTTAATAATAATATATATATGTATAAGATCAAAGTCGTCTTACCGCTAGTACGCCTCATTCACGAAGCCAGTCTATAAGGTGGGTATAAGGTTGTTGCCTATAAAATGGCAACTTAATGGGTGTCCACTCTCACCCACCGCTTGCTTGACTGATGGAGGGTCGTTAGCCGAACGGGTAAGACACGGACTTATAAATTCTCATTAAAAGTATAATGATTATTATAAAGTAACTAAATGTTTTATTAAATTCCCAATATTAGTTACTTTAGGAAAAATGTGAATAAGGTGCTAATCCATGAAATTACACTTTGTACCTTGTTTAAGTCGTTGGTGGACCGTGTGTGGATTACCGGCACACTAACTTGGACTTAACAAGGAAGGCAAAGGGTGACTTAAGGTTTTTCATGAGGTCAGAAGGAGCACGTGTGGTTTACCGGCACAACGATTAATTGAAAAACATTAAGGGTACCAAGTAATTTGCATGGTTACTTCACACCTTGTTTTGTGATCCTTGGTATCCCAGTCACAAAACATGAAGGGCACACTTGAGATTGAAACATGCCATTGAAAAAGTTCAATGAATCTCAAAGAATCTAGGAATTTCTAAAAACCAAATAAAACCTAATAATTTATATTTCGTTTTAATGGTGGAAATTGGTGAATCCTCATTCACTTACCTTTCAAATATGTTATAACTTCGATTACGGCATCTCTCTTCTAGGTTATAATATATTGTGATTAGATCCTAGCCTTAATATTACATTTGGGTGTTTTATTAAGGACTATCCCTATATCGAAATTAAACTTACTTTCTTCTTTTCAGATGTCTTCCAATAATGCTACTCCTGGCTCAAACCCTACAGGCTCCTTTTCTCTCATGAACCTTTGTGGGAGAGTCATCTTTGATGGATCCAACTTTTCTGATTGGATCAGAAACATCAGGATGGTCACTCGTTATGAGAACAAGGAATATGTTCTTGATAAGGAGCTCAAGGTGCCTAAGCCAACTGCTACTCCTGAGGAGTTTGTTGAATATGAGGCACATGAAAGAGATGCTACCAAAGTGGCATGCATCATGATGGCCACCATGACAGTCGAGCTCCAAAAGTCCTATGAGGACTACTATCCTTTTGAGATGCACCAGGATTTGATGGACCACTACCATCAGAGTGCTCGTCAAGAGCGATATGAAATCATCTCCTCTATGATCACAACCCGAATGAAAGATGGCGAACCCATCACAAGCCACATGCATAAAATGCAAAGGTATGTGGATCGATTGATGAAGTTGAATGTGAACTTCCCTAAGGAGTTAGCAATAGATATTATTTTGCACTCCTTACCTTCGTGTTATGATCAATTCCGCATGACATACCACATGAATAAGGAGGAAGTTACACTTAGCAAACTTCAGGGACTCCTAAAGACCATAGAATCAGGTCTTAAAGGTTAGTCGGTTGTGACCACTCCTACTACTATTCCAAACTCAACACCTATCCTGGCAATTGGGAAAGGTAGAGGGAAGAAGAGAAAGAACCCTTCGAAGGGTACCAAGGGTAAGACCCTTGATGGCTCCTCTTCTAGCGGAACCAAGAAAGGTTTCATTACACCTTCTTCTTATCCCAAAGAGGTCGAATACTTCTACGGCCACGAAAAGGCGCACTGGAAGCGTAATTATCCAAAGTACCAGCAAGATTTGAAGGATGGGAAGGTTAAACCCAACCATGCAGGTATTTACACTATCTTATCTAATAATTCACTCTATTCTAACTCTTGGTTCCTTGATACCGGT
This sequence comes from Lactuca saligna, assembly GCF_052625555.1. Classification (NCBI taxonomy): domain Eukaryota; kingdom Viridiplantae; phylum Streptophyta; class Magnoliopsida; order Asterales; family Asteraceae; genus Lactuca; species Lactuca saligna. The sequence goes on from NC_136421.1 coordinate 52,569,799, forward strand.
TGTGGTATTCATATTTGTTCTGAATTGCAGGGACTAAGAAGAAGTGAGAATGTGGAGCATGGATAGATAAACTTGATCATGAGGAATAGGAAAGTTTCACCTGTCACCAAGATTGGAGTTTATACTTTGTTGCTTAGTAGTGGATTTACTTTAGATTTGAATAAATGTTGTTATTCACCAGAAATGGCAAGAAATGTTATTTCCTTTCATGTTTTGTATAAACAAGGTTTTACCTTTTCTTTTGATAATGAAATTGATGGAATAAAGGCTTTCTTTAATAATGTGTTTTATTTTAAAGCATTACCTTGTGATGGAGTGTATGAAGTTGTATCTGTTGTAGATAACCTAGGAAATAATGTATTGTGTATTGATTCTACTAATGATAATAACTTGGATAAAGCATCATTATGGCATTGTCGTCTTGGACATATAAGCAAGTAATGCATAGTCCAACTCCAAAAGGATGGAGTCTTGGAGTCATTTGACCTAAAGTCAGATGATAGTTGCGAATCATGCTTACTTGGAAAAATGACAAAGTCACCCTTCACAGGTTCTTGTGACAGGGGTGAAGGTTTGTTGGATCTTATACACACGGATGTGTGTGGACCCTTCAAACATGCCACAAGGGATGCTAATCGTTATTATGTGACTTTTACAGATGATTACAGTAGATATGGATATGTCTACTTAATCAAGCATAAGTCAGAGACTTTTGAAAGGTTTAAAGAGTTTAAACAAGAAGTTGAGAATCAATTGGGCAGGAACATTAAGATGCTTCGATCCGCTTGTGGTGGTGAGTATCTAAGGGAATGTGGGATTGTCTCACAATTGACACCTCCCAAGACACCACAGTTGAATGGTGTAGCTGAGACGCGTAATCGAACCTTGTTGGACATGGTTCGTTCCATGATGAGTCGAGCTATGCTACCAATCTCATTTTGGGGGTATGCCTTAGAGACTGCCACCCATATCCTTAATATGGTCCCTACAAAGAAGGTTGCCAATACACCTCACGATATGTGGACTGGAAAAGTTCCTAGTCTAGCCCACATCAAGGTTTGGGGTTGCGAGGCTTTCATGAGACGCGAGACTCATGACAAGCTCGAACCTCGAAGCGAGAAGTGTATTTTCATCGGGTACCCACAAAAATCCTTTGGTTACCTCTTCTACAGACCTAGTGAGAATGTGGTCTTTGTAGCAAGGAGGGTTGTCTTTTGAGAGAGAGAGAGAGAGAGAGAGAGAGAGAGAGTTTATAAGCCAAGGAGACAGTGGGAGGCTAATTGACCTTGAAGAACTTCAAGAGTCAAGTGGTGAAGGAACCTGAAACCCTAGCAGACAACTTGAGGAGGAACCTCCTGTTGGTCCAATTATACCTCCAGTTGTACTTCTGAGGCGTTCCACAAGGGTTAGGAATGTACCTGAGCATTACTATGGTTTCCATATTATTGCGGAAGGTGAGACACTTATTAGTGATGAGACACTAGTAGGTCTGGATGAACCTAACAGTTATGCGGAAGCCATGAAAGGCCCTGAGTCTGCTAAATGGAAAGACGCAATAGATAGCAAGATACAATCCATGTATGAAAATCAGGTCTGGGACTTGGTTGACAATGTGCCAGGTCGTAAAACAGTTGGGTGCAAATGGATCTTCAAGAAGAAGACCGACATGGATGGTAATGTACAAACTTATAAGGCACGACTGGTTGCCAAGTTCTTTTCTCAAACTCCAGGATTTGATTATGATGAGACCTTTTCACCAGTAGCCAAGATTAAGTCTATTAGGGTATTGTTAGCCATAGCTGCATTTCATGACTATGAAATATGGAAAACGGATGTTAAAACTGCTTTCCTGAATGGAAAGTTGGCTGAGGATGTTTACATGAATCAGCCAGAGGGTTTTGTTAGAACAGAGTACCCTAATAGAGTGTGTAAGCTTGAGAAATCCATCTATGGATTAAAGCAAACACCTCGCAGATGGAATCTTTGCTTTGATGTAAAAGTCAAAGAGTTTGGCTTTTCTAGGAGTGAAGATGAATCTTGTGCATATGTCAAGGCTAGTAGGATTATAGTTAGCTTTTTGGTATTGTATGTGGATGACATACTACTCATAGGAAATGACATCCCAACTCTGCAGGAAGTTAAGTCCTGGCTTGGGAAGTGTTTTGCTATGAAGGATTTAGGAGAAGCTGCCTATATTCTAGGGATAAGGATTTTGAGAAACCGGAGTAAAAGACTAATTGGACTTAGTCAGAGTACATACTTGGTTAAAGTGGTGAAGAGATTCAGCATGCAAGATTCCAAGAAAGGAGAGTTACCCATCCAGAGTAACACTAGACTGAGTAAGACTCAGAGCCCGAGTACTAAGGATGAGATAGCAGAAATGAGTCGGGTACCTTATGCTTCGGTAGTAGGCTCGATCATGTATGCTATGACCTGTACTCGTCCTGATGTAGCCTTTGCTTTAACCATGGTTAGCAGGTATCAGGGGAATCCTGGTAAGGCGCACTGGACAGCGGTAAAGAATATTCTCAAGTACATGCGGAGGACTAAGGACTGGGTCCTTACCCTTGGGGGGAGTGATGACTTGAGAGTTGTAGGGTATAGTGATGCTAGCTTCCAAACTGATAGGGATAATTTCTGCTCTCAGTCGGGGTGGGTCTTTACCTTAAACGGAGGAGCAATCTCTTGAAAAAGTTCCAAGCAAGAGACAGTGGCTGATTCAACTTGCAAATCAGAGTATATAGCGGCAAGCGAGGTGGCAAAAGAGGCTATGTTTCTAAAGAACTTCATTGGAGACCTTGGAGATCTACCAGCTACATTGAAGCCTATAGAGATTTTCTGAGTATTGAATTCAACCCACGCTCGCTGGTATCACTTCATGGAATTTATCTCGAGTGATCGCGAGACGGTAATATCATATACGTCTTCAAACCTAGATATATGACTTGTCAACTATGAGTTAGTTATGCATTGAATGTGCGAAACCGCATTGGTAACTCGATGTTATAAAACGTGTGTTTGTGTGTAATTTAACAAGTAGTAGAACAAGCATATGATTCGAAGTTTATCTGTTCCTTCTTGGATTAGAAGCTGATATCTGGGCCCCTCGATGATTTTGCTTTGACCTATGTATCGGGCCCGGTCAGAACTAAGTTGATGTGTTCAATTAAGTTCTATGTCAAACAAATCGGAAATCGGGAAACAAACTACTGCACAATAAGCAAGACTATGTTCGATGTGTTTGTCCGACTGATATCTCATAATAGAGGATTATATGATCCCTTATCTGAAATGGCGTACCATTATCTTCTCAGTTCCGAGAAACCTTGAAAAGAGCTACGATTTCCGATCGGTTCTTGAAGTCATACTTGCAGTTGTAGTTATTAGACTTATCCAAGTGGGAGATTGTTGGATAAGGTGTCTAAGTCCATAACTATTTCTGGTATGTACTTGACCCGACCTGACATGGTCCATTTGGGTTGCATGGCACCATGCAATTGGATAGACTAAATGAGAGAAATAACACTTGTGGTTATTAATATATTATAAGTTCTAATATATTAATAATATTATTTAGTTAGTTTGATCATGAATTAATTTAGAATTAATTAAGTGATCAAAAGATAACTAATTAAATATATGGGTTAATTATGTAATCATGCATATCTTGTATAATGGGATAAGAGGCTCCATGGATAATCAAGTTGGGTCAAACCCATTGGATGCTCCATGGAGGCTCCATGTGAGTTACAAACCCATGGGTCATGGAAATGAAGAGTCATGACACATTAAGGTTTACATGGTATAACCCTATATGTGTCAACCCTATATAAAGCTCATGTTTCTCCCAAAATCGGCTACACATGCATGCTTGAGGGCTAGAGCCGATTTTTAGAGTGCTATACTTTCTCTCCAAGTTTACTCCATAACATTTGGTGGTGTGTGAAGCATTTGAGGCATCACACTTGGGGTGTTACGCTCACAAGGTTTCAATGATCAAAATCAACAACAAGGTATGTAATTCTATCTATTATTCAAGTTAAATTTTTCCCCATGTATGCTAGATAGGATCATAGCCTTGGAAATCAACATTGCATGATAATTAGACAAACATAGATCCAAGGTTATTAGGGTTACATGTACACTTAGGAAGTGTTAGAATGCTCAAAAACCCATCAAAAATTAGGGATCAAACGTGCAATTTTGACCAAACCATAGGGACAAAAAACGCAACGAAATCAAACCGTAGGGACGTTCTTAATGAGAAACAAAAGTTAGGGACCAAACGTAAAATTTTGACCGAACCATAGGGACAGTTTCAGTAATTTACTCTAAGTTCATTTATGAAATTGATATCCATTTATTGTTACATTTATTGCAATTATTATACTAAAATATTATGTGAATTTAATAAAATAGAATTAACTCATAAAATTACATGTGGAAAAAAAATTTATTTCAAATAACCATAAAATGACATTTCATAAATTTATTGAGAGTGCATCTTTCGTAAACCTATAGAAAATTGTAATCCCATCTTTTTGTATTAAGTTGGGAAGAAAATAGCAAATCTAAGCTTCTCAAATTCATAAACCAGTTAAAACGGAAACAAAACAATGGACATACCTGATTAGAGAGGTAGAGCTCTCATCCAGAGCCATCACATAGATTTAGCATTTAATATGCTCATGAAGGGTATCAAACTTCATATAGATAATTACTTTCATCTGCTTTGAGAGACACAAAGAGATGGGGAGAAGAGTGAGAAAAACGATTTGGGAAATAAACTCATAGATATGAGAAAGAAGATTGGTTATAGATGTATTAGAGAAATTCAATTCACTGCCTCGTGATTTGTTGGGATAAACAATCGATTATATTGTGGATTCCTGATTTTTGGAAGAGTGGTGGTGCCATCACTGTTGTCAAAACCACCTTATACCATCAACCACAACCCATTACAACCTGCTTACACCACCGAGACGACCTCTGTGAACATCCCCTTGCAATTCTCTGACCAATAAAAAGTGAGTAATCAGAGAGAGAGAGAGAGAGAGAGAGAGAGAGAGAGAGAGATGCTTGATGTATATGTGTGTTCCTGATTCGATAGTTTAGGGAGATGAGCACACAGTCCCACACCCACACAGAGATAAGCAATTAGGGTGGTGTGAGATTGATGGGTGACAAAATTGAAAATTGTTATCATTAAACCTTAGCATCATCAGAAGCCTTAACTTTCAAAACCGAGATTGTGAACATAGATAACATACAAAACAAAATAAAATCAGAAAAAATAAATAAGCATCCCCCCTTAGAGTTTATGGGAATCCAAAGGAACTAAATAAGAATGGACATACAGTGGTTTGAATCAATGAGGGTTTCTTATGATGAGAGAGATAGATCAAACTTGAAGAGATGGACTGCGGATGAACATGGAATTTTCTGTTCCTGAATATACACAACAATCAAACATAAAAATGCCAAATTTGTAAATAAGAGAACGAAGCAACGTACAACCCAATCAGGCCTCCTGGTTCTTTTATTGCGGTGGATATATGCTTTATAAAGTATTTCACTTGACCGGTTCAATTGGCGGAACTTGAGGAATATTGATTCATCTTTGATCTATTGACCAATTGAATTTGAAGATAAGAGCGGAGACTTATTCAAAACGTGTGTAATTCAGTAATTGATCGAATAAGATTAAGAGTTTTCTTAATGTATAAATTCATTGTACAAATAGCATTATGGTTTGTACCTCTTAAAATTCAGCAAAATGTGGTAAATGCTTTTTAAGGTGTGTGTATATATATATATATATATATATATATATATATATATATATATATATATATATATATATATATATATATATAATGGTTCAAATATTTAAGATTTTTGAATTTTGAGGAAAATAAGAAAAATAATGAATTATTTTAATTTAAATGTTTTTTATCTTTTAAATTTAAACAACTAATTTAAATAAATAAACAGAAAACTAATGAACTTTAATTTTGAAAATTTTAAATTAAAATGTAAGTTAATTAATGAAATCTATATCCATTTATAACTACATTTAGTGCAATTATTATATTAAAATATTATGTGAATTTAATAAAATAGAAAAACTCATCAAATGACATGTAGAAAAAAAATTAATTCAAAATAATCATAACTAGGTACTGCAAGAAGGCCGGTGATCTGCCCGATTTCAAGAAAGACATGTATCACGAAAAGGCGTTGTGTGGCCACACCCGGTGGCACCCACAGGAGGAGAGACTAGCGGAGAGTAGGGATATTGCTACAACGCTTTCTGCCAACTTTGCTTCTGGGCAACGCACTGATGGAGAACAAGGGCCGTCTAAGCAGTTCAAACTCCCGAATCTTAACCAACCACCACCGCTGGTGGACGACGACAGTGCCTAATCTGATCTTGATTTACTTTTCGGGGGGCGTGCATGCATATAAAATTTTAAGTATTTGAGATCTTTTTGAATTTTCAAGAAAATAAGAAAAAAAAATTATTATAATTGAAATGTTTTTTTATCATTTAAACTTAAGCAAATAATTTAAATAAAGATAAAATTACAAAAATGGTCCCTATGGTTTGCCAAAAGTAACAAAGTTAGTCCCTGCTAATTTTTTTTGATGCAATTAGCCCTTGCGGTTTGCAAAACTTGCATAGATGACCCTTTTTACTAACGTCGTTACTATTCTGTCGTTAGGGACTGAATCTGTAAGGACATTTTTGTCTTTTCAAGTATAAACGGACTGAATTCGTGATGTTTACTAAACCACAGGTACCATTTTTGAAATTTCTTTAAAAAAACAATTAAATTGCTAGGGGGAGGGCTTGAACTCATGACATCCGCCCATTAAATTGCAAAAGCCTTAACCAGTTGAGCTGAATACTCTCTTGGTTTATTCTTTCCTAAAACTAATTTATATATTAGCAAAACCTGTTAAAACATAAACAATAAATATATTATAAAAAACCTTTTTTTACATAATTTTTTTTAAATAATACAAAATGTATTTTAGTCGTACTATAAAAAAAATAGTTTTTTACAAACAAATTGTATGTATTTTTATGTATTTATTTTACGTAAAATATATATTTTTTGTCTTTAAAAAATACGTTTTCGTATAAAAAATACGTTTTTGTAAAAAATGTTTTTTTTATGTCTTTGAAATAGTAATAATTAACACTACTCATGACATAAAAAATGTATAAATTTTTTTGGGTCGTTAGTTCTAACCGTTTTTTCGGTTATATGTATTAAAAATAAATTAACAATGATTTTGTTATGTATCTCAACAATTTATACGGTTTTTTATTTATGTCAAGAGTAGTGTTGATAATTGTTACTTCAAAAAGATATATCACTATGTCTTTCCATCTTCATTTTAACTATACGATTTAGAACTTGTGATTAAGATGAAATACGTATTTTAAATATGATATATAACAAATCTGTTTTTTTAAATACATATTAAAAACCATACGTGTCTTAAATAAGATATATACATATTCGGTTATATGTATTTTAACCGAATAGGTTTGTTATGTATCTAAACAACTTATACGGTTTTTTATGTTTTCTTTAATACGTTTTAGAAGCATACATATTTTAAATAAGATATATACGTATTCGGTTATATGTGTCTAAACAATGTATACGGTTTTTTATATTTTTAAATACGATTTAGAACCATATGTATTTTAAATAAGATATATATGTATTCGCTTATATGTATCTAAACAATTCATACGGTTTTTTATGCTTTTTTAAATACGATTTAGAACAATACGTATTTTAGATAAGATGTATACGTATCCGGTTATATGTATCTAAACAATTTATAGGGTTTTTTATGTTTTTTTAAATACGTATTTCATCTTAATCGCAAGTTCTAAATCATATGGTTAAAATGAAGATGCAAAGACATAGTGATATATCTTTTTGAAGTAACAACTATTAACACTACTCTTGATGTAAAAAAAAAAAAAACCGTATAAATTGTTTAGATACATAAAAAAAATCGTTGTTAATTTGTTTTTAAACGGATAGAACTAACGACCCAAAAGAATTTATACATTTTTTATATCATGAGTAGTGTTAATTATTACTATTTCAAAGACATAACAAAAAACATTTTTTACAAAAGCGTATTTTTTATACGAAAACGTATTCTTTAAAGATAAAAAATATATATTTTACGTAAAATAAATACATATAAATACATACAATTTTCTTGTAAAAAACTGATTTTTTATAGTACGACTAAAATAAATTTTGTTTTATTTAAAAAAAATATGTAAAAAAATGGTTTTTATAATATATTTATTGTTTATGTTTTAACGATTTAGTTAATACATAAATTAGTTTTAGGAAAGAATAAACCAAGAGAGCATTTAGTTCAATTGGTTAAGGTTTTAGCAATTTAAGGGGTAGGGGTCATGAGTTTGAGCCCTCCCCTAGCAATTTAATTGTTTTTTTTAAAAGAAATTTCAAAAATGGTCCTTGTGGTTTAGTAAATGTCACGAATTCAGTCCTTTTATACTTGAAAAGATGAAAATGCCCTTACAGATTCAGTCCCTAATGGCAGAATGGTAACGGCGTTAGTAAAAAGGGTCATCTATGCAAGTTTTGCAAACCACAGGTGGCATTTGCATAAAAAAAATTAGCAAGGACTGACTTTGTTACTTTTGGCAAACCACAGGGACCATTTTTGTAATTTTGTCTTAAATAAATAAACAAAAGAAACTAATGAGCTTTACTTTGGTGAAAGGTTCACGTTTGGTCCTCAACTTTTCTTTTGCACTCTAATTGTCCCTATGGTTTGATTTTGTGGTGTTTTTGTGTCCCTTACATACATAAAATTAAGAATAAAACGTGCAATTCTGACCAAACCATAGAGACGAAAAACGCAACGAAATCAAACCATAAGGACGATCCGAGTGCAAAAAAAAGTTAGCGACAAAACATAAAATTTTCACCGCACCATAGGGATGATTTTAGTAATTTACTCTAAGTTCATTAATGAAATTGATATCCATTTATTGCAATTATTGTACTAAAATATTATGTGAATTTAATAAAAGAGAATACCTCATAAAATGACATCTGGAAAAACAATTTATTTCAAAATAACCATAAAATGATATTTCATAAATTTATTGAGAGTTTGGCATGTGGCAAAAAGAGTTTCATTTATTAGAGTAGAAGTGATATACTACTATTTTAATTCGATCTTTCACATGCAGAAATGTGTATAGTTGTTTTAGAATATTAAAATAAAAAAAGTTAAAAACAAAATCGAAAAGGTTAAAGGTAAGTTATAAAACATATATACAAATGAGGACCATAAATGAAAATTGCATTTAATGTGAACGTATGCAAATATATGCATGGCGCATGAAATCCATCAATGCAATAATTAGGTGATGTATTTGGAAATTCTCTACTTGAACATTTCTTGTCATTTTCTTTTCTAACAATTGTAGTTTATGAAAATATTAGATAGAATACTAACAATATTTTTAAAAAAAAGTCCAAATTTTGTAAAATAAATGAAAATAAAAAATATTAAAGTTTTAAATATAAAATTTATACAGTTAGAAAAAATTAAAATAATTTATTATATATACTTGGACCCAAATCCCCCTAGGTGTCCATCTCATATAAGTTTAATCACATCCTGGCCTTCAACGATTTTTAAAACCATGGCTTAACCTAATTTTTAATCTGGATTACATATAACACTGGTTGTGAGTCCCATGTATTACAATGGTTAAGTTATATATATATATATATATATATATATATATATATATATATATATATATATATATATATATATAAAGGTTCAAATATTTATGATTTTTGAATTTTGAAGAAAATAAGAAAAGTAATGAATTATTTTAATTTAAATGTCTTTTATCTTTTAAATTTAAACAGTTGATTTAAGTAAATAAACAGAAAAACTAAGGAACTTTAATTTTGAAAGTTTGAAATTAAAATGAAAGTTACTTAATGAAATCGATATCCATTTATAACTACATTTACTGCAATTATTATATTAAAATATTATGTGAATTTAATAAAATAGAAAAACTCATAAAATGACATGTAGAAAAAAAAATTAATTCAAATTAATCAAAACTAGGTACTGTAAGAAGGCCGGTGATCTGCTTGATTTGCAAGAAAGACTTGTATCACGAAAAGGCATTGTGTGGCCACATCCCATGGCACCCACAGGAGGAGAGACTAGCAGAGAGTAGAAATATTGAGAGGGCGCTTTCTCACAACTTTGCTTCTGGGTAACGCAGTGATGGCGAACAAGGGCCGTCTAAGCGGTTCAAACTCCCGGATCTTAACTAACCACCACCGCCGGAGGACGACAACGGTGCCTGATTTGATCATGATTTACTTTTCAGGGGGCGTGTATGTATATAAAGGTTTAAGTATTTGAGAACTTTTTGAATTTTGAAAAAAATAAGAAAAACAATAAATTATTATAATTGAAATGTTTTTTTATCTTTTAAACTTAAGCAAATAATTTCAATAAATAAACAAAAGAAACTAATGAATATTACTTTGGAAATTTTGAAATAAAAAAGGTAAGTTTCATAAGTAAATTACTGAAATAGTCTCTATGGTTTGGTAAAAATTTCACGTTTGGTCCTCAACTTTTCTTTTGCACTCTAATCGTCCCTGTGGTTTGATTTTGTTGGGTTTTGTGTCCCTTACATACATAGAATTAGGGATCAAACGTGCAATTTTGACCAAACCATAGGGACGAAAAACGCAACGAAATCAAACCATAAGGACGTTCCGAGCGCAAAAAAAAAGAGTTAAGGACCAAACTTAAAATTTTGACCGAACCATAGGGACGATTTCAGTAATTTACTTTATGTTCATTTATCAAATTGATATCCATTTATTGCTACATTTATTGCAATTATTATACTAAAATATTATGTGAATTTAATAAAATAGAATTAACTCATAAAATGACATGTGGAAAAAAATTATTTCAAATAACCATAAAATAACATTTCATAAATTTATCGAGAGTCTCGCATGTGGAAAAAAAGAGTTTCATTTATTAGAGTAGGAGTGATATACTATTATTTTAATTCGACCTTTGACTTGCATGATTGTGTATAGTTGTTTTAGAATATTAAAATAACAAAAAGTTAAAAACAAAATCTAAAAGGTTAAAGGTAAGTTATAAAACATATATACAAATAAGAGGACCATAAATGAAAATTGCATTGAATGTGAACGTACGCATATGTAGGGCTAACATAGGAAATCCTTCAGTGCAATAATTAGGTGATGTATTTGGAAATTCCCTACATGAACATTTCTTGTAATTTTCGTTTCTAACAATTGTAGTTTATGCAAATATTAGTTAGAATACTAACAATATTTTTTTTAAAATGTCCAAATTTTGTAAAATAAAGAATATAAAAGTTTGAACAATAAAATTTATACTGTTAGAAAAAAAATTTTAAAAAAATATTATATATATTTGAACCAAAATCCCCCTAGGTTTACATCTCATATATGTTTAATCACATCCTGGCCTTGAAAGATTTTTAAAACCATGGCTTTATCTAATTTTTAATCGGGATTGCATATAAATAAATAAAAATAAAAACTAATGAACTTTAATTTTGAAATTTTGAAATTAAAATGTAAGTTACTTAATGAAATTGATATCCATTTATTACTATATTTGATGCAATTATTATATTAAAATATTATGTAAATTTAATAAAACAAAAAAAACTCGTAAAATGACATGTAGAAAAAATATTAATTCAAAATAATCATAACTAGGTACTGCAAGAAGGCCTGTGATCTGCCCGATTTGCAGGAAAGACATGTATAACGAAAAGTCGTTGTGTGGCCACATTCGGTGACACACACAGGAGGAGAGACTTGCGGCGAGTAGCGATATTGTTACGACGCTTTTTATTAACTTTGTTTCTGGGCAACGCGGTGATAGAGAACAAGGGCCATCGAAGCGGTTCAAACTCCCGGATCTTAACCAACCACCACCGCCGGAGGACGACGACGGTGCCAGATATGATCATGATTTACTTTTCGGGGGGCGTGCATGTATATAAAGGTTTAAGTGTTTGAGAACTTTTTGAATTTTGAAGAAAATAAAAAAAACAATAAATTATTATAATTGAAATGTTTTTTATCTTTTAAACTTAAGGAAATAATTTAAATAAATAAAAGAAAGAAACTAATGAACATTACTTTGGAAATTTTGAAATAAAAAGATAAGTTTCATAAGTAAATTACTGAAATAGTCTCTATGGTTTGGTGAAAATTTCACGTTTGGTTCTCAACTTTTCTTTATCACTCTGATCATCCCTGTGGTTCTATTTTGTTAGGTTTTGTATCCCTTACATACATAAAATTAGGGATCAAACGTGGAAATTTGACGAAACCATAGGGACGAAAAACACAACGAAATAAAACCATAGGGACGTTCCGAGCGCAAAAAAAAAGTTAAGGACCAAAGATAAAATTTTGACCGAACCATAGGGACGATTTTAGTAATTTACTCTAAGTTCCTTTATGAAATTGATATCCATTTATTGCTACATTTATTGCAATTATTATACTAAAATATTATGTGACTTTAATAAAATAGAATTAACTCAAAAAATGACATGTGGAAAAAAATTATTTCAAATAACCATAAAATGACATTTCATAAATTTATTGAGAGTCTGGCATGTGGCAAAAAGAGTTTCATTTATTAGAGTAGAAGTGATATACTACTATTTCAATTCGACCTTTCACTTGCATGATTGTGTATAGTTGTTTTAGAATATTAAAATAACAAAAAGTTAAAAACAAAATCTAAAAGGTTAAAGGTAAGTTATAAAACATATATACAAATAGGAGGACCATAAATGAAAATTGCATTGAATGTGAAGGTATGAAAATATAGGCATGGCAAAGGAAATCCATCTGTGCAATAATTAGGTGATGTATTTGGAGTTCTCTACTTGAACATTTCTTGTAATTTTCGTTTCTAACAATTGTAGTTTATGCAAATATTAGTTAGAATACTAACAATATTTTTTAAAAAAAAGTCCAAATTTTGTAAAATAAATGAAAATAAACAATATAAAAGTTTGAGCTATAAAATTCATACAGTTAGAAAAAATTAAAAAAATTTACTATATATCCTTGGATCCAAATCCTCCTAGGTGTCCATCTCATATATGTTTAATCACATCCTGGCCTTGAACGATTTTCAAAAACCATGACTTTACCTAATTTTTAATCAGGATTACATATAACATTGGTTGTGAGACCCATGTATTAAAAGGGTTAATTTATATATATATATATATATATATATATATATATATATATATATATATATATATATATATATATATATATATATATATATATATATATATAAAGTCTCAAATATTTAAGATTTTCGAATTTTGAAGAAAATAAGAAAAATAATGAATTATTATAATTGAAATGTTTTTTATCTTTTAAATTTAAATAACTAATTTAAATAAATAAACAGAAAAACTAATGAACTTTAATTTGGAAATTTTGAAATTAAAATGTGAGTTACCTAATGAAATTGATATCCATTTATTACTGCATTTACTATAATTATTATATTAAAATATTATGTGAATTTAATAAAACAGAAAAACTCATAAAATGACATGTAGAAAAAATATTAATTCAAAATAATCATAAGTAGGTATTGCAAGAAGGCCGGTGAGCTGCCCGATTTGCAAGAAAGTCATGTATCACGAAAAGTCATTGTGTAACCACATCCGGTGGCACACAAAGGAGGAGAGACTCGCGGCGAGTAACGATATTGCTAGGGTGCTTTCTGTTAACTTTGTTTTTGGGCAACACGGTGATAAAAAACAAGGGTCGTCTAAGCGGGTCAAACTCCCGGATCTTAATTTGTAAATTTTCAAATAAAAAGGTAACTTTAATGAGTAAATTACTGACATAGTCCCTATGGTTTGGTGAAAATTTCACGTTTGGTCTTCAACTTTTCTTATACACTCGGATCGTCCCTGGGGTTTGTTTTCTTGTGTTTTGTGTCCCTTACATACATAAAATCAAGGATCAAACGTGCAATTTTGACCAAACCATAGGGACAAAAACGTAACGAAATCAAACCATAGGGATGTTCCGATTGCAAAAAAAAAAAGTTAGGGACCAAACGTAAAATTTTGACCGAACCATAGGGATGATTTCAGTAATTTACTCTAAGTTCATTTATGAAATGGATATCCATTTAGTGCAATTATTATACCAGTATTTTGATTCTACCTTTCACTTTCATAAATGTGTATAGTTGGTTAAGAATATTAAAAAAACAAAAACTTGAAAACAAAATCTAAAAGGTTAAAGGTAAGTTATAAACATATATACAAATAGGGGGACCAAAAATCAAAATTGCATTGAATGTGAACGTATGAAAATATAGGCATGGCACAAAAAATCCATAGTGCAATAATTAGGTGATGTATTTGAAATTCCCTACTTGAACATTTCCTATAATTTTCGTTTCTAATAATTGTAGTTTTTGTAACAGCTTGAAATATTTCTTAGAATACTAACAATATTTTTTGAAAAAAGTCCAAATTTTGTAAAATAAATAAAAATAAAGAATATAAAAGTTTGAAGTATAAAATTTATATAGTTGGAAAAAATTTAAATAATTTATTATATATACTTGGACCCAAATCCTCCAAGGTGTCCAGCTCATATAACACTTGTTGTGAGACCCATGTATTACAAGAGTTAATATATATATATATATATATATATATATATATATATATATATATATATATATATATATATATATATATATATATATATATGAATTTTGAAGAAAATAAGAAAAATAATGAATTATTATAATTAAAATGTTTTTTATATTTTAAATTTAAACAACTAATTTAAATAAATAAACAAAAAATACTAATGATCTTTAATTTGGAAATTTTGAAATAAAAATGTTAGTTAGTTAATGAAATCTATATCAATTTATAACTACATTTAGTGCAATTATTATATTAAAATATTATATGAATTTAATAAAACAAACAAACTCGTAAAATGACATGTAGAAAAAAAAAATTCAAAATAATCATAACTAGGTACTGCAAGAAGGCCGGTGATCTGCCCGATTTCCAAGAAAGACATGTATCACGAAAAGGCGTTGTGTGGACACATCCGGTGGCACACACAAGAGGAGCGACTAGCGTCGAGTAGGGATATTGCCAGGGCGCTTTATGCCAACTTTGCTTCTGGGCAACGCGATGATGGAGAGCAAGGGCCGTCTAAGCGGTTCAAACTCCCGGATCTTAACCAACCACCACCATCGGAGGACGATGACGGTGCCTGATCTGATCATGATTTACTTTTCGGCGGGCGTGCATGCATATAAAGGTTTAAGTATTTGAGAACTTTTTGAATTTAGAAGAAAATAAGTAAAGTAATAAATTATAATAATTGAAATGTTTTTTATCTTTTAAACTTAAGCAAATAATTTAAATAAATAAACAAAAGAAACTAATGAACTTTACTTTGGAAAATTTGAAATAAAAAGGTAAGTTTCATTAGTAAATTACTGAAATAGTCCCTATGGTTTGGTGAAAATTTCATGTTTTATCCTCAACTTTTCTTTTGCACTCGGATCGGCCCCGTGGTTTGATTTTGTAGTGTTTCGTGTCCCTTATATACATAAAATTAGCGATCAAACGTGCAATTTTGACCGAACCATAGCGACGATTTCAGTAATTTACTCTAAGTTCATTAATAAAATTGATATCCATTTTTGCAACATTTATTGCAATTATTATACTAAAATATTATGTGAATTTAATAAAATAGAATAACTCATAAAATGACATGTGGAAACGAAATTATTTCAAAATAACCATAAAATGACATTTCATAAATTTATTGAGAGTCTGGCATGTGGCACAAAGAGTTTCAATTATTAGAGTAGAAGTGATATACTAGTATTTAAATTCGATCTTTCAAATGCATAAGTGTGTATAGTTGTTTTAGAATATTAAAATAACAAAAAGTTGAAAACAAAATCTAAAAGGTTAAAGGTAAGTTATAAAACATATATACAAAAAGGAAGATCATAAAGGAAAATTGCATTGAATTTAGAAATTTCCTATTTAAACATTTCTTGTAATTTTCTTTTCTAATAATTGTAGTTTATGTAACAGCTTGAAAATATTAGTTAGAATCCTAACAATAATTAAAAAAAAACCTCCAAATTTTGTTAAATAAATGAAAATAAAGAATATAATAGTCTGAACGATAAAATTTATAAAGTTGCAAAATATTAGAATAATTTATTATATATACTTGGACCCAAATCCCCCTAGGTGTCCATCTCATATATCTTTAATGACTCCTTGAATGATTTTTAAAACCATGGCTTTACCTAATTTTTAATCGGGATTACATATAACACTGGTTGTGAGACCCATGTATTACAAGGGTTAATTATATATATATATATATATATATATATATATATATATATATATATATATATATATATATATATATACAGGTTCAAATATTTAAGATTTTTGAATTTTGAAAAAAATAAGAAAAATAATGAACTATTATAATCAAAATATTTTTTTATCTTTTAAATTTAAACAACTAATTTAAATAAATAAACAGAATAACTAATGAACTTTAATTTGGAAATTTTGAAATTATAATGTAAGTTACTTAATGAAATTGACATCCGTTTATTACTACATTTACTACAATTATTATATTAAAATATTATGTGAATCTAATAAAACAGAAAAACTCAAAAAATGACATGTAGAAAAAAAATTAATTTAAAATAATCATAACTAGTACTGCAAGAAGGCCGGTGATCTGCCTGATTTGCAAGAGAGACATGTATCATGAAAAGGCCTTGTGTGGCCACATCCGGTGGCACACACAGGAGTAGAGACTAGCGGCGAGTAGGATTATTGCCGGGGCTGTTTCTGCCAACTTTGTTTCTGGTCAACTTGTTAATGGAGAACAAGGGTCGTCTAAGCGGTACAAACTCTCGGATCTTAACCAACCACTACCGCCGGAGGACAATAACGGTGCCTCATCTGATCATGATTTACTTTTCAGGGGGCGTGCATGCATATAAAGGTTTAAGTATTTGAGAACTTTTTGAATTTTGAAGAAAACAAGAAAGACAATAAATTATAATAATTGAAATGTTTTTTATGTTTCAACTTAAGCAAATAATTTAACTAAATAAACAAAAGAAACTAATGAGCTTTACTTTGTAAATTTTGAAATAAAAAGGTAGGTTTCATAAGTAAATTACTAAAATAGTCTCCATGGTTTGATGAAAATTTCACGTTTGGTCATCAACTTTTCTTTTGCACTCGGATCGTCCCTGTGGTTTGATTTTGTTGTGTTTTGTGTCCCTTACATACATAAAATTAGGGATCAAACGAGCAATTTTGACCAAACCATAGGGACAAAAAACGCAACGAAATCAAACCATAGGGACGTTCCGAGTGCAAAAAAAAGTTAGGGACCAAACGTAAAATTTTCACCTCACCATGGGACGATTTCAGTAGTTTACTCTAAGTTTATTAATGAAATTGATATCCATTTATTGCTAAATTTATTGCAATTATTATACTAAAATATTATGTGAATTTAATAAAAGAGAATAACTCATAAAATGACATGTGGAAAAAATTTATTTCAAAATAACTATAAAATTACATTTCATAAATTTATTCAGAGTCTGGCATGGGGCAAAAAGAGTTTCATTTATTAGAGTAGAAGTGATATACCAGTATTTTAATTCGACCTTTCACATGCGTAAATGTGTATAGTTGTTTTAGAATATTAAAATAACATAAAGTTAAAAACAAAATGTAAAGGTTAAAGGTAAGTTATAAAACATATATACAAATAGGAGGACCATAAATGAAAATTGCATTGAACGTGAATCGTATGCAAATATAGGCATGGCACAAGAAATCCATTAGTGCAATAATTAGGTGATGTATTTGGAAATTCTCTACTTGAACATTTCTTGTAACTTTCGTTTGAGTAAATTACTAAAAGCGTCTCTGTGGATGGTCAAAATTGCACATTTGGTCCCTAACTTTTGTTTTGCACTCGGATCGTCCCTGTGGTTTGATTTTGTCGCGTTTGTTGTCCCTATGGTTTGGTAAAAATTGCATGTTTTGTCCCTAACTTTATGTATGTAAGGGACAAAAAATGAAACAAAATCGAACCATATGGACAAAAAACGTAACAAAATCAAACCACAGGGACGACCCGAGTGCAAAAAAAAAAAGTTAGGGACCAAACGTACAATTTTGACCAAACCACAAGGATGATTTCAGTAATTTACTCTTTTCGTTTCTAACAGTTGTAATTTATGTAACAGCTTACAAATATTAGTTAGAATACTAACAATATTTTAAAAAAAAGTCCCAATTTTGTAAAATAAATGAATATAAAGAATATAAAAGTTTGAACTATAAAATTTATACAATTGGAAAAAATTAAAATAAATTATTATATACACATGGACCCAAATGCCCCTAGGTGTCAATCTCATATATGTTTAATCACTTCCTGGCCCTCAACGATTTTTAAAACCATGGCTTTCCCTAATTTTTAATCTGCATTACATATAACACTTACTGTGAGACCCATGTATTACAAGGGTTAATTTTATATATATATATATATATATATATATATGTATGTATATATATATATATATATATATATGTATATATATATATATATATTATTACTACACATACTTCAATTATTATATTAAAAGAATATGTGAATTTAATAAAATAGAAAAACTCATAAAATGACATGTGGAAAAAATTATTTCAAAATAATCATAACTAGGTAGTACAAGAAGGCCGGTGATCTGCCCGATTTGCAAGAAAGACATGTATTACGAAAAGGCGATGTGTGGCTAAATCTAGTGGCACGCACAGGAGAAGAGACTAGCGGCGAGTAGGGATATTGCTAGGGGCTTTCTGCCAACTTTGTTTCTGGGCAACGCGGTGTTGGAGAACAAGGGCCGTCTAAGCGGTTCTCAGATCTTAACCAACCACCACCGTCGGAGGATGACGACGGTGCCTGATCTGATCATGATTTACTTTTCGGGGGGCGCGCATGCATATAAAGGTTTAAGTATTCAAGAAAAATTTGAATGTTGAAGAAAAATAAGAAAAATAATAAATTATGATAATTGAAATGATTTTTATCTTTTAAACTTAAGCAAATAATTTAAATAAATAAACAAGAGAAACTAATGAACTTTACTTTGGAAATTTTGAAATAAAAAGTTAAGTTTAATGAGTAAATTACTAAAATAGTCTCTATGGTTTCGTGAAAATTTCACGTTTGGTCCTCAACTTTTCTTTTGCACTCTGATCCTCCCTATGGTTTGATTTTTTTGTGTTTTGTGTCCCTTACATATATAAAATTAGGGATCGAACGTGCAATTTTTTCCAAACCATAGGGACGAAAAACACATCGAAATCAAACCATACGGACGTTCGGAGTGCAAAAATTTTTTTTGTGACCAAACATAAAATTTTCACCGAACCATAAAGACGATTTCAGTAATTTACTCTAAGTTCATTAATGAAATTGATATCAATTTACTGCTACATTTATTGCAATTATTATACTAAAATATTGTATGAATTTAATAAAATAAAATTAACACATAAAATGACATGTGGAAAAAAAATTTATTTCAAATAACCATAAAATGACATTTGATAAATTTATTGAGAGTCTGGCATGTGGCAAAAAGAGTTTCATTTATTAGAGTAGAAGTCATATACTAGTATTTTAATTCAACCTTTCACATGTATAAATGGGTATAGTTGTTTAAGAATATTAAAATAACAAAAAGTTGAAAAGAAAATCTAAAATGTTAAAGATAAGTTATAAAACATATATACAAATAGGAGGGCCATAAATAAAAATTGCATTGAATGTGAACGTATGAAAATATAGGCATTGCATAGGAAATCCTGCAGTGCAATAATTAGGTGATATATTTGGAAGTTCCCTAGTTGAACATTCCTTGTAATTTTCATTTCTAATAATTATAGATTATGTAACAGCTTGCAAATATGAGTTATAATACTGACAATATTTTTTGAAAAAAGTCTAAATTTTGTAAAATAAATAAAAATAAAGAATATAAAATTTTGAAGTATAAAATTTATACAGTTGAAAAAAATTAAAATAATTTATTATATATACTTGAACCTAAATCCCCCTATTTATCCATCTCATATATGTTTAATCACTTCCTAGCCTTGAACAATTTTTAAAACCATGGCTTTACCTAATTTTTAATCGGGATTACATATAACACTGGTTTTGAGACCCATGTATTACATCTAACACTGGTTGTGAGACACATGTAATACAAGGGTTAATTTATATATATATATATATATATATATATATATATATATATATATATATCTAAAGGTTCAAATATTTAAGATTTTTGAATTTTGAAGAAAATAAGAAAAAATAATAAACTATTTTAATTTAAATATTTTTTATCTTTTAAATTTAAACAACTAATTTAAATAAATAAATAGAAAAACTAATGAACTTTAATTTTCAAAATTTGAAATTAAAATGTATGTTACTTAATGATATTGATATCCATTTATAACTACATTTACTGCAATTATTATATTAAGATATTATGTGAATTTAATAAAATAGAAAAACTCATAAAATGAGATGTAGAAAAAAAAAATTCAAAATAATCATAACTAGGTACTGCAAGAAGGCCGGTGATCTGCATGATTTGCAAGGAAGACTAGTATCACGAAAAGGCGTTGTGTGGCTACATCCGGTGGCACCCACATGAGGAGAGACTAGCGGAGAGTAGGGATATTGCTAGGGCGCTTTCTGCCAACTTTGCTTTTGGGCAACGTGGTGATGGAGAAGAAGGGTCGTCTAAGCGGTTCAAACTTCCGGATCTTAACAAACCACCACCGCCGGAGGACGACGACGGTGCTCTGATCATGATTTACTTTTCGGGGCACTTGCATGCATATAAAGGTTTAATTATTTGAAAACTTTTTGAATTGTGTAGAAAAAATAAGAAAAACAATAAATTATTATAACTGAAATGTTTTTTATCTTTTAAACTTAAGCAAATAATTTAAATAAATAAACAAAAGAAACTAATGAACTTTACTTTCGAAATTTTGAAATAAAAAGGTAAGTTTCATAAGTAAATTCATGAAATACTCTATGGTTTGGTGAAAATTTCACGTTTTGTCCTCAACTTTTCTTTTGAACTCTGATCCTCCCTATGGTTTGATTTTGTTGTGTTTTCTGTCCGTTACATACATAAAATTAGGGATCAAACGTGCAATTTTGACCAAACCATAGGGACGAAAAACGCAACGAAATCAATCTATAGGGACGTTCCGAGTGCAAAAAAAAAGTTAGCGACCAAACGTAAAATTTTCACCGCACCATAGGCACGATTTCAGTAATTTACTCTAAGTTCATTAATAAAATTGATATCCATTTTTGCTACATTTATTGCAATTATTGAACTAATATGTTATGTGAATTTAATAAAAGAGAATAACTCGTAAAATGACATATGGAAAAAAATATTTCAACATAACCATAAAATTACATTTCATAAATTTATTGAGAGTTTGACATATGACAAACAGAGTTTCATTTATTGAAATACAGGGTTATACTAGTATTTTAATTCGACCTTTCACATGCATAAATTTGTATAGTTGTTTTAGAATATTAAAATAACAAAAAGTTAAAAACAAAATGTAAATGTTTAAAGGTAAGTTATAAAACATATATACAAATAGGAGGACCATCAATGAAAATTGCATTGAATATGAATGTATGCAAATATATGGATGGCACAGGAAATCCATCACTGCAATAATTAGGTGATGTAATTGGAAATTCTCTAGTTGAACATTTCTTGTAATTTTCGTTTCTAATAATTGTAGTTTATGTAACAACTTGCAAATATTAGTTAGAATACTAACAATTTTTTTTTAAAAAAGTCCAAATTTTGTAAAATAAATAAAAATAAAGAGTATAAAAGTTTGAACTATAAAATTTATACAGTTGGAAAAAATTAAAATAATTTATTATATATACTTGGACCCAAATCCCCCTATGTGTCTATCTCATATATGTTTAATCACTTCCTGTCCTTGAACGATTTTTAAGAACATGATTTTACCAAATATTTAATCGGGATTACATATAACACTGGTTGTGAGACTCATGTATTAAGGGCTAATTTATATATATATATATATATATATATATATATATATATATATATATATATATATATATATATAATGGTTCAAATACTTAAGATTTTTGAATTTTGAAGAAAATAAGAAATATAATGAATTATTATAATTAAAATGTTTTTTATCTTTTAAATTTAAACAGCTAATATAAATAAATAAACAGAAAAACTTACAATCTTTAATTTGGAAATTTTGAAATTAAAATGTAAGTTACTAATGAAATTGATATCCATTTATTACTATATTCACTACAATTATTATATTAAAATATTATGTGAATTTAATAAAACAGAAAAACTCATAAAATGATATGTAGAAAAAAATTTAAATCAAAATAATTATAACTAGGTACTGCAAGAAGGCCAGTGATCTGCCCGATTTACAAGAAAGATATGTATCACGAAAAGGCATTGTGTGGCCACATCCGGTGGCACACATAGGAGGAGAGACTAGCGGCGAGTAGAGATATTGCCAGGGCGCTTTCTGCGAACTTTGCTTCTGGGCAACGCGGTGATGGAGAGCAAGGGACGTCTAAGCGGTTCAAACTCCCAGATCTTAACCAACTACCACTATTGGAGGACGACGGCGGTGCCTGATCTGATCATGAATTACTTTTCACGTGGAGTGCATGCATATGAATGTTTAAGTATTTGAGAAGTTTTTGAATTTTGAAGAAAATAAGAAAAATAATAAATTATAATAATTGAAATGTTTTTTATCTTTGAAACTTACGCAAATAATTTAAATAAATAAACAAAAGAAACTAATGAACTTTACTTTGGAAATTTTTAAATAAAAAGGTAAGTTTCATTAGTAAATTACTGAAATAGTCCCTATGGTTTAGTGAAAATTTCACGTTTTGTCCTCAACTTTTCTTTTGCACTCGGATCGTGTCTGTGGTTTGATTTTGTAGTGTTTTGTGTCCCTTACATACATAAAATTAGGGATCAAACGTGCAATTTTGACCGAACCATAGCGACAACTTCAGTAATATACTCTAAGTTCATTAATAAAATAGAATAACTCATAAAATGACATGTGGAAAAAAATGACATGTGGAAAAAAATTATATCAAAATAACTCATAAAATGACATGTGGAAAAAAATTATATCAAAATAACCATAAAATGACATTTCATAAATTTATTGAGAGTCTGACATGTGGCAAAAAGAGTTTCATTTAGTAGAGTAGAAGTGATATACTATTATTTTAATTCGATCTTTCACATGCATAAATGTGTATAGTTCTTTTAGAGTATTAAAATAATAAAAAGTTGAAAACAAAATGTAAAAGGTTAAAGGTAAGTTATAAAACATATATACAAATAAGAGGACCATAAATGAAAATTGCATTGAATGTGAACATATGCAAATATAGGGCCGATACAGGAAATCCATCAGTGCAATAATTAGGTGATGTATTTGGAAATTCCGTACTTGAACATTTCTTATAATTTTAGTTTCTAACAATTGTTGTTTATGCAAATATTAGTTAGAATACTAACAATATTTTTAAAAAAGTCCAAATTTTATAAAATAAATGAAAATAAATAATATAAAACTTTGAACTATAAAAGTTATACAGTTGGAAAAAATTAAAATAATTTATTATATATACTTGGACCCAAATTCTCCTAGGTGACCAAACGTAAAATTTTGCCCGAACCATAGGGACGATTTCAGTAATTTACTGTAAGTTCATTAATGAAATTGATATCCATTTATTGCAATTATTATACTAAAATATTATATGAATTTAATAAAATAAAATTAACTCATAAAATGACATGTGTAAAAAAATTATTTTAAATAACCATAAAATGACATTTCATAAATCTATTGAGAGTTTGACATGTGGCAAAAAGAGTTTCATTTATTAGAGTAGAAGTCATATGCTAGTATTTTAATTCGACCTTTCACATGCATAAATGTGTATAGTTGTTTAAGAATATTAAAATAACAAAAAGTTGAAAACAAAATCTAAAAGGTTTAAGGAAAGTTATAAACATACATACAAATAGGAGGACCAAAAATGAAAATTGCATTGAATGTGAACGTATGAAAATATAGGCATGACACAGGAAATCCATCAGTGCAATAATTAGGTGATGTATTTGTAATTCCCTACTTGAACATTTCTTATAATTTTCGTTTCTAATAATTGTAGTTTATGTAAGAGCTTGCAAATATTAGTTAGAATACTGACAATATTTTTTGAAAAAAGTCCAAATTTTGTAAAATAAATAAAATAAAGAATATAAAAGTTTGAACGGTAAAATTTATACAATTGGAAAAAATTAAAATAATTTATTATATATACTTGGACCCAAATCCCACAAGGTGTCCATCTAATATATGTTTAATCACTTCCTTGCCTTGAATGATTTTTAAAACCATGGCTCTACCTAAATTTTAATCGGGATTACAAATAACACTGGTTGTGAGACTCATGTATTACGAGGGTTACTTTATATATATATATATATATATATATATATATATATATATATATATATATATATATATATATAGACACACACACACACACACACACATATATATATATATATATATATATATATATATATAAAGGTTAAAATACTTAAGATTTTTGAATTTTGAAGAAAATAAGAAAAATAATGTATTATTCTAATTGAAATGTATTTTATCTTTTAAATTTAAACAACTAATTTAAATAAATAAACAAAAAACTAATGATCTTTAATTTGGAAATTTTGAAATAAAAATGTAAGTTACTTAATAAATTTGATATCCATTTATTACTACATTCACTGCAATTATTATATTAAAATATTAAGTGAATTTAATACAACAGAAAAACTCATAAAATGACATGTAGAAAAAAATTAATTCAAAATAATCATAACTAGGTACTGCAAGAAGGCCGGTGATCTGCCCGATTTGCAAGAAAGACATGTATCACGAAATGGCGTTGTGTGGCCACATCCGGTGGCACACACAGGAGGAGAGACTAGCGGCGAGTAGAGATATTGCCAGGGCGCTTTCTGCGAACTTTGCTTCTGGGCGACGCGGTGATGGAGATCAAGGGCCGTCTAAGCGGTTCAAACTCCCGGATCCTCACCAACCACCACCATCGGAGGACTTCGACGGTGCCTGATCTGATCATGAATTACTTTTCGGGGGGGGGGGGGGGGGGGGCGTGAATGCATATAAAGGTTTAAGTATTTGAGAACTTTTTGAATTTTGAAGAAAATAAGAAAAATAATAAATTATAAAAATTGAAATGTTTTTTATCTTTTAAACTTAAGCAAATAATTTAAATAAATAAACAAAAGAAACTAATGAACTTTACTTTGGAAATCTTGAAATTAAAAAGTAAGTTTCATTAGTAAATTACTGAAATAGTGCCTGTGGTTTGGTGAAAATTTCACGTTTTGTCCTCAACTTTTGTTTTACACTCGGATCGTCCCTGTTGATTGATTTTGTAGTGTTTTGTGTCGCTTATATACATAAAATTAGGGATCAAACATGCAATTTTGACCGAACCATAGCGACGATTTCAGTAATTTACTCTAAGTTCATTAATAAAATTGATATCAATTTATTGCTACATTTATTGCAATTATTATACTAAAATATTATGTGAATTTAATAAAATATAACTCATAAAATGACATGTGGAAAAGTAATTATTTCAAAATAACCATAAAATAACATTTCATAAATTTATTGAGGGTCTGGCACGTGGCAAAAACAGTTTCATTTATCAGAGTAGAAGTGATATACTAGTATTTTAATTCGGTCTTTTACATTCGTAAATGTGTATAGTTCTTTTAGAATATTAAAATAACAAAAAGTTGAAAACAAAATATAAATGGTTAAAGGTAAGTTCTAAAACATATATACAAATAAGAGGACAATAAATGAAAATTGCATTGAATGTGAACGTATGCAAATATAGGGCTGACACAGGAAATCAATCAGTGCAATAATTAGGTGATGTATTTGGAAATTCCCTACTTGAACATTTCTTGAAATTTTCATTTCTAACAATTGTAGGTTATGCAAATATTAGTTAGAATAATAACAATATTTTTTAAAAAAAGTCCAAATTTTGTAAAATAAATGAAAATAAAGAATATAAAAGTTTGAACTATAAAATTTATACAGTTGGAAAAAATTAAAATAATTTATTATACATACTTCGACCCAAATCCTCTTAGGTGTCCATCTCATATATGTTTAATCACTTCCTAGCCGTAAACGATTTTTAAAACCATAGCTTTACATAATTTTTAATCGGGATTACATATAATACTGGTTGTGAGACCCATGTATTACAAGGGCTAAATTATATATATATATATATATATATATATATATATATATATATATATATATATATATATATATATAAAGGTTCAAATGTTTATGATTTTTAAATTTTGAAGAAAGTAAGAAAAATAATGAATAATTATCATCGAAATGTTTTTTATCTTTTAAATTTAAACGACTAATTTAAATAAATATACGGAAGAAACTAATCGACTTTAATTTGGAAATTTTGATATTAAAATGTAAGTTACTTTATGAAATTGATATCCATTTATTACAACATTTACTGCAACTATTATATTAAAATATTATGTGAATTTAATAAAACAAAAAAACTCATAAAATGACATGTGGAAAAAAATTTAATTCAAAATAATCATAACTAGGTACTGCAAGAAGGCCGGTGATCTGTCCGATTTGCAAGAAAGACATGTATCACGAAAAGGCGTTGTGTGGCCACATCCGGTGGCACACACAGGAGAGAGATTAGTGGGGAGTAGGGATATTGCCAGGGCGCTTTCTGCCAACTTTGTTTCTGGGTAACGTGGTGATGGAGAACAAGGGTCGTCTAAGCGGTTCAAACTGCCAGATCTTAACCAACCACGACCAACGGAGGACGACGACGGTGCCTGATCTGATCATGATTTACTTTTCGGCGGGCGTGCATGCATATAAAGGTTTAAGTATTTAAAAACTTTTTGAATTTTCAAGAAAATAAGAAAAATAATAAATTATTATAACTAAAATATTTGTTATCTTTTAAGCATAAGCAAATAATTTAAATAAATAAACAAAAGAAACTAATGAACTTAATTTCAAAATAAAAAGGTAAGTTTCATGAGTAAATTACAGACATAGTCCCTATGGTTTGGTGAAAATTTAACGTTTGGTATTCAACTTTTCTAATACACTCGGATCATCGCTGTGGTTTGATTTTGTTGTGTTTTGTATCCCTT